>NC_137462.1:241984605-242440327 GCF_964235325.1 Thermobia domestica
CATTTCCTTGAGATGATCGCATTTGGTTTATTGTCACCCTCTTTGTCTTGTATTAACAATCGAAAAAACGTCATTACTAACACTGAAAATTTTAGTAACAATGTAGTCTTTACTCAGATAATTATTAATTTTATCTTACGAGTATATTTGTATTCTTTTTTTAAATAGTTCTTTTTATTTCCCATAAAACTTAAAAATAATGCACAATTAAGTTTTAAAAAGGCAACTATATGGCATAAAGTTTGTTAATTTTGCTAGACTTAAATGAAATCTTTTGAGGAGAATGATATTGAACGTAGCATAAAATATCAAATTCAAAATACTTGTATGCTTACGACATGCAATATACTGAATAAAATATTATGAAGAAAACATTTTGACTTTGTATGTATAGAGCCGAACCACTCGGAGGCAAGACAGTGTAGTTGGAGCGGTCTATACTGTGACAATTAATCTTGCATAATGATCTGTGAGCCCGACAGACACACCAAATTCAAGATCCAATCAGTTTTCGAATCCCACGCTAATAGTGACAAGTAACGCATTCGCTCCTTTGAATCCGGAATGGCGGAGTGCGACACATATCCTGAAAGAGCCAATCCAAATTAAGTTGGGTATGGATTCTTAACTTCAGTCAGTAGTGGATTCGGAAGTGATGGGTCTGTAAAGTTAACATAGGAATTTATAGAAAATACAACGTCTAGGCATTTCCTTGACGTCTCTTTCGGCTAACCTAAACATAGTGTAACGCTGTATACGAAGACGTGTCACGAGAGTCTGCATGTCCCAATGTGATCCCAAGAATTTGAGTGAAATATGTATAGCGGTTACCTTCGGCAGCATATGAAAAAGTAAAAGTAAAAAAGGCAAATGAGGACATAAATATAACATTAAACCCGCAGATGTTGATTTCAAGAAAAAGCTAAAGCCTGGAGGATATACAAGAAAGATTCAACCATTGGATGTACACTTCTCCAGCCATTCATCCGCTATCTAATTGACACACTGGTGTTGATGAGTGATGTGAACATCTGACCGATTCTTGGCACTGCATTCGTTCACGATCTATCAGTTGAGTGCACCCAGGTTCAGGAACTTGATTTGGTAATCTTTCTACAGAGCTGGTTACTTGGACGAAGAACTGGAATCTGGATTTCTCCACAGGATTACTGTTTTCACTCAAACGAGAGTGACACATGTTCCAAATGTAATGAGTTAGCTTTTGTCAAGTGTGCACACTTAGCAAATTTTCTGTGCTTCTCCTGCTCTGTTTCTCGATCTACACAACGATTGTTCTCTATAAATGATTCCAAAGTGCTTTCAATAGCAATCCTTTGATTTAAACTAAAGTCAGTGCGGTTGTCTGTTTGAATACTATCTACCACTTGCCTCTCGGCTTTATAAATAGGGTTCTATGTAGTATATTACATAAGGCTAGCTGAAAGAGACGTCAAAGAAATGCCTAAATATTGTATTTATTCTGGATTCGTATGTTAATAGGCCCATAACTCTCGAACCCATTACTGACTGACACTGGGAATCCATATGCATCTTAACTGGGACTGCCTCTTCTAGGATATGTGTCGCATTCCACCATTTAAAGGTTCTAAAAATCTTGATGGTTAGGAAGGACTGTAAACCACAAAACCTCAAGATAACTGATATGTGTAGAAGTCAATGTTCGTATACTTGATTTTTAAAATAGTTGTTGTTTCCGTAATCATCCTCTTGGTATCTCTGTAATCTCACCTATGAGTACCGTAGTTTGATAAATGGGCTTGCAAAAGACATCAAAGGACAAAGAACATATACTACCTTTGTTTGTTGTACCCATATTGTATATTACACTATATAATAGCCACTATAAGAGACAAGAGTTCATTTTCTTCAACATGCTGTAGCCTTATATGAATAAACAAAACCATGAACAGATCGCATGATAAAGATAAATTTATTATTGACCTTAGCCCGTGTTCCACACATGTTTCTTTGTTCCATGCTTACCAGAGTAAACAACTGATTGTTATCTTGCTTAGATTGAACCAGTGGTCTTAATTATCATGTGAGATATCAATTAATAATTTGGAGGTAGTTATAGTGATAGATTGTAAATTACATTGACAGTATTGCTTCTTTTATCACGGACTAAAAAATAATAACAATACTCCCGTGTAAGTCAAATCTTGTTAATTTTGTGGAAAGTAAGGGAAGGAATTTTTTAAATTTAATTTCCAGTTTCAGTAAGGTAGTCGCTACATAGGTTGTTTCTTACTTGATGCAATAATAAAATGAGCATTTGAAAAGAAAATAGAAAATATATTATCCTGAAATTGGTGTTATAGGAAAGTCAAAGAGTTTTGAGGAAAATAATTCCTTTAATATATATTTGAATTTGAGATTTTCAAATATATGCCTACGCTCGCCTCATAGGTTCGTATCTCCTAATCATATTTTTCAACAACCATCAACCAAACTTCTTCACGTTTTCAAGTATTATTTTCAATATTGTGCATAACCTCCAAATTAGATTACATTTCTTCCAATTAAAGAAACAGGAAAAATTACTTTTTTTGGTATAACACTGCACGAATGTTGTCAATTTTTTTCGTGTGCTAATTTGTATATATTTCAAAGTCTGCGCACATTAGATGCTGATTTTTTTGAATTAATTAAAACTTTTGATTATATGAAGTTGCACATTAGTTGATTGTATTCAAAAATGTATAGATAAGAGGGTTCTCGATGTGAAGCCAACACTGTATACTAACGAACATAAACGTTAAATGTGAAAAAGATCATGACGTTTGTTTTCTTAATATACATTGCAACCAATTTGTTTCGATGTGAGATATCCGATTGTGGTTCCCATTGCTAGTTCATATGGTTCTAACTTCACGTTAACTTATATATTTTCACGTTTCACACAGTGAACACACAGTGAAAGGGACACTTAACTCCAAATCAACCAACTGTTGAATTCGTTTTCTTTCGAAAGTTTGATATAGACGTTTTCATATTTTACATTGAATCAAACCAAATTAAATTTGAAGCGTGTTGGGCCCACGGCAGCTCAGTGGGATAGAACATTTACTTCGGGTACGTTGGATCCCTGGTTTGATCCCACCTCACGCGAAGTGGGATTTGTTTTGGACAAACACCGTGTGCATGTTTTTTTTTTCTGATTCACTTGTTTCATCCCACTTTCTTCATCTCACTATTTTATTCATTCCAACGTCGCCATCTTATTTAGCCTACATGACATAACCGTGCAACGTAAAACTGAAAGATTTACATTTTGAAAAGAGAGAACATTTTCGTGGCTGCATGATTCGCGTGTACACACGTCTTTGGCGCGGAAGACTCAGGTTCTATTTCCATTGGGAACTCATATGGTTTGGATCCAATGTAAAGCTGTAAATCCTCGTCTCATGTAGCCTCTGTGCTGAACGGGATACTAGACTTCAAATCAACTAACCAAGGAATCGTTTTGAAGGGAGTGTTGAGAATAATATCAAGAAAATGAGAAATTTTGTCGTCAAGTGATACAGGAGAAATGTGATCCGGACTGCAAGCGGCTCCTATGCGAAGGGCGCAAGTGAACTAGTTTTCTTTAATAAGGAAGAAACATGTCTCAATAGGGGTGTCTGTTAGAGGCCACCGGTTATTCGAATGTCATTCTGTTTCAATCTTACTGTACATGTAGACCTTTACCTATAACTAACTTAACTTTAGACCGCTTTCCTAATCAGTCAAACCTAGTATTAACTATGGGATTAAGTAACATCTCTCGTATGGTTGCCTAGTTATAGGTAATTGCATAGATAGGATTGATTTATTAACAGCTAGAAAGATTCACAATATACCTCTTCCCGAGAACTTATGTTCTGCCACATCTCTGCTTCCCAAGTTCAATCAATCTCACACAATCTAATTAACTCCCACACGTCTAACTACTGGCTCTAACTCAACCTCGAGCTATCTCTTGAACCATGTTGTCTCAAAGCTTAAATATTGACAATAATTGTTAATAAGATGGACGTTGGTTTTCGTAGAGCGCAGGTCGTACAATAATAGCAAATTTATTATTAATTTATCTCTGACCATATTCATTTCTTCTAGAAGAAGAACCTAGTTGAGTGCCTTAAAGTTATTAACAACGTTCTTGGAGAATGTAACCCTAAAATAAACCATTTGCTTAACAGCTTATGAAGGATTTTATTAGTTGAGTGGTGTGTAATTCAGTCATGTGCAACCGAATTCCCCGGATCGTTCCTGTCCCTCTGAACCCTTTCATCCGACCCGCCTGACCCGTTATTGAAAATGTGTTTCTTACGTAATCTTTCAAACTAAATTGATTTTTTTCCTGGATAATTTATGTTCATCTTAAAAATATCCTCCGTGTTGGAAGATCCAGTATACCACCGAACATCAAGAGACTAGTTCAGAAAATAAAGGGTCAAGTTTTCCACTAAATTGGTTATAGGGATAAGATTTGTTCTGCTTTTCTTTAGTAACTAAATACCTTGGTTACTGTTAACGACAGTTTTTGAGTTCCTTTAATGTTAATATACAATGAAGGAATTTCTCTATTGAATATGGCTATTTAATTCTTGTGAAAATGTTATATACATTTTCTCATGCTGCTCTCGACGCCCCTTGTAGGCCCTCAGTAAGTCATCTTTGATTGGCCCACTTCCTTTTTGAGCTTGCACATGTCTGGAGTAATCAGTACACAGAATACCATCCTTGCTAGTGTTTTTTATTTACTTTCTAGATTACCTCAATTACTCGTGCAGTTAACTCACAATCCTTGAGCAAATCAAAAATTCTAAGTTCGTACAAACATTCGTATCCCGAATGTGTTCCACATGGCATAAAATTACACGGAATAACATTATAGGATATAAGCATTGTAAAGATCTTTGATTTTGATAATAACTGAAATAAATTTTATTTGAAGATGGTAAAATTACTGAAGTCCAAATGTTCTTCATGTAAATATTAATGTCAACAGCGAAACAGCGATTACGAATACAGGCTGTAAACGAATCTTCAAAGTAAGATGATATCTCTTTAATAAATGTTGTATATGTAGTTTGTACATGTTCAAATACACTATGAATTCTTTTCCTTGAAAAAAAATCCACAATTCCCAAGTGGATAAGGATAAAAGGTATAAGGATAAAATATAGTGAAATAAGTTTCGAGAATTCCTTTTATAGAGTCTGAAGTAGAGAGTAAAGTTGCACAGACGTGACTTCATCTTTAAACTTTGTTCTTTAGTTTCTTTTCTAGCATATATATATATATATATATATATATATATATATATATATATATATATATATATATATATATATATAATAATAGTAGCTGGAAAAGTATCGGATGAGAAACAATGTCCACCTCTCTGTCTTCTTTTAGTGGCCATTCAATTTTGAAACTGTGAAGATTGCAACCCAGTCACTTCTTCTTGCATCGTGCTGATGTGAGCGAACTGAGCCTTCTTTTCGTTCTACTTTTCTTTTGTGTTGTCGCTGCATCGAACTCCTTTCCTATCCCTATTGAGTAGATCTCTTCTCTTCGCCAGTGGCTACTGCTTCCAGCTCTTAGACTGTTCTTTGCCATTTTCGTGAACGGAAAAAGAGAATCCCGCTAAAGAAGGCGTAAAGGAGAGAAAGAATTGAAAACCGCAGAAAGAACAATCTCTAGCAAAGTAAGTTGTCTTGTTCTTGGTACGCTTTACAGTGTTAGTATAAATGTGTGTGTGTGTGTATGTGTGACGCTTACTGATGTGTTTGTGAATGTACAAAGGTGTATATATGATGCGTGCCTGAAAGATGGAGAAGAGATTGATTCTTCTCTACGTGTGTGTGTGTGTTTCTCTCTCTTTGATGCATTCTCCTCGTCTATGTGGTTCATATATTCATTCTTCTTTTCTTCTTCTTTATTTCTTTCTCTTGTATTCCATAAAAACCTTTACGTCACACAAGGAATACCATCGTCTTTTTTAAAAAAAAATCCGGAGAAGAAACTGTTGCCTGAGGATTTTATTTTAAAATATAATCCAGTGATATTTTAGACGTCTTGCTTACAGGTTCTAGTTTCTAATATTCAGCCTGATGAACGAAAACTCGGGTCTTTCTTAAGGTGTTTCCTGTACGAAGTTTTCTTCTAATTAGCACTTACCCGTATAATGAAGAAGTCTTTCACTGAATATTTATACACAGAAAGATATAAATATCCACTCTGAATAATATTGCACACACAGGAATCTTTCAAATAAAGATCTCTTCAACTCTTTGCATGTTTTGTAGCGGTTTTGACATAACATAGGTCTATAACTTCGGTGAACACAAAACGTTTAATATAGCACATGGTGCCATTGTAGTATATTCAATAAGTTAGAATAAATTATACTAACACGATATATTGTCTCAAGAGGAAATCAATACTTCCTTTCCATCATAAATCTACGATAAATAAAGATAGGGAGCTCCGAATTAAACTTTTCGCACCCCTTTTGAAATAAATTATGCCATAGTACAACTTTAACCAGAATTCCCCAGTGGTATTTTGAAAAGTTTCTTTCGACTATTTGGTCTTAATAGTACTCTAAAACAGAAATTAGAATATTTTTGAAAAATATTTATTTTTTCTTGTTTTTTAGGCCGGCAACTTAAGTTGCCAAATGGCACATACATATTCAAAAAAGGGAAAATTTTGAAAAGTTACAATTTTGAGGGAGAAAATACACTGCGAAAACATAACTATTAAAATCAAGTTAATCCTTCCTTTACAGACCTTCAATCCTTAAAGGTCTGTAAAGTAATTCTCCTCAAAACACATTGTAGCCAAAAACAATGCTAACCTTACGTCAATATATCATACAAAGAAAATGCAACGATGCTATGACGAAACAGACTCCAAAGTAACTTCATGGTTAAAACCTGCAACGTCAATCCATGAATTTCTGCGCTATAACGAAAAATTGCCAAACCATGCTATGCATAATTGTCGTAAGTCTTATAGAACGACTTTGTCCATCCGTCTGTCAACAGAGATCAGAGCTAAAAGAGTAAGAGATATCGAGATGCGATATTGTGCAATCGATTCAGTGTTCCAGGAATAGGTTTCATCTCCTCTGTTAACTTGAAACCTGAAGTAGTCCAAATTAGTCACTTCCGATTTCAACGTTTATGGCCACAGAACGAAAACGATATCAGATAGCTAGAAGCGGTTTCCTGCAAACGGTTCACTGTCTCACCATTGATATTTTAGATACTCTACCGAACCCAGAAGTGGTTCAAATTTAATATTACTTCCGGTTTCAATCTGATTTCCACCTAACAGAAACTGTAAGAGATATCGAGATGCGGTTTTCTCGAATCGATTTGGAGTCCAAAGAATAGGTTCCATCCTTTCCATTAACCCTCTATTCAAACCGAAAGTGCTTCAAATTAGTCATTTCTTGTTTCAACGATTATCACCATAGAGAAAACGGAAACAACTAGTAAGACGTGGTTTTCTGTAAACTATTCAGCTTCTTAAGGCAACGTACTATGACTTACCATAAACTCTAGTATATCCGAAAGTAGTTGAAATTCACTACTACTTTGGCTTTCAATTCTGATTTCCACACAGCAGAAACGGTAAACGCTATCGAGATGTCGTTTTCTGCAATCAATTCAGCGTATGGTACAGTCCGCAGCAAAAATCCTACAACATGAGCATGTAAGTTATTGTGAAACTACGCCCAACTGCGCAGAGAAGCAACATAATGTCTAAGTGGCACGAATCACACCAGGAAGAAACCTCGGCGTCCTCCCCTGCACACTTATTTTGGAGCAAAAGACTTCGTCGTTTCACAATAAACTTACATGCTCATATTGCAGGTTCTTTTGCTGCGGACTGTGCCAAAAATAGGTTTCATCTTCATTAACCTTCTATTCAAACAGGAAGTGGTTTAAGTGAACTATTTTTGTTTCAACGAATATCCTCATAGAACAAACACACGCAAACAGGTAGCGAGAAGTGTTGGTTTTCTTTTACAAACAATTCTGCATCTGAAGGCAACATACTATGACTATCCTGAACACTGAACACAGAATAATTTTAATCCAGTGTACAAAAAAGTATTATAAACACTAAATGAAAACAGATCATCTAAAGACAGGTTCACCGAAAACAGTTTCTTAACAATAAAACATCGCACAACAATTAATAAATTCGATCAAAATACATTTAGTATTATAACAACAATTATAAACAATTCATGAAGTGAATTGTTATCAACAGTTTATAAAATAACTGAAATTAATATATCTTTTTTTTTTTTTTTTTTGAAAATTCGACTTTTTGAACAATCAAGTGATGTGAGCACTAATAAAAAGTTATGACAAAAAACTTAAACCAAATCAGTTCATAATGTTTTATATTATTTATTTTTTACAAATGCAACCGTTGTTTTGAATATTGACTCTCAGAACTTTAGCAGAAAGTAATACATTAATTCCAATAAAACAAGTACTTATTACAATTTGTAAACAATAAATACAGAGAGTAAAAACAAAAAAGTTTATTGTTTTTGTCAAGGGCTGTGTTCAAGAGCTCAATGCAAAAACAAAAACTGTATTTTAGATCAGAAAACACAAATCGCGCATTAAAGCAATAAACAATTAAATATCAATTTAATTAGCATTTCTTGTCAACTGCAATGAAAACAAGTGACAAAAAAGTATTCAGTTTTTCCATCGAGGGGTGTTGAAGAGCCTTACTGCAAAAACCGGTATTTTAAACAAGTAAATAGCACAATCGTTCATTAAAGAAATTAATACTTAATAGCACTTTGATTAATATGAATTGTCAACTGAAATGACACAAAATGAACCATTTATATGTACTTTAGTAAAAATTCTAAATGTTGGAAATATAAAGTAATCAGCTCTCCCGAACATTATAGATTGACTTGGTAACACAAAATTACTTCTCTCGATTGAGAATTCTACTAAACATCACATTAACTGCTAAATAATCTAAACTTTTATACGTAGTAAAAACTTGATTTTAATATTCGCATACATTTATTTCAAGAATTTTCTCTGCCAACTCACTAACAAATTTGGACGGTTCGACCATCAACGGAATATTGAATTCTACATACAACCGACGCTATTCTAAAACGTAAATTGCTGAATATTGACGATTGACACAAAGAGAAATTAGGTAGGAAGTGTACGCAATTACGGTAATATTGAACCAATTCTCTGTTATTCTTTCAGGGGCAAATGACTGATTCCAGACACTCTCGTCAGCACCAAACTATATTGTAATATTTGGTAGAACAATGGTACATGAGTGTTTCGTCCTCCACCCTTTTATTATGAAAGTTTCATAATATATTGTACAGTTTATAATATAGCATCACAAATAACTTATTTCTACAAGTATTTAAAAGTTCCTCAAGTTAAGTACAAAGAATCCTCCTGCTCATTGCAGCACGGAGATCGATGTTGACGATTAAGGATAACCCTAGCCATAGCAGTTAGATCTAAGGTTCCTCCTGCCCGTTGCAGCACAGAGGAAAGGTGAGGATGCTTTTACCAGTTGCAAAATAGAGGTAGGTTAAGAGTCTTCTGCCGTTGCAGCACAAATGACAAAAATCTCCCCGCCCGTTGCAGCTTGGAGAGAAAGGAGTATATCTTGCCCATAGCATATAGAAATATTAAGTGAGTAGTGACCAGTTGAAAACTGATTAATTCTGGCTTGAAGCATCCACTTATGTAGCCAAACTTCAGCAGTGCTCATGAACGGTATGGAAGGGGATCCTCTTCGCGTCTCGTCGATCACGATGATATCCGTCATCTGCTTGTTAGTAAAGTGTTGAAGTACATGGCTTTATCAATATAAGACACGTGGTGTTTACTGCAGTATGAGGGGATATGACAATATGTAAGTATCGGAAGTCAACATGAAAACTTCAAATCCCCTAGTTCAGAATGAAGACCCCTGTTCTCTAAAAATATAATGGGTGTTAAACAATTATTGTTCCTTACATAGAATGAAATTTATTCTTCAGCCAAGCTACCAATTGCACAAATACACTTCATCCTTCCATGATCTAGAGCTGTTAGACTTTCTTAAAAAAGATAGTGGTTGATTAATAACTCAGTGTTCAACATGCAGCTTTGCTTGCTGCAACGGAATTCACATGACCAGTTCTTTTATCACTTGGTAGGAGGGTCTATTGCTCAACAATATTAGTGTGCATCTCCGTTGGTGTTAGGCCTGTAAACAGACAACATGATAGTATATAATGACGGCACACACTTTAATTTTATCCATTTTCACAATTCGAACGCATTTGCTCTCTACAGAACCTAGAGAATACAATGGTATCAGTGGCGCTCTCCTATACTTGGACACACATCCTTCTAAAGCTTTAGAACACAGCATATTACAAGAATTGTATTTATGTTGAACTCTTATATCAGTAAATAGTTCTTGAACATTCCTCGTAAATCATTAAAGAACTTGAGCAAATCTATCTTTATAAACAAAAGTGTATATTTTACTGTAATTTACTGACATACGAGGCGTATCCGGAGAGTAAGTACCGTTTTGGAAAAGAAATATAGTAAACATATTTTTTTGAAAAAAAAAAAATATTGTCAAGAAAGAGCATATCTTACACTACTTTTGCACATAATTTCCATCGTTGTTGAGGTACTTGTCGTAGCGGTGGATTAACTTATCTAGTCCTTTCTCATAGAACGATGCCGTCCTTGACTTTGACACTATACGCCGCTAGGGATGAGAACCATTGCTGCACAGCGAGTTTCACTTCGTCCAGAATTCGCCTCAAGACGTTGTCATACTGAAACGTGTTCTCACGGATTTTTTCATCAGTTTCCCTCACCAAGGCATCGTTGACAACAGAAGGCCGACCACTCCGGGGCTCATCGTGGACATTAGTTCGATTCTCATTAAACATCCTTACCCACTTTCTCACCATTCCATCAGTCATTCCGTTTTCACCATAAACATTTTTAATTTGACGATGAATTTCTGTCAGTTTCACATTCTTTGCGTTTAAAAATCGAATTACCGAACGAATTTCACAGTCGGCGGGATCGTCAATTGTCTTAGACATTTTAAACTCGCATTGTAAACAGACAACACAACGCAGAGCAACCAAAATGACGTCAGGTGACAGCAGACGAACAAGACGACTAGCGCGCATGCGCGGAACGCCGATTCGCAGCGCAGCAGCGCCGGGAATGCGAAACGGTACTTTCTTTCCGGATACGCCGTATATATTAAAATATTTCGCCAACGAAGTCCATGTACCACACGCAGATGAAGAAAAGTGACAAATAGGGGCCAGGAATCACAATAATATTCATTCTAAGAATTATACTACTATTTGTGTAGATAGCACATAAAAGTAGTTATTTACAAAACTACTACGAACTAGTACACATTATTATACACCAGAGATATGGCTGAAGAAGCAACATAAGGAAGCTCTGTTAAGAATTTGTTATTGTTTTGAGAATGATTATATATGCAAGATATTATCAGTTACATTAATTTTTTTTCACAAAACATTTTTGATTGTGTAATTCTATTGACCACAATCCTCCAGCTCATTGTCTACGTAGAAAATTTTTCACAGGATAATGTGTTTGTTACGAGAGAGAGATAGACTGACCAGTTTTGGAAGGAACTTTATGAGTTTTATCTTCACAATGTTTAAACGTCTATTTCATACTGGATTTTGCTGTACAAATATAGTATAGTACAAACAAACTAAAACTATTTTTATTTTTAAATGAGCTTATAATTACGACCAATTCATAACACAGTGTTAAACTTTAAAAAACAAAAATGTGTACTAAATATTCTGAAAATTGCTTAAACCAGAATTGTTCCTATTTAGTCACTAGTCTCTTACGGTTAGTTCTTTCAAATCATATTCTGCAGTAAATTTATATATATATATATATATATATATATATATATATATATATATATATATATGCTGTAATATGAATCAAAGAAGAAGCGAATGCATTACAATCAGATCTTGACTGGAACAATGAGAAAAATTGAAGTGTATTTAAATTACTGTACTGCGTACCGATATATACCGCATTTACGCGAATCTAATGCGCGCTTTTTTTTTTTTCAGATGTAGTATCCAAAATTATGTTGCGAATTGCAAACGATAGCGCATTAAATCAAGTACAACTTTAATTCGTAGTTCACCGGTAATTTTATGTAGGTTCATCACTTCTGACGTAACAGTGAATTGTTTCAAACTTGACTTCGTTATATTTATTATTGACATTATTTGGCTAGAGCGTTAGCTAGTCACAAAATGAAGGGAGTACAGAAAATAACATGTTGTGATGCTAGTTCCAGTGCAAACTAGTACGAGCGTGATTCAGAAAGTTTTGCCTCCAAGGTGATAAATTTATTTGTGTTTGACAGATAGCACCGCTACAGGTATCAGTGCAAAACTTGTAATGTCAGCTACAAATGGTGGCATCATTTTTATACATAGTCCCCATTACGGGTAACTTGCGCTAACTGTAAACAAGACTTTTCATGCCGTGGTGGTTGCTGGCGACACCAATCCGAACTGCTGCTTCCACCTTCTCGTCACAACTGTAGCGTTGGCCCTTAAGAGTCTTCATCCCGGTGAAATTAAAATACCGCTAATTTTACAGTAATTATATAATATCTTCAAATAGATAAAAGATAATTGAAATATGGAACAAGAGCGCCCTAGGCAATATTATTTTGCGTGAGATACCGTTATCACAAGTCACCTAGTGGCTTTCTGTTTTCAGCTGTTTAGAAACGCGAAAATAAATACCGATTTTCAAAATGGCTCGAAATCGAAAGCAGATAAATGAGTCGTGATAACGGTTTCTTATGTAAAATAATATTGTCTAGGGCGCTCTTGTTGCACATTTCGATTATCTTTTAATTATTTGAAGATATCACATAATTACTGTAAAATTAGCGGTATTTTAATTTCGCCGGGATGAAGACTCTTAAGGTGATCCTTGAGTTTGGGGAAGAGTCGCGTGCAGAGCGCAAGATCCGGACTATAGACAGGATGAGGAGAATATCAACAAGACTTTGCCAGCAGATGGATTTTGGGGGTGGGTGGGAAGGAGAGGGCATGTGGCGGTACTCCATCGACTGACGCTTCGTTTCCGGGTCGTCTCCACGACTCGTCGCCGGCAGTGAACGTTCCTGGGCGTACAGCCTTCTGCAGTCACAAATTCAGTGACAGCCCGCTGTTTCAACCGAACGGCATTACGAGATGCCATGGTTTGCTCCACTACTCTGGAACGAGAAGAGATAAGAAGGTGAAACAAGTGACATTCTATAGCTTAAACATCAGTTCCTTAATGATAAACAGTTCAGAATATTTGCAGTACTATTGGCCAAGTAGTGTACTTGTCATTACTTTCTGAATCACCCCGTATATAAGTATTCATTTCAAATGTAGCACAGTATTTAACAGTGCGTGTGTCACGCAACAATAGAATTCATATAAACCTCTGTTCTGATGACTTATGTTCAAATTCATTATTGTATAAAATAAATGAAAAATTTGTCCTACCATTGATGCACATTGCATTCGCCAACAAACTTCTCTATGATTTTAACTTTGGGCTGTGCATTGGATTCGCATAATTTCGGTAACTATCCGTTGTTGCTCAGATACGCATCAACGTAACTAACTTGCAAGGCGCACTGGGAACGGCATTCAGCTTGTTACTGCTCGGTTTGTGTTCTTTCTTCTTTCTCTTTTTTGTGACTCGGATTGTAAAAGACACTAGAGTATTGAGATTCGAATTGCAGGACTGTACTGTAATTTATTCCTCCCTACTTTCTACTTAAACAAAATGGCAAATTATATTCTAAAGAGAGTACTGTAAAATGAATGTTTTACTTTGATAGTTTCCTACTTGCATCTTGAGGTAGCAATTTTGGTAAAATAGAAGCAAGACAATTATACTTCTATTTCTATATAAATGTAGGGGTATAGAACTTGTGAAAGAGAGAGATATAATAAAATGTTGAATGTAATTGAACATTTATTGTTTATCGTGTTCGTAACACGACATAAAGTGAAAAAAGGAAACACGTTTATTTGACAGTTTTGAAAAAAAAAATGCTTTAAGAAACATTGTCAGACATTTAAAAGCATTTGAGTATTTCTTTTTCTTTTCTTCTTCTTTGTTGTTTATGTCTTTCAGAATAGCCACGCAAAACTATCGCGTTTGAAATTCTGACAGGAAAGTAGGGAGACAGAGCAGTCCCCTGAGGGACTCCCCCAAACGTTCCTTCCTCTCCGGGCTCACTTCTCTCTCGTTTCCCATAGCGACAAGTGTAGCATACTCCATGTTTCTTCTAATTTTTGTTTCCTTTTTTTTATTTTTACAAACTTTCCGTTCTTTTCTATTGGTGAAAAACAAACAAAATAGAAAAAAATGAGAAGGAAAAGACAGAGAGAGATCTTGTAGAAAGATGGGTCGAGGGACAGAGTTTGAAAATAGAATGAGATGAAACAAAGAACTTTTTTTCCTAAGATTAGGAAAAAAAAAACAATTGAAATGACAGAAATGTTTCGGAGACAAGGCACATTTAGCATTTCCTCGTCACATGAGGAAAGCGTTGTCTTCTGAGCCACTTTCCCCCCCCCCCTCTGTAATCCTGTAATAGTTGTTGTCTCGAAACGCTTGTTGGCTGTTCTACAAAGAGACGAGAACGAGAGAAAATTGGTGTCCATTTCCGGAGATTATATAAGTTGATTTCTTCTTCTTTTTCTCTCTTTCACTGTTTGTTTTCTTCTTTATCATATTATACCTCTGTCTGTTTTTCCTCTTGGTCTATAATGTAGTGGATGTGAATACGGTATCCTTTTCCTTCTTTCGCTTTGTATTCCTTGACGTGGGACTCAAGGGACCTATGCAATTTGGATTACGGGGAGATCTTCCTTAACAATGTTCAGAAACCGCGTTTTTATCTTGTATAACATTAAATTAGATTGTATTATTTCCTGCACAATAGTTGATGCCCTTTGTCTGGATTTGATTAATACTTTATTACATCGATAAGCAAGTTAAATCTTTTCATGCATCAATATTTCAAAATGAAGGTTTTATAATTCAGTGTGCTTTTTACTACTAAATTATGGCATTGATTTATGTACGTATTTTTTTAATGTGTCGTATTTTCTGGACTGCATAGTTTTGTGACAGAAAATACCTTTGTGAGGAAATATTTGAAAAGAACATGGGTAATTAGAGATATTATGTAATTTGTTTCTTTCTAACTGGTAAGACAAATATTAGTCTTAACTGTAGAACAGTATTCCCTTAATATGTATACAAAAACATCAGTGAATGTTGTTTTTCTTGTTCATTTAAATACTTGCAGCACATTTACTGTTTCATTTGAGCAAAGGCGTTACCGTAACAGCGAGTAAAGATTTTTTTTTTTTTTTTTTCATATGGCTTCAACAGGTGAAGGACAGAGGCTATTTCCGTGCTTAAATCCTCTACTAAAACCGAACATGGTATGAATTTAACTGATGATTTCAATATAGATCCCCAAAGAGTAAACCAAAAATAGCGAATAATTGTTTTTAATATGGCATTATCGAATCAACAATAGATTTGTCTCGGTTGTAATATGTATTCTGAAACTGGAAGCAGTAAAAGTTTCTCATCACTTTCGGTTTCAATCTTGATTTCCTTTGAGCAAAAGCGGTTACAACATGCAATTTATAGGTTCAATCTCAGTTGTATGTTCTATTAGAGCAAGAAGTAGTACATTAATATTACCACTTCTGGTTTCAATACTGATCTTAATAGAACAAAATTATAGTAGTGATAAACGGTTTTCTGATATGAGTTTTTGAGTTTAACGTCCCTTTTCAGCAGCGAGACTATATGAGTCGTGGACCTACTGATTAACGTGAAATCCGAACCACATGAGCTCCCATCGGGAATCGAACCCGGGTCTCCCGCGCCAAAGGCGCGTACGCAGGTTTTCCGATATGAATTTAGTTTCAAGAACATGTTCAGTGTCGGTTTTAACCCATGTATTGAAACTGGAAGTTGTTGAAATCTGACACTTCCGGTTTTAATATTAGATTTCCATAGAGTAAAAACTATAAGATATAGAAAGAATTATTAAAAGTAAAAAAATAATTAATAAATATTAAAAAGACTTTGCTGCATCTGACTTTGTATCCACCTATTGAAACAAGAACCGATAATTCTGTTACTTCTCGTTATAATACTGAATAATGGGCGCATCTAGACAGGAAAGTCTTTCCATGAACTCCGTCCCGTATCAAGCAATTGAGTTTAGGTTATTTATTATCCACTTCCACAGATTTTAGCTTACAATTTCTTCTTTGTTCTGCTTATTACTTATGGGGGTAGAAATTGATTTTGATTTTACTAGATTTTTTTTTTGTTTTAGTGTTTTGTTTTGTGTTTCTGATTAGCCAAATTTCTTAGATTCGAATCACGATAAGAAACAAATTTATTGATTTAGAGAAACATCAAAATTAACATATTTAAAACAGCAAACAGTAAAAATTAAACATAATTTTGGTACTATATAAACCGACAATTGTAGAAACGAAGGATAACACATGATGATTAATAAGTGTTTCAGTCCTCTATACTTAGATTTTGCCATAATCCCAGTCACACAATAATAAACAAAAATATCATTTTATACTGTATATGTCTTTGAAGTAGCAATTATTAACATAATTTATTGATTGTATTAATTTGCACCATTGTGAAGCAGTTGGAGAAATACTCGAATTAAGATGTCGTAAACCAGATTCAGAAAACCATAAATAACAATCTACTCTGATCAGTTAAACTATTTACATTATATTCTGTACGAGTACTTATTTCAGAGTTTCACATTATTCAATTTTATTCTTATTTGCTTGTTTATTCGCATCTTATTGCTTCGAAATTTTTTTTAATACTATAATCTCAAAGGTACTGGCTCCATTTTTAGTCCCTCACGTTAGCGCGATCTTTGCATGCACCCTTTTCATTACTTATTAATTTCCTCATTGGTTCTTACAAAGCATACTGCTTAAGACACATAAATTAGAACTTATTTTGTCCCACTGGTTAAATATCTGTTTAGCTACATTTAAAACAAGTACAGAGATTGAAACAGTAATAGTGTTCGTGAGTAGTTGAATTGTTATTGTTTGTGGCTTAGGTTTGATTCTTCCATTGTGGAACATAATTTTCTTATGCTGAATTTGTGAGGCAAGTAGGAAGGTACTCTCATTAAGATTAGGATTAGGTTTGATTAGCAACGATGTAATACTTTTAAAGAAACTCAGATTGAAAGAGTTTGATTCACAACATTGTGTGGCAACTCGTGATAATGTTTGAACAAAGAAGAGTGATTCGCAACTTTGTGAGGTGATTAGAAATACGTTTGAATTAAGAATTTTGGTTGGCAGCATACTGACACAATTAGAGAGATATTTGAATAAAGAAGAGTTTGAATCTGAGTTTTGCGAAGAAATTACAAAAAACACTCGAATTAAGAAGTTTATTTCACAGCGTTGTAAAGTTTTTAGAGAGAATCTCGATTCTCAGCATTGTGAGGTAATTCAAGATATATATATTTGAATTAAGACAAGTTTGATTCGCGACATTATGAGACAATTAGAGAGACACTCAAATTAAGAAAAGTTTGAATCAGAGTATTACAAGACAATTAGAGATCTACTTGAATTAAGAAGAGTTTGAATCGGAGTATTACAAGACAATTAGAGATATACTTGAATTAAGAAGAGTTTGAATTGGAGTATTACAAGACAATTAGAGAGATACTTGAATTAAGAAGAGTTTGAATCGGAGTATTATAAGACAGTTAGAGAGATACTTGAATTAAGAAGAGTTTGTTTCATTACCTGTGAGACTCCTGAAGTTGTAAACTACGGTCCAGAGAGCCCGAATAACTACGATAAAACCTGATGTGCTGCCTTATGTAACAATTGAAAGCAACCTAGCCGACTGACATTTTAAGTCAGGTAGTTAAATGACATTTCATTATGACAGTTGCATAACGTTTTAACAAAACCTAATTCTCCCTCTTCACTGGTCTAGGGGCTAGCGCGTGCACGCTTGGTTTCGGGTTCAATTCTCGGCGTGAGACTATTAAAATTTGAATGCATTACGGTGGTTCAACTGTAGATCCCCGTCTCATATAGCCTAAGTGTTGGAAAAAGATGTTGAACTTCTACAAACAACCAAAGGAAACCTAATTGTTTCATATTTACAATAACTTACCTTCTTAAATCCACTGAAACAAGATTTATAAACACAATTAAACCATCCTGCAATTTTTAGTCAGCACTAAACGCAATAAATATTGTTTTTTTTTTTTTTTTTTTTTATTGCATCGACAGGCTTAAATTTAACTGAAGTTGCACAGTTCTTGTTAAAGAATTTCTTGAAACAAGGCAACGTAGTGATGAAGTTTCCTGTTCCGTAGCTTCTCTACGTATTAAACGATTTTCTATCAAGAAAAGAAAAGGTAGAAAACATTTCTTTACTTTCTTTTCTGGCTGCTTTTCCGTCCTTTTTTTGTGAATGTTGGTTCAGGTGGAGGTTTTCAAACCGTAAGCGAGTAAACATCATATAAACTATCGGTAGTCGATAACGGGATCCAATAGAGGAAGAAACTGGAGCAAGGCCTGATTCTTGTGTTCACAAACTCCAATAGTAGATCACTCTATCCATAACACTTAATTACTTGTCAGCCTTTTCTTTTCTGAGAAAAGTCTTAAGTATTCTGACCATCATTCAATCATTCTTGACATTTTCTTTGAGTTTTGGGCGATTGACTAATGACACAGGAAATAAAATTATTGAATATAAATGAATACTATTCTTTCTCATATTTTCTTAAAATTACATAATTCGTTCATTGATTTATTTATTGTAAGGACCGCCGTGGCTCAGCGATAGAGCATTCACCTCTGGTGTGCGGGTTCCCTGGTTTGATCCCAGCTTATGTTAAGTAAACTTTATGGGGGACAAACACCGTCCGCCTGGGCTTCCTTGAGGTTTCCCCATGTTCCCCCTCCCACTTTCTTCACTACACTATTATTATCATTTCACCATAAATGACTCCTTTGGCCTTGGAGCATAAACACGGGACATTAAACTTTAAAAAAAAATGCAATACATTTACATTACGCTGTTATTGCTTCGAGAGTGTTCCTGTTTTTGGATTTCATTATAAATTGGTACGTACGTTAGTAAGCTTAGAAGTATTTATATAACGCATCTCTCAAATTCTTGTTTATTTTTTTTTTTTAATCTAGATATAATTCAGGGCAGGGGCGGATCCAGGAGGGACTTCTGGGGGAGGGCGGTGGGTTGTAATACTGTTACTTAGAGCTACTTTTAAGAGCTATGGAATGGGTTTTATTTATATATAAAATAAGAAAGTTTCTTCTGGGGGGCGATTGTCCCCCTTGGATCCGCCCCTGATTCAGGGGTATAGAAGCAAAACCTGCTAAATCCATTTTTCAATTTTGTTAGGGAACGAAGGAAAAGTGACGCCCTTGTGTTTCAGGATTGTTGAACAACTTTTTTTTCTGTTTATTGGTAGATTTTACTCATCTGCATTAAGTAGTGACAACTAAATTTAAAAGAAAATTGTTTAACAGTTCTGAAACATAAGGACGACACTTTTGGAAGGGGGGGCGCAATCGGTTAGATATTAGCTTACTAATCGGATGACCCGGGTTCAATCCTGGTGAGAAACAAATTTCTCTCTCGTTCTATCTACTTCCAAAGCAATTAAGGATTTACCCACCGTCTGTGGAATGAGTAGCTGGGATAACCTTGAGTTAGATACCTTCGTTCTGACTGCACACCTCACTGTAAATGTTGAAGATAAAATGTGGAACTTTGTTCCACCTCGCTCATAAGTCAGCTTGGCCTATCCCGAATAAGAGATGTCATTTACCTTTATTATATCTGTATAGTTCAATTTGTGCCGGCCTACTTTCTCTGTTGCAGGCAATAAGAAAAATTAATTATTCATGATGGTTAGCTTTGGTATCGGAACTCATTAGTGCAGAACATCAAGAATATTGGACGCTCAAAAATTCCAGGTTAATTCAGAGAAGAATAATTTTCGACTTGCATATTCATTTCAAACAAAACGTTTGAACTCTAATGAATTGCTTAAGGGTCTTCACTACAGCGAAATTAAATTACCGCTAATTTTAGAGTTTTTCTGTGATATCTTTAAAACAAATAGAAATATTCGAGAAGCAGAAACGTAGTGAACTAGATAATACGATTTTGCATGTGAACCTTTGCCATAATTTACCTATCTGCTTTTGGTATGCCGCTATTTACAGAACCCGCAAATAATGCTAAATCTATCTACAGTTGCAAATCGAAAACAGATGGATGAGTTGTGATAACGGTATCACATGCAAAATCGTATTGTCTAGTTCACTACATTTCTGCTTTTCGAATATTTTTATTTGTTTTGGAGATATGACAGAAAAACTCTAAAATTAGCGGTAATCTAACTTCGCTGTACTGAAGATCCTTAATGTACTAACATTATGTTTGAAGTGAATGGACACATTTAAAATGTTTGAATGTCCAATATATTGTTCTTTGTGCAATAATGAGTTAACGACTTTTGACATCATCACTCACCATCAAACTTTATGCACTTATGAGTTAACGACTTTTGACATCATCACTCAACATCAAACTTTATGCACTAATGAGTTAACGACTTTTGACACCATCACTCACCATCAAACTTTATGCACTAATGAGTTAACGACTTTTGACATCATCACTCAGCATCAAACTTTATGCACTAATGAGTTAACTACTTTTGACACCATCACTTACCATCAAACTTTATGCACTAATGAGTTAACGACTTTTGACCTCATCACTCACCATCAAACTTGCTGGTAGCGTACATTTTTAAAAATAAACCAAAAGTGTGAGTTTCGTAGTTAACTCTTGATTCTTTGCTAATAAAAAGTTGTTTCATTTGTACGTTTATGCTTCTTCCCACATAGTAGCTCAGATAAAGTGGCTTTGAGTGAAAATCTTTAATTGCGTAGATAGAAATGTATGCTACAATTGAATATTGAGATTTTCGGTCTTGTCGTTTCTGTATATACCCAGTGTCATGTAACCACACTGAGACTAATTCTTATGCTTTCGGATATGAATACAAACTATGTTGAACGTTTTCTAGCACTCGTCGATGTTACGTTTCTACATGTGAGCAGTCAACCAGAGAAAGATGAGTCAGTTTTCAATTATAACACAGTTTCTTTTTAAATATCATAATACAGTCAAATCTGGATACGTGGAAGCTGGGTAACTGAGAAACCTCTATTACTGGGAATCTTGTTCTTTCACATTACCTCTATAAGTGAAACATTGACATTATCAACTTGGTTAGCAAGAAATTTAGTGAGATACCTCTATAAGTGGGATTAAGTTGACTGTCCTTTGCGATCCCACTTACCCAGGTTTGACTGTACTTGCGAACATTGTGAAGAATAACGTAAGCTGGTATAAATTTCTTTCGTTAATTTTAGGAAGGTTGATATAGTAGGATGTTTAAAACATAAAGTCCCAGAATTATCTTAACTTCCGAGGGTTTTTTTTTTTATCTTGCCTGTTATTTTATATCAAATGATGGAGTATCAGAGAAGATTCCAAAATAGACTAAATCGCGAGAAATACTTTTCGGTTTATCCCTGGGAATGTACAAAGCTTAGAAGGGAACCAATAGAACTTCTCTTTGCATCAGAAACTAAATCAGTTGAAGCAGTTTCCAGTTCTTTAACAGGAAAGGACCCCACGATGGAGGATACATTATAATAATATATCATCTCCAGCAAAATATATCGGTCACGGCCCTCAACGAGACGAACTTTGCTAATACCCAACAAAGTGTACAAAATCCTGAGGAAGCTTGATCGTCTGAAGGCAGCAGGAACCACTCTATTCCATTAACTGCATCATGTAGGGATCATGAAATTTGATCAAACAAATTTCCGATCGTCAATGATGTGTTCCGACTTGGAAAATTTTCTTCATTCTTGTAAGAATGATTTCTCAGCATGGCAATGACACTAAATTTGTACAGCACTGCCCTCATCAGATTACTTGGATACAGTTAAATAAATTAATTTTTTAATCTGGATCTGAAATATGTTTATGTCCACGATTACACAATATTGGCCAAAGGACATGGATGATGAATGAAAATAAATGAATGGCTAGGAAAGAATTAGTGGAATTGTAATGTAGGAGGAAAGGGGAGAACCTCGAGAAAACCCCCAGACATAATTTTGTCCGCCACAGACTTAATGACCCTTGGTCAAACTAGGGTACCCCGCACTAGAGAGAAGGGCTTTACCAATGAGCCACCACGTATTTCTATACTATAGGCTAGTGTACTAGTAAGAGGTTGCTATAATGTACTAGCGACTTTTTCAGCTTTGTTTCCATTAGAGATGCAAGGGCTCGAAAAAAAAAAGGCTTTTTTGGAAAAAAACTCGGTTTTTTCTGCTTCGCTTTTTTGCATGGGAAATTTTGGGCTTTTTTCAAAATTCTGCTTTAAATTGATAAACCAGATTTTGTTTCGCTTCTCTAGAACACAAAAAGTCATTTAATTAGTGGTTGATGCCGATAATAATATAAAACCTCGAAAATAAACCATGAATTTCGAAAAGATATTTCAAACAGTTTTACTTCTCAACATATTTACATTATGAATTCCAAAGGATTAACCAATGTATATAATAATATTTTTTTAACCTCCTACATACAAAAGTAAGTAGGGTTGGCAAGAGCCATGATTGTTTTTGAAAATGCCAAAAACCCGTTTTTTGGGGGGAGTTTAAACTAGGCTTTTTGGGTTTAAACCAGGTTTTTTTTTGGGTTTAGATATTTTGCTTTATGTATTTATATTACATATTGACAGAAATAAGTTTGCTTCGCCTTGGTGTTATTATGCAACAACGGGGTTATGCTGGAAGAGGTCACATAAGCTTAAAGAAGTCCGGTCAGTAAATTTCTTAAATTGAGAAACTCCCGCCCTAGCCATCGGGAAAATCCCGTCATTACTCTAAATGTAAAACAATAACGGAAAAAATCCTGTTATTGCTTTGCATGTATAATTTAAAGGCCAACGTATCATAATCAGTACGCTAAAACTGAGGTATTAAATTTTTAGTGCGTACATATCATTGAAAGTACAATCCAAGCTAATGTTGGAAGCTACGTAGGCAATCGATAAATTTTGTCAATTTATATCAGTATATTTAAGCAAGCTTAGCTTCTTTATAAAACAACAGGCATTCAGGCATGCAGAAATATACAATTTAGTTTCGTTTCGTATGTTCAGGCTTAACATCCTTACGTAATACCGAGGTTATCAAGGAGAAGACTTTCGCTAAAAGTGACATCCGAACCGCTACTTTGTTTACGCATGAAAGAAGGGTTGTGGTTCGACCGAGAATTGAACATGGGACACCTTGATTAAAAGGTGAAAAGGAAATAAAACTAATGCATGGAATTCTTATCTAAGTATAGAATATACTATAAGAAAGCTATTTAGATAGAAAAATCATGAAAATGAAAAAAGCCAAAATTTCCAAAATTCTCGTTTTTTCCCAAAAAAGCCGGTTTTTATGTGAAAAAAACCATCGATTCAAAAAAGCCGGCTTTTTTGCATCTCTAGTTTCCATCAAAGTTTCGATATTCTATTAAATTGCCTCGGTCTTACTCAAGTTTATCGACTCTACTAAATTTACTTTAGTACCTTCTTAAATTTTGTATGTTACGACGTATTTCATATTTTCCATAGGAGATTATTTTAATTCCGAGAAAAGAAAACGAGAGAAAAAACTGGAAACAAAATTTGTCCTTTGAAGATGATTTGACAGAATATTTCTACTAAAGGTAAATTTACTACTGCTATGTGGATCTCTTACGCATTAGAACAGTCGCTTTACTAGTGTTTATTGAACCAATTAAAAAGAAATATTTGGAAGTTAATTTCACATGTTTTCCAGTGTAGCACAATATCCGATTATATTATCAATTTTAAAATTGATTTTGTTGTATTTAATCCCTTTAAAGGCGGAAAAGTATATCCATGAGTGTTTTTTTTTTGGTATGATATGTTTAAAAAATAGTCAATGTATCCAGATACAGCAATATGTGACAACATTCTGCGTCGCTTGCAATGTGTTAGTAGTTAACGAAAATTACCATTAACTTAAATACAGAAACGACATGGTGGTATTTCAAATCCCGTAATTTACTTAAGTCTGTGTGTGGTCTCTGCAGTGTTCCTAAAACAATTAAAACGATACACTTTTTTATATGTTCATCGTATTTAATACTGTAAGTTCAACTATTTTCACAAATAGGTTGAAGTTTCTACCCTGCCTCTCTTTTCCCGTATGGTCCTCTAAACAAGAATTTTTCCTCGTATTATAGAGGATTACTCCCCCATTTATTCTCACGCAAACCCCTCTTTCACCCTCCAGTTTTAATAGGATGGATGTTTGCAAACAGAATTAAGTTAACTTGAATGTTCAAAAACACTTTCTGCTACTAATTTCAAAAGGATTAAGGTGCGTGGGGAGGAGTTATGCTACACAGCGCTGTAATGTGATCACAACATACTGCAGATAACGACGCAAAGCGGATCCGATTGGAAAGCTCTTCCATTCCGCGGTTGGAGCCACACCACACGACCAAGATTGGAAAGAAGCACTAAATCAGACACTTCGAGGAACGGCCATTTTTCGAATAAAGTGAGAAAGAAAGAATGAAAGAGATGAGTTAAGTATAATAGAACGCGTTTATAAGAGCTTTTTTTCTCCTCTCTCCCTCTTTTTTCCATTATTTCTGCAGATTCTTCTTGCTTGCTTTCTTTCTGTACTATACTCAATGAATCACCCTGCTAAAGTCCCAAAAACAAACGTTACATTTTTTTTTCACTTGCTCTTAAGATAGAGGACAAATTCCTAAGAGAAAAAAGTTTGATGAATAGTGCATTCTTCAGACTTGGCTGAGGCCCCTTGGTTACTTCTTTATTTCACGTCTTTGGTTACACACAAATACACACGCATTTCCCCACATAGAGCACAAGGAGGGCACATGTTCGCACTTGTCCATGATGTATTTTACCCTTTCCCTACAGCAAAAGTCATGATTGTACAAAGTAGTAGTTAGAAACTATACCATATAACATAACGTGACTTTTAGAGATGAACGTGACCAATTAATAGTGGACGAGATTCGTGTATGTTTTAATAGCGTATTTTTAAGTACTTGCTTCAACTCTGTAATAATTTAGCAGCTTCAGACTTTAATAGCTATATATTTAAACATCTGACATGTATCGGCTATTTGGAATACCAAGCCATGGGATTTTTATGAATCTACCGTAAAATTTAAAGGTAGTAAATTCTGTTTTTTTTTTTTTTAAGATCATAACATTTTGATTTTACTTCCCACACTGTGTCTGCAGGGTAATGAGAATTATGAAAAACTAAATAACTAATGAATTGATAACATACAATGGTGTAGTTTGTAAGGCATCTGTCTACTAACTGGGTATCCCGGGTTCGATATCGATATTTTCATTCTACATTCCTCCCAATGCGCTTCAGATGTTCACTCAGTCTCTATGAAATAAGTACCTGTAAGATAAAGGCAACCAAAACATAAATTACATCTAACTTTATGACCTATGGAATCCTGAGGTTTAGTGCCGCATTCGCAAAAGCTTCTCATTGACTTCTGTTCTTAGTTAACTGATCTGTTTTCTACTTTGTATTCCTATTTCAGCAAGGTCCATCGAAATATTTTCCTAATATCTGCGCCTAGGCCTTCTTAATGGTACATTTCCGATTCGGTTTCAAGTTAAAATTCTGAAAGCGCTCATACTTTCTTCCATTCTGCCTGCATGATCAGGTCACCTGAACATTTTAGACTTAATGACCCTAGCAATGTTACATATATGGTATAATTTATGCAGTTCCTTATTATGCCGTTCTCTTTCAAGACTTGTATACGCCGAAGTCTACGCTTTTGACAAACGTGTGTTACAGCTTTCATAATACAATTAGTACAAATGAATGCAGTGGGTACAAGTTTTTTTATTGCGAATCAAATGTACGATTTCACTCCTGGGAAGTATGGAACTCCAAGTGTTTTATGACGAAAAGATCGGTTATGTTAAAAAAGTGCATCAGCAACACCGCATAGCAAAGCAAGTGAAAACTGAGCTACTCAATTCCTCAATTAGGTTCAGCCGATCTTTCTGAATTGTACTTTCTGTTATTGAGACATGTCTTATCCGTCAAATTGAAATCCGTCGACAATAAAATCAACCTCAAGTTGGACGTTTGTACATATCAGGCGGGCACCCATTTTTTCTTTTTCTTTCTTTCTTTTTTTTTTTTTTTTTTTTTGAGTGGTCCAAAGTTTGAGAGAGATGCAATACTATAAGACAATACGTCTATATATTATTAGACCGGCGTTGTTGTTTACTCGAAAAGACGATAAGTACTTGTAATTATTAAGTACTACTATCTATATTCTCAGAAGAATTAGATAGTTTTTATAAGAAAATAAAATGTAATATCAAATCTTTACGCTGCATCAATCACTTTATTAAGAAAATGTACAAAGAGATGTCGAGCTGCTAATTTGAGAGAGGAAGATTCTGGACTTTGTGGACTCCCGCGTGGAAGCGCCTCTGGTGCATGTATAGTATACAATATGAAGAATTTTATACGTAGAATAACTTTCATTTTAAACAAGTTGAATTTGGTTAAATGAGTAGTCCTGTGCCAAAACGGACTAACTACATTTTTGATGAAACTGAAATAGAGTGACATTTGTGATGAGAACTGAAAAGTTCATCACTCGTCATTGAATCTACTCATCACAGAAACTTAGTCCATCATTTGGCAAACTAAAAAAACTACAAATTTGGTTCATTCTGGCATGATTCTCAGTTCACAAAATGTCACTCTATCTCAATTTCATCAAAAATGTAGTTAGTCCGTTTCGGCATGGGACCACCCAATGGTAACTTTTAATTACGCAGTCATTTCGACTTTTTGAAGGTGAAATCTGTCAAGGTTCGATGCTGCAATCAATGAGGTAAAATGGTGAATTCGCTTGAACTTTAAGAAAGTGTTTCATGACAGATTTCGTTAAAGAGCAATTCGATTTAATTAAATATAGGCGTAAGTTTCTTTTGGAACCACGAGAATTACACTAATTCGGATGAAAATTAGTTCTGTGTAAGGGAGCGCAATGCGTTGGAAGTAGGTAGCTCAGTTTGGGTGCTAAGGTCCTTGGTTTGAATTCAAATCATGTGAGCATGTTGTGGGCAAAATCAAATCCGTTATTTTTCTCGGGGTACCCATGTTTCCTCTCACATTCTCATTCCACCGATTATTTCATGATCATTCACTGTGATAATTCATTCGTCTCCTTTAGCCTAAAGACCATAAACGTGTAAGGTTAAACTAAAGGTTGCATTTTAGTAGAATATAAGGTGGTAATATCCACCAACTTGAAAAAAAAAAGTTTTGCTAACTTCCACTATGGACGGCGCCTGTTGTATACTTCAGTGATTTACTACTTGCTGTTATACAATGAAATATGGTTGAAAATTAGTCTGGATCTTTGGAATACGTAACGACTGAAAATAACGATACATTTACTCTAAAAAAGATAAATGGTCATTTAGATTGAGGACAACTTGTTTACATCGGTCGTTGGAATTTGTTTTCTGATATCAGTACGGAAACAAAATTGTAACTATTTTATATTAATTTTCCATATCAACTTATTTATGTTACATAATGGACCACCAACGGAACAGCTCTTTTTGTGAAATTGAGCTACTCCAACGCCATCTGCTAGCGACCGGCTGTACTACGTCCAGCCTAGCGATGAACATGTGGTCAGCACGCTGCGTTGCCCTGTCTCTTAAGGTTGATTTAAAGGGACAAATTTTGCCGATAGATGGCACTAAAGTCTTCGTATCTCTCCCATTTATTTTTTTTACCTTTCACGGAAATTCACGATTTCTCTTACAAATTTCAACCTACAGACTTCAAACTTTTAGAAAAGGAACTTCTTAATCTATCGAAGGCAATAATCCGTGGCGATTTTTTATTTAGAATTTTCTTCATTGTTCAAATGGCTTAATTGTTGAAATGGATATCCAAATCTTTAACAATAGAACCGTTTCAACAATTAAGAAAATTCTAAAGAAAATATCGGCACGGATCGTTCTCTTTAATAGGCTATGAAGTTCCTTCTCTAAAAATTTCAAGTCTCTAGGTTGTAATTTGTAAGATAAATTGTAAATTTTCGTGAAAGGTAAAAAATACATGGGAGAGATAAGAAGAATGTAGTGACATCTATCGGCCAAACTTGTCCCTTTACACTAACCTTAACAGGCGCATCAGGCGTTCTTCATACCTAGTGGCCATCACGTCTTTTTATTCAGGTGACTGCCTAGTTTGCCTCACCACCTTGGGTAGACACCGATAATTGGGAAGTAACGGCCGGGAATCGAACCCAGGACCAAACAGACGTAAGCCAACGGCTCTAATCACTACACTACGGTGTCCTGCCACATTTTCTTTTAAATTTCACGAATGAAACTTTTCCGGAAAACAACATTCACACATGATAGTATAAGCGTCAAAATTAATAGAAAATGATACCACCCTTCAACAACTTCTTTCCCCCATTGATTGGAAGAAGGGGCTTCAGATGGCGAAAGGGAGATTTTCCTTTGGAATAATCCATTGCGAGTCCCCATCTTCTTTCGTCTCACACTTGATATAGGACGGTGTATATTGACTGTAGGTAGAAAGAATGATGTCTAAGTCATGCAGCCGTTGGTCACCAATCAGCTTTAAATCACCAGGGGCGGAGAAAGATATAGTGAAAAGTAGGATGAGAAGGGGAGATGAAAGAATAGGGGGACCGTGCCAAAGTCTTATCGGAATAGGTAGAAAGACGAGTGCATTCCATAATATCCAAAAGGACTTCTCCTTTCTTCTCGTTTGGTTTTTTTTGTTCTCTCCTGGCAACCGTTCCTTACTCGATATTGGTATTCATCGCCATCTTGATGGAAGGGAGGGAGGATGGATTCAAACCCATCCAGCTGTCATAGTAATTGACTACGTGCGATGCTCAGAAGAGAGTTCAAAAAGTGAGGATACTGGATAAAGGTGGGTTGTAAGAAATAAAGAGAGGAGGAAGCGTGGTAAAATATGAAAGGGATGGAAATTTCGCGCAATCATTACGTCACAAAGGGGATAGTTATGTTTCATGACTTTCGATTGGAAGAAATAAAGGGTGGAAAAAACTTAATCGTGATGATACGAACACGAATGGACGAACGAACGATGACGTTTAGTGAGCCTCGTGAAGATGAAATGCTTCTTTTAGTTCTTCGTCCAAGAGAACACACGGCGTTTCCTTTCAAGTAATAAAGTTATCTTGTGTGGAAGGTATGATATGGTCATCACAGGCGCACTTCAAACTTTTGAGTACTTGATGAATGAGAAATAAGCTGAATTTGAAAATTAAATTTTGAATGAAGAAACCACAAATGATACTAAAAGAATTGAATGTCATCGTGTTACGTTTTTGATGTTATAAAAAAAAAAACCTCATCTTGTTAGCTGTTATTTTTAACAATTTAAAAATAAATTCCTCTTTCATATTGTTTTCTAAATAACCTAAAAATGAAACCCCTTTCAATCTGCGACTGTGACGTACTTCGAATTCTACAGTACACATCATTCATAAATAAGATTTCCTTACACTTTTTATTGCAGTTAGGTTTTCTTCATGAAAATCGAAAATTAAAATTAATAATTATAATTTATTCTGATCAGCGGCGCAAATCTGTCTTCAACATTGGGGAGGACGGGTAAGACCGTTCCCATAATATGTTTTAAGCGATTTTCGAAATATTTATAAAGTTTAAAAACAATGCTGTGGAGGATAAGGGGAGCAGAATTGTCTTCAACATTGGGAGGCGGGCAGATTTGAATCTTATTCTTGGAGGACATCAATTTCATCTCACTTTCCTTTGTGGCAATCGGACACAAATCTTTAGATTTCTCCTCAAAAAATACATTTCAAATCAGATTATTGGGGGCACAGTCCCCCTCAGTTCCAAGATTGGAAGGGACATGTCCCCCTCATTTCCCTGGGATTTGAGGCAGTGATTTTGATCATTGTTTTTCAAACTGTTTCCATCTTGTACCCCAAGGCACATTTTTAATGCAATTTTGTACTCCAAAAGTAGCTGATACAAAATACATGGGTCGTTTAATATATAAGTTTCCCTAAGCTGTAAAATATTTATTTTTTAAGATACATTTATAAACTATACACACATGTGTAGGTGGGTCCTTCCTCTCTTCTTCATAATTCCCATTGAGATTCAGGCATTTGTTCAGCGTTGCACCAATTCGTCGAAAGCCTTTGAAATAAATTAGGGCTCTGGCTATTTAACACTTTCTTTACATTTTGCTTTATTTCATCTGTTTCGAAACGTTAACCTTGCAACGCAGAGTTTAACACTGGAAAAAGACCGAAGTAACTCGGCATTAAATTGAGGCTATATGAAGAGTGGGACAACCGTTTCCATCCTAATTCTTCAATTTTGTGTCTTTTTTGGGTCCTGAATGGGGGTGGGCATCAAGAAGAGATCAGGTCGCTTATGTCGAATTGTGTTTCCCTGAAGAAGAGTTCAGTTTTCAGTTTTCAACATAAGCGACCTGGTCTCTTGTCAACTGCTGATAAAGAATGTGAGAATGTGAAGGTGAATGCTAAATAGCTAGAGCACTCATTTTTAGCAAATGCTTTGGGCAAATTGGTACAAGGTGAGACAAATGCCTGAATCTCAATGGAGATTATGTGGAAGAGGTGAGAAAGAACCCCTACATATCGTCGCATGAGAACCAGAGGGACGTAACTCCATTTTCGTAGGTTTAGTGGCAAGAGGACAAAAAATATTATTTTCTTAGAAAGATGTGTCTTTAATAAAATGGTAATTGAGCTACATTACAACAGATTATTGACAAAGAGAACATATGGTGTTACGTTCCATTTACACCAAATGGGGTTTTCAAAATCATGTCCAAACATGAAGAAAAGAAAAACCACATTTTTGGAGTTATGTTCCTCTGGTTCCCATGCGACGATACAAATGTATCTTAAAAATAGATTTTTACAGCTTGCGGAAACATATATATATTGAACGACACACATGTGTATTTTAAATTTTACGTACATTTTTGAGTGTTTTAACGCAATAAATCAAAACTTTTTTTTTTTTTTTTACCTAACGGTACACTTTACCGACCGCCCATGGCATCGCGACACACTTAACTTAGGTACTCTAGTATCTTCAAAATGAGGTGAAATCTTTCAGTTTAAGGTTGGTTTAGAGGGACAAGTTTTGCCGATAGATGGCACTACAGTCTTCGTATCTCTCCCATGTATTTTTTTACCTTTCACGAAAATTTACAATTTCTCTTATAAATTTCAACTTAGAGACTTCAAATTTTTAGAAAAGAAACTTCATAACCTATTAAAGAGAACAATCTGTGCCGATTTTTTATTTTGAATTTTCTTCATTGTTGAAATGGCTTGATTGTTGAAATGGATACCCAAACCTTTAACAATGCAACTGTTTTAACAGTGAAGAAAATTGTAAATAAAAAAATCTGCACGGATTGTTCCCTTTAATAGGTTATGAAGTTCCTTCTCTAAAAATTTGAAGTCTCTATGTTGAAATTTATAAGATAAATTGTAAATTTTTGTGAAAGGTAAAAAATACATGGGAGAGATACGAAGACTGTAGCGACATCTATCGGCAAAACTTGTTCCTTTACACTAACCTTAAGGTCTCACGATTGTGTCATTTAGGCTAAGGGAGAAAGATGAATAGGGCAATTGAATAGTGATGGAAGAATTGGTGGAATGAAATTATGGAATGAAACGGGAGTATTCCGAGAACACTCACACACACAATGTTGTCCCCTACAAACTTAATTGTCCGAGGATCAAACTAGGAACCTCACGTACCAGAGGTAAGCACTCTACCACTTAGCCACCGTGCCTCCAGTACTGTACTATCGATATATTAGTAGTTTAGGTATTGTATAATCGATTTTGAGTCCATATATGAGCGGCTCGGGGAAATACAGAGATATGTAACATTTTCTAGTTTCGAATGCAATGATACATACTAAATAAGCAGTTTTCCCTACCGTCTCCAGGTACATTTACGACATTAAACTCCTACATACTCTTCTGCGATTCGATCACAGTTTTTATATTCTCTTTTATTTAACGTTGTATTTTCTTCCCTTTTCTCCTGCATTAGTAATGAACATGAAACCTTAAAAACGTTCATAATATGCAAGTTAAAATCGAATAATATTAACAATGACTTACAAATTAGGAATAACTAAAAAGTTTGTCTCTTTAAATTTTCTCAGTATGGTATCTTCTATTCATCTGCTCGGCACCTTTTCTAGTTTGGTACCCTATACCAGGAAAGTCAAACTGAGGGTGGAGCAAAAAAAGAAAAAGAAAAAAAGAACTTCCCCAACGATAGAAGCCTTTTTTTTAGGCAAACGGGTGCCGCAGAAAGGGAGGGATAGGGGGTCAATCCATGTAAACTGACTCGTAGACCATTTGTTTCACTAACACCCCGGGAGTTTCTACATGCAGTCTTCTGTGTCAGATTTATCACCGTCCTCTTTTAATTTATATTCGTATTTTCTCTCTTTCTCGCTTCACACTTTCTTCAGCTCCGAGTCATCACCATTTTATCCCAACTTAAACATTTATCAGAAGTTTTCGATTCCATTCTTCCTCTCTTTAACTCCAGACATCTTCTTTTGCTGATTTTGTGCTAATGTTGTTTTCTTGAGGACATTATTGTTTCTAGTTCTCTCCCCTGCTTACTGTTATTTACCGAATAAGGAACGCTAAAAGGAAGAAACTTGTGTGTAAAACTATCCTTGCCTTAATTTATGTGACTACCTTTACTGTGTTGATTTGAGTGAAAAGTTTACTTTTAATCTTCAGCACAGTGTTGGCATTAGCTGGAGGAAAGCCTCCATCATTATTGTTGCTGCTTGAAAAAAGGGACAAGGCTCTAATCCTATTAGGGACGGCCACCTTTGACGGTTCGTATTAACTATTTATTCTTTAATGAAGATGTCAGTGTTGCTTTAATGTAAGTTTCAAATTCCGAAGTTCTTTTGCTTTGAACTCACCCACAGTTATTTAAATATGATTACGTAATTGGGACAAAGGTCATCATCTTCATAGGCATTCTACCATTACTATTGACAAGTCATTTGTTTTAATTTTGAAGCTTCTATGCTCCGCCGTCTTCACGTACGATTTTTCTGTTTTGATATCATTAATTAATTGCACTCTTCTTCACCCCTCCCTTTGTTTCCTTCCCCCATACGCTCTAGCACGTTACTCATGATACAGTTCCTACTTAGCCAATGGCACTAACAATATATCTTCCTCCTCTTAATAATATTTAAAATTATTGTTTTCTCCACCACCATTTCTAAGATCCTCTCATTCATTTTCCCTAAAACCGAAATAATTCTTTTCATTCTTCTCCACACCCACATTTCGAAAGCTTTCAGTCGTTTTACATCATTTTTGTGTAATGCCCATGTTTCTGCCCCATACAGTACAGTACTCCACATGAGGTAACAGTTACAAAATTTCTTAAATACACTGTCCACTTGCTATCAATTGTCGGTAGTGACACTATGCCATGGAACTCCTGTGGTGCTTTGCACATAATTATTGTATATAAGTATAGATAGCTTGCATATGCTATCCCTTGTGGCGCCGTTGCGGAAGGATAAGAACCGTGTATATTATTGACAGCAACACTAAGAGTAGCTATTTGATTCTATAGCACATTTAATTTTTCTGTCAATAGTTATACCCGCTATACATTTGCACTGAGTATCAGAGTATACATCAATAAATAATGTGTACCGTCTTAAAAATAAATATGAACGTAGTGGTTCACCCAATACAGTGAATTTGTATCATCTCACTCTTCGTTAGTAAATTATTATTATTATTATTATTATTATTATTATTATTATTATTATTATTATTATTATTATTATTATTATTATTAACAACTTGAACAAGCACTTTGATGTGGCAAAAATCCTATCTGATGCAAAGAGAAGTAGCAGACCAAGACAGATTACCACGGAAGAAACGAACTACCACGTCTGAAACATGAACTGGTTTCTGTAGTTCGCGATAGACCTAGCTATACGACTAGAAAGGCAGATCGTTTTTTGGTGACCACTGCTAGGAAGAGTTAAACCTTCGTCCATCTCCTCCCAGACTCATTAATAAATTAATCTAGGATTGTCTGTACACAGTCTTCAATTGGTGCGAATAGTTAGAAAATGACGTTTATTTGGAAGTAGAGTGCTGTGGAAAAAGAGGGAAAATATCATGTTCCTGTAAGCATTAGCAAACCCAATTATGTTATTGGAAACGTGCAAACTGGAAGGAATAATTTAGGTGAATAACAACAATAATAGCTTCTGTTAGATTTCATGTCAGGAAGTAATGTGTGCGCTCTTTTTCCATGAATCTGTAATTCTGCTACAAGATACACATTTTTTTATTGTTATGCAAGACCTTTACATTTAAAATCGAAAATTTTTACCTTCAGTGTTTTTAGTTAAGACTCCTTTAAAATGGTATTACTACCCTTCTCATTTTTGACTTAAATAATAAAATCTTTATGGTAACTTCTAAATTAAGAATATAATTACATTTACTATATTTCATTTTAATCTCGACCTGAATAAAAGAGGAAAACATAGGTAATAATGTTGTTAAATTATGATTACACTACTGAAGCAGAAAATGTATGGGAACGAAAAATGAGAAATTTGCAAGGTGTGAGCAGATAAAAGAATGAGAGCAAGGTTTAAACTGAGTGGCTGGTAGAAAGTGCGAGGAGGCAACTGGGGCAGATGAGAGAGCTGTGGATCGAAGCTAGAATTAATCGTAGTCTTTTGGTGGTAATGAAGTCTTCTTGGTTTGATACTGGGTGGCGTGATCTTCTGTCTCAAAGCGAAACGGGAGATAATTGAATGAGAAAGAAAGAAAGAAATAAGAAAAGAAGAACGAGAAAAATGAGGTAAAAGAAGAACAGGAGAGAAATACAAGCATCCAGAAAGTAACGCGAAGAGAGCGCCGAGCGTCTCCAATTAGGAAGTGGATTGTCTCAAGATTTTCCTGCAAAGGTTTTACCTACCTGGAGGACACAATTACCTTCCAGCTAAGACGACGAACAAGACAAACCGGAAAGTACATGAAGGTCATGAGAGATCTTTTAAATGGGAACAAAGAAGGAAAACAACACAAAGAACAATATGATAACTAAAGAAAACTCGAAGGTGAAAAAGCCTCTATTACGTTGCAACAGATATCCCTTTTGTTTCCTTTTCGATAAACAGCTAAATCGAAAATCATATTCCTAGGACATTTCAAGTTTGTCAAACTGGATGTTCCCGGGTAGCATTGAAGCATTTTTCCAAACTTTTTGAAGGTGTCTAGAACTATTAATACATACAGTCACTTGTTGCGTAACTTCAATATACGTAAATTTATAGATACGTAAGAGGTTTCCAATGTAAATAAAATTTATTTACGGTACTTACATCTGAAGTAAGAAGTAGTATTAAGTCCCTAAATTCTATTTTGAGAAGCATTAAATGAATGGAACATGAAATACCGATGGACCGATCCATTTGAAATCACCCAATTTCAGATTAAAAGATTGATGAGAAAATTTATCCTTTAAAAAAAATGCATATAAAGTTGTTCTATATTTAGGGTACAAAACAAACATTCATTCATTTTATAGATGCTCAGTTTTCCTTTGAGCAGCCATTTTGTATAGGCGCTGCAGCAATCCTGTTAATCGACGATACACTGCAAATTCCTAGGCATAGGAATAAGCCCTAGTGAACTTATTTATATATACGTGAATGGCTTTCCGGTTGGTTCTACAGTGCCTCCACCAAGGCCCTTGCTTCAGTAATGGCTACTAATAAAAAAAAAGTACTTTCCTTCTGAGGCCCATGAACGAACAACACCATTAAAGAAAAACAATTCAGCCTACTAGATTTTCTGGTTACAACAAAGACATATATTATACATGTTTTAATAATAATCATGATATATTGATGATCGGTTCGGCCGTCTTTTCAGTGACTCTTTCGCTGTTCTGATTCAAGGGTCTAGCTTAAACTGGCTACCTGCAAGGTATTGTGCATTGTTCAATGCGAGTGTTTTAATATTTAACGACTGCCAAGATAAGTTAAGTATATAGTAATATGAGCTTCAAAAAGGAGGTGCGGGGCCTGTACATGAGCTCCGGTGCATTTCACCACTTGCACCGCCAATTGATACAGTTTTGAGCTCACAGTTTTATTGATAATTTAATAGCAAGGCATTCACCTACAAATGAGAGATGATGGTTCTAGTGAGGGCCAGTTAAATAATGACATGGTTTTATATTTATCCCATTACACTTTTAATGTCGGAAAATAAGGCGTTTTTAAGTAGAGATGTCAAGCTCGCGAACTCAGGTTTTGAGCTCAATAAATGAGCAGGAGTCTTATAAGTGGATAGCAAGTCCTAGTCCAAGCGAGCCAAAGATCCAGTAGGGCGAGCATAAGCAGCTCCGAACCCTTACTGATAGCAAGTCAAATGCGGTTAATGAGCACAAGCCATGACTGAGAGTCTGAGCTAGTGTAGTGAGCAAGAGCCACATTGCAGATAGTGAAATGAGTCGGCGAAAATTGAAAAGGGCCGCGATTGTAAAATGACTACCTCTAATATAATATAGCTAAATGTTTTGTTGAAGCGAGCTACTACCATTCGATTTGATCGGCATTTGCGTGTGTGTATATGTTTGTTCCATAATAACTCTAGTCAAACATATCCAATATTCGTGAGTCTTGGTATATACAGTCTTCCCACCTTTCGAAATAATCTTGTTGTTTGTGGTTGCCATTCATAAAGGATAAGAAGATAAATGGGAGTCAAAACCACACCATATTACAAGTTTGAACATAAGCATAGAATCAATTTTGCAAGATAAACTCCTCACCGCTTGGAGTTAGAATCTCCGAAGAATAAACGAAAGAACTTATCTCCTTCCATTTAACATTTACGTTCCTAGATTATTTTTGTATTTTTTAAAATACAACATGGTGTATATTTTTGAGGCTTTACAGACACTAATTTGGATTTTATATCAATCGAAAACGTGATAACGAACTTTTCTCCCCTTCCCTCCTGTGAAAATAAAATGTTTCACACTTACTTACGTAAATGTTATTCAGTACGATACAATATGTATATGTTTATTGAGATACATAATTCTTAATACTTTAAGTTGAAATCAGCAAAAAATTATAAGTCACCTAATCCCCCCCCCACACACACATACATATTCTTTGATACAAAGAAAAAATATGTTATGGTCATCAAGTCTAGAAGGCTCAGGTGGGCATGTCATGTAACTACTAAAACTAAAGAAAGTAGGAACACTTTAAGAGTTTTAACTGGAAATCCAATCGGAAGACGGCCATTAAAAAGTCCTAGGCGCAGACGGGAGGACAATATTGAGATGCATCTCGTAGAAATAGGAATATAAATGTAGAAACTGGATCCAGTAGGATAAAGATAGAAGTCGATGGAGAGCTTTTGTTAATACGTTCTGAACCTCCGGGTTCCATAAGCCATAGAGTCAGTTACCTAGGTATGTTCCACAATAGTTTTCATAAAATTAAATCGTTTGATTTTTGTGGAATATAGCGTAAATTTTCCGAAGATGTCCATTTTTATTGCTGAAGCTGAAAAAAATGATCAATAATGGAGAAGTAAAACCCACCTCTGATTTTAAACAAAATATTTCCATAGAAAATTCTTTTAAAAAAATCCATTTTTTAAATAAAGCATGGTGTGTGTGTGTGTGTTGTTGTTGTTGTTGTTGTTGAAGATTCGGGAATCACTCGCGTAATTCCGGGTTGAAATTAGTGAGAGAGAAGAGGAGAAGGTCTCTAGGTTCTACCATGCACAGTTATACTATTTTATATATACGTTTCCTATATACGAGTAGTACTGAAAGTTACTTTACCATTTGTTAAACTGAGAACAAAATGTAATTGAATTCGGACTGAAGATTCCTTTAGGAACTATTAAAATACAACAATACCGTTTACTTTCTTATTTTCCCGCTGTCTACGTGTTATTATTTTCCTTTCCTAGAATACTACTTGCAAATATCTTAGTTTCTTCTGAAACAGCTGCAGTTTAACTGCAGACTTGGGAGTCTGTTTTACCTTTTTAATCCTATGGCCTCGTTTTTTCTTGTTTTTATTTTTTTTAAAAAATCGTATAGGGTGTTAGCATGTTTATACGTATACGTGGGTTATGCTCCTGGCCTAAGGGTGGGATGCAATTACCGCCTTTTTTTCGGAAAGGGCAAAAAGGTTTTCGAGAGGAAGAGCAAAGGGGGTCAGAACAAGAAGGCGCTTGGTTGGATAATTTGTGCGTGCGGAAATGGGGAAGATATGCAAACTATCTTACTTGGAAGATCTCCACTCTCACACTCAAGCTGGCTGAATGCTTCCAATCTTTGAAGGAAGACGCTCGCTCATTCTTGACCTTCTTCTCCCCTTGCTTCTTGCCTTAATTGTGAAGCCAACGAAGGAGAAGACTTTGGACGTAAGAAGCAGCACCAAAATGAGATTCCTGTTCCCTCTCCAGGCTTGCTTTCATATTGTTCCTCTGCCCACGAGACGCTTCCCTCTTTCTCCCATGATTTACTATCCAATTGTCAGGCTGGAAGGAAGAAAACAAGACTGCCAACAGGCTGCACTTTTCATTCTTTATAAAAATAATATTCATTCTTGTATGTGTGTGATGTTTAACTCTTGTAGATCAGTTTATGTAGTCAATTCACCAAGGAATGCTACCTACGTACTTTTGCTACGTTACATTAGTTTTTGCTATGAAGAAGAAAAAAATATTGACAGAATACTATGAAAAATGAATATTGAAGAACTAAAAAAGTAGTGTACATAGTTTACAGTAATTTAAATTTTGAAGGTGTTTGTTTTTTCCTCTGGAATTTCTTTTCCTTTTTCTTCTCTACTCAAATTATTAAATATACGAGGGTTGCTCAGAAAGAAATCCAAATTTAAACATTAGAATAACATTTTGTCATCGAGGGACATTACTTGCTGCAAATTGAGATGCCTCCATCGCTAATCTGTTCAGCTAACATTTAATGCCATCTATCATTTGTAATATATTACTACTTTTTTCCTCTTTTTTTCTACTTTGCATTTTACGATATATAAAAAAGTAAAATTCTTTTCAAATAGTATTCTAACTAGTGTATTTTTCTTTCTCTTTTCTTTATCAAATGTAAACTGAAAAAGAAGACTGAAATACAGATATGATTTATTATTTTTTAATGTAATATAGAATTTATTATTTTATATACTTTAGATTACTTTTTCGTTTTTGTACTCGCTTTACACACTTACCACATTTTCTTGTAACTTTGTGCATTCTATCACAGACATGTGAATCATGCTAATACTTCCAGAAACCTATCGATTATTATGTGTGTTTAGTCATTAGCAGCTGGCACGTACCCAGCCCAAAAATGTTGGAGGGGGGGGGGTTGCAAGTATATCATGAAAATTTTAGGGGGGCAGTAAAACTTTAGGCGGACGGCTCCCTAGACCCCCCGTGGATACGGACCTGGTCATTAGGCAGAACAGAAATACACTGTTGTCCCAAGCTACGAGAGAAACCTTTTCTAATTTACCTGAAGACTTTAAATTCGAACACTAATATAAACATCCTACAATCCAAATTATTTTTTTCAGTTACATTTTTGATTGTTAACACCCCAGGATATTCTCTTCAGTGTATAGGAAACAATGAAATTGAATGACCAAGGACAGAGAGATGAATACGTGACGCTTCTGCCATGAGCAGGAATTAATCTCGCTACAGCCAAATTCTATACTATCGCCAATGCACTGGTTAAAAGTGCTTGACTATCCTATTCGGTGCACTTTTTTGAAGATCAGTTAAAGCAATCAGTCTTTCTAAAAAATCAGAATGTAAGTTTCTCTCCGAATAGAACACAACGCCATCTAATTTTCTTGACCCAAAACCGACTAGATTTTACGGTGATCAGTGGAGATCAAAAATTCTATTATTGGGAATTGAACCCACGTTTCGTAATCAGAACCTTGCGTTTGATATTTTCCGGCTACGAGCGCTTACTCCTGGTGTGTGGGGACCCTGGTTCGACCCCCAGTCAAGTAAGTTTCTGGTGGACAGCACCGTGTCCATGGGTTTTTCCGGGGTACTCCCGTTCCCTCCCACTTTTTCATTCCACCAATTCTTTCCTCATCATTCACTTGCTTTAATCATCGTCTCCCTTAGCCTAACAGGCATAAACGTAGGACGTTGAAGACTTCACTTTATTTTCATTTTTTTTCAGCTACACAGGACATTATTTGACATAAATCTGTCCATTATTTTTAATTCAAGAACTAAAACTTTAAAGCAACTATGACGTCATGCTAGTTGGTAACGAATAATTAAACAAAAAGTAGCACTCGCAGATTGTCACTTTATAACTTCACAGAAAAATTGTGAACAATATTCTTTTATTTTTTGATTGGAATGAGCATAAAAAAACTGAACACTCGCTTCAAATATAACTTAATCAGTTAGGAAAGAAGCCCGAATAATTAAATCTGTTATGGTTAATTACTCATTGCTCCCTTAAACACAAAAATCCAGCTTACGTAGTATTTTCTGTTACACTGTATTGACTTAGCTCACAGTACAAATTATCTGTCCCTTTAGACAATAAATGAATATCGGATAAAAATTAATGCGATATGGTCTGGCTTCTTTGTCGCCTGGACTAAAGCCATATCAAATCAACCAATGGTGGTTTGATGAAAAAACGTATTACTTATTATACATTAAAAATATTAAACACATACAAAAATTTTTATATCTATTAAAACAAACACATTCATTCATTTATTTAGATACTCAGTTTTCTTTTGAGCGGCCATTTTGAGTTGAGTTGAGTTGATTTTAGTTTAGCGTCCCGTTCAGCAGCGAGGCTATATGAGACGTGGACCTACTGATTAACGTGGAATCCGAACCACATGAGCTCCCGCCGGGAATCGAACCCGGGTCTCCCACGCCAAAGGCGCGTACGCTAACCGCTTAGCCACGAGGGAGCTCAAAGAGCTGCCATTTTGTATAGGGGTGTAAGCCTATTTTAGATTTCACAAAGGTTTGGGTTAACGCTATAGCTCCTTAACTTTATGTTATTGCTTCCAACAAAAACCGTTTGAAAGTAATTACATGCAGAATATTTTATGTTTAAGCTTATTATACTACAAATATTTTTAAAAGCCTATTCAAAGTTGAAGTTTGAAAAAAAAAAAAAAACAGATTGCCATTTTCGAAATTAAAAATTTTAATAACGAAAAGAATAAGGTTCACCGTCAGTGACTATGCCTTTGGCTTTATTAAGCAAATGTTTACTTACATTACTCAATTTCTATAAGGCACATCGTATATAAGACGAATACATGGTATATAACTTGAAATATTATCTCACTAAATTTACTGAATAGTATACTATAGTTTCGTCATTAATACATGACTGTCTAGATCAGTGAAAGGTATTTCTGTCTGTATATCAATAGTGACCTGGTGGATCGGGAAAATTAAAGAAACAAGTGACGAAAATAATGGTCTTTTAATTCAATTTTTCATCTACATTACCCTCAGAAATTTTTTCAAATCTCTAAAGTTGAGAAGTCCGAGCACCAATTGATGAACTCCTAAAGAAACTATCACAAATAGAGTTCAAACTGCCACGGGTCAATCTAAGAATATAAAAAGGATGAACAATTGTTTATTTTTGCTTAAGGTGTAAATATACACCTACAAATATACTAAGACAGTGATGTTACTAACATATTGTTTCCATTTTCAACGCAATCATATTTGCACAGCGCACCACTTCATATAATTTGGCCACACTAAAACAAACAAAAACTCAAGAACTAGTCTAGTCTCAAATTTTAATCACTTGTTACTACACAAATAACGATTGTTTTTTGAAGATTTGAGGTTTTTCTTTCAGATATTTCAGGTTGAACATACCTGATTTTTTAAAAATCACAATGTTTGAAGACTCATAACAAGAAAAGGATTAGGAGTTATACTTCTGGGCTTTTGTTATCTATGGTCACTTAAGCCCATCATGTATGATGACTTCCCTCAACAGTCACAATACCAGGGGAACTGGGAAAGAAATAAAGGAACGAGGAAGCGAAAAAGCGGCCTGGGAACTTCATGTTAGGTACTTTACCGACATTTGATTGAAAAACCTAAGAAAAATCTCAATCAGGATGTATACCTCTTCGACCAAGTGTCTTCGCCGGGAATCGAACTCGGGACCGCTCACTCCAAAAGTGAGAACATTAGTAACTACGCTACAACAGATTGCATAAGAAAAGTCTTAGATCTTCATGCATCAAACTTATTTTAGTAAGTAGTAAACAACAAAGCCTATACCTTAAAAAACGATTAGTTATTTTTTCATTATTTGTTTTAATTTCAAAAGTGTACAATGTTCGATTTTTCAGATTTTAATTTTCAACAACCTTTTAAAGATATTTTTTACTTTGATTGATTTTAAGTTTAACGTCCCGCTCAGCAGCGAGGCTATATGAGACGTGGATCTACTGATTAACGTGGAACCCGAACTATATGAGCTCCCACTGGGGAGACGTAGTGAGTCTCTTACGCTAAAGGCTCGTACGCTAACCGCTTATCCACGAAGGAACTCAAGAAGATATTGATAGTGTAGTAGACTTAAATATGCTCTGGACGTAAAATATTGTACGTATATTTAATTACCTTTCGAATATTTTTTTTTTCTTGAAAGCAATATCTTCAAAATTAGTGAAGCCACAGCCTTTACCTTGCCAAAGTTCAAAATAGGCCTCCTATACAAATTGACCTCTCAAAAGAAAGCTGGGCATCTAAAAAGTGAATAAACGTTTGTTTTCAATTCTTTAAATTTAATATAACTATGGTACAAACATTAACAAATTCTATCAGCAACTCTTTAATCTTAAATTGGGTGATATCAAAATTGATTGATCGTCCTACAAGTATATATATGGCCAAATCCTTTCGATAATGAGATCTTAGAAACATGCCATGTGTACCGTAGATTTATCGCCAGTTCTAATTATTTTTTTAATGGGCAGTTATTTTTTATTGAACGATTTAGAGGTGGTTTTGAGCCAATACTATTAATATTGTCGCTTGTGTCGCAAAGGTAGAGATGCAAGGGCTCGGAAAAAAACCGGCTTTTTTGGAAAAAAACTCGGTTTTTTCTGCTTTGCTTTTTTGCTTGGGAAATTTTGGGCTTTTTTCAAAATACTGCTTTAAATTGATAAAACAGACTTTGTATCGCTTCTCTATAACACAAAAAATCATTTAGTTAGTGGTTGATGCTGATAATAATATAAAACATCGAAAATAAACTACGAATTTCGAAAAAATATTTCAAACAATTTTTCTTCAACATATTTACATTATGAATTCCACAAGATTAACCAATGTATATAATAAGCATTTTTTAACCTCCTATGTACAAAAGTAAGCAGAGTTGGAAAGAACCGTGGTTGTTTTTGAAAATGCCGAAAACCCGTTTTTTGGGGGATGTTTTAAACCAGGCTTTTTTGGTTTAAACCAGGCTTTTTTGACTTAGATTTTTTGCTTTATGTATTTATATTACATATTCACAGAAATAAGTTTGTTTCGCCTTGATGTTATTATGCAACAGCGGGGTTATGCCGGAAGAACTCCCATAAGCTTAAAGAGGTGCGGTCAGTAAATTTCTTAAGTTGAGAATCTCCCGCCCTAGCCATTGGGAAAATCCCGTCATTACTTGAAATGTAAGACAATAACGGGAAAATCCTGTTATTGCTTTGCATGTAAAATTTAAAGGTCAACGTACCATAATCAGTACGATAAAACAGAGGTATTAAATTACAAATTTAGTACCGGTACGTAGATATCATTGAAAGTCCAATCCAAGCTAATGTTGGAAGCTACGTAGGCAATCGATAAATTTTGCCAATTTATATCAATATATTTAAGCAATATTGGCTTCTTTATAAAACAACACGCATTTAGGCATGCAGAAATATACAATTTGGTTTGTTTCGTACATTTAGGCTTAACATCCTTACGAAATACCAAGGTTATCAAGGAGAAGACTTTCGCTTAAACTGACATCCGAACCGCTACTTGGGTTACGCATGAAAGAAGGGTTGTGGTTCGACCGAGAATTGAACATGGGACACCTTGATTAAAAGGTGAAAGGGAAATAAAACTATTGCAGGTGGTTTGATATCTGGAAACGTCACCATGAATTTCACACGATTCGCATTTTTCATTCTTTTTATTATTTTTTTTTTTTGGTTTAAACCAGTTATTAAAAAAAAAAGTTGGTGTTAACCAGCCAACCCTAAAAGTAAACACTTCTTTTTAAAGAATACACAAATAACTAGCAAAAGAGTATGTAGTATTTTTACTTCAAAATATTCCATACCCTCTTTTTGAAACAAAATAAAATTAAAATAAAACATAAGAGAAATACTTAGATTTATATGATACACTTAAAGGCTGAACATCTAGAGCTTTTGGTTCTGTATATTCTTGAAATTCTACAGTTAAGTTTTATAGAACCACCATCACAGTTTACCCAATCCTCAAGTTTTCTGATTTTTTAACAAGAGGGATTCAACATATCATTACGGAACTCCCGCCCCCCCCCCCCCAAAAAAAGGCTACGGAATATATTTAAGTTAAGCTAAATACAACTGCACAACAAACATGACTGAGTGATTAGCTTTTGAGCTTCTATCGGGAAGTCCGGGATTCAACCAGCATTCTACCATTCTGACAAAGCTTTTCTTCATTCCATCTGTGAATGTAGAAATACTGCGTGTACTGTGAGTTGGGCGACTTCCTTCTTTATTGTTTTTAAATCGTTATTATTACTAATTACCAGCAGTGACGGTTTTGCGAAGGTTAGGGGGGCGGTCTTTCGGACTGAAGCCCGTTCCCCAAAGTTACGGAATGTCTGCAACAAACGAAATATCTATTAGTTATGCCTTTACTCATAAACTTTAAGCTCCCGTCAAATAAAAATTACGAATGTTTAAAAAAACTAAACATTAGTAAGAAACCCTTCCCAAAATACTTTTCTAAATCCGCCACTGATTCTCAGTATAAAATGATTTTTAAAGTTGTATCCGGAAGATTATTGCTAAACATATAAACGAAACGAAATATTAGTTATGCCTGTACTCATAAACTTCAAGCACTTCCCAAATAAAATTAGGACTTTTTAGGAAACGAAACAACCAGAAAAACCCCTCCTAAAGTACTTTTCTAAATCCGCTACTGATTATTTGTATAAATTGGTATTCAAGGTTGTGTCCGGAAAATTAATGCTAAATCACTTCACAGCTACAGTATAACAGAAATGTGGAAGTACGGTTTGACGGATATATTGAAAAACGTACGCTTTGACGGATAAATAGAAAAACGGGCAAGTTTAACTTTTGCGCTAGAAGCTAGAGTACTAAAAGCTCTTAGAAATGAAACACGGATGACAAACTAGAGAAGAAAAAAGATGTCGATAACTCAAAAGTTAAAATAAAGTTAAATAGCCTCTAAAATTACCCTCAAATACTACATTCTTCATGTTAGCTTTAATTCGTAAAACATATGCTCCATCCATCTTGATGGTGAATTTCAGAGCGAAATATGACATTCAGGTCATGGAATTCTTATCTAACTATAGAATATACTATAAGAAAGCTATTTAGATAGAAAAATCATGAAGTTGAAAAAAGCCAAAATTTCCAAAATTCTCGTTTTTTTCCCAAAAAAGCCGGCTTTTTATGTGAAAAAAACCATCGATTCAAAAAAGCCGGCTTTTTTGCATCTCTACGCAAAGGTTGCTAACGTTGTTAGGCAACCAGTGGAAGAGATGAGCAGAGCGGGTTGACTGACATTGCAGGCGCTATACTTAAATCGAAATGTAACATAGCAAAACATATTGCATGCTAATTTCAACTACATGAAGTTAGCCCAACCACTTTCCCCGGACCGAAACATTTTCAGCACCAGAAAGTAGTGCCAAATTAATGCATGATCCCCAGAATTAGCGCTAGTCTTGTTGAGAAGTTAAGACGTTGCAGAAGTGGCTAGGCTAACTTCACACTGGTCCAACCATTTTCCCCGACTCCACAAATTTTGCGTCAAGAATTAATGATAATTACTACTCTATTCCCAGAATTAGTGCTGATTTCGCTGAGAAGTTAGGGCACAGCAAAAGTGGCGTGGCCAACTTAATACTGGTCCAACCACTTTCTATTATATACAGTATTTTCTCGATTATGGAGTATCGCTTTATTTCAACTGAAAATTAAATAAAATTCAAGTAACTTGTTATATTACTTTCTGTTGTTTTCTGTTGCTTTTGTTCCCGATTCAGATAGGTTTCTTCACGTTTACACTCTGATTCATGATTTTAGAGAAATACCACGAGTAGAAAATCATTAGAGAGAAATGACTTGAAGGGGAAACTCCACGACTTACAAAAGACGCGCAAAATACGTTAACATTATCCTACGTAGAATATTAAATGAGAAATAGCTAACTATATTAAAGAAAATATTAGTTGTTAGTGAACAAGATTCCTCGACCTCTATTGTTTAAAAGGTACCAACATGTTACAATTTTTTTAAGTCTTGGAAGCTTCATGTTTAAAAAATAAGGAATTAGAAAATATTAAACATTTACTACTGGACTGAGGTGCTTTAATTACCTCACATCAAAAAACGTACGTCTCCTGAATGATGAACTTACTATAGTTGGAGCGAGTGAAATGAAATCTTTGTTTTACATCCCATGATTATGCCAGATAAGCTAAAGGAGACGGTGATGATGAGAAATGAATGAAATGGTGGAACGAAGAAAGTGGAAGGAAACGAGAGAACCTCGAGTAAACCTACGCACATAGTATTTGTCCACCACAAAACTCACTTGGTGAAAGCTGGAATCGAACACAGGACCGCATGCACCAAGGTAAACGCTCCACCTAAGATAAGACAAAAAGTGTAGACCAATCTGGATGCACAAATGCTTCCTTTCAGAGTTATAGGCTGCCGAAAACATGAAAAAATGAATTTTAAAGGTCCATAGCTCAAAAACTATGGGACCTACCATAGTCGGATCAAGACTTTACTTAGGAATTAGTATGTGTCCTATCCAAATATCCATGTTACAGAACACTGAGGTATTTCTACAACATCTTTTATAGAGATAGTAGGGAGTGCTTCAAATTATAAACCTGTAGCCAGACTCCCTCTATAAAAATTGTTGCGAGAATACAACAGGATTTTGAAACACGGATTTCTGGATAGGGTACATACTAGTTTCTAAGTGAAGTCCTGACCCAACTACGGTATATCCCATAATTTGAGCTATGGGCCTTTAAAATTCATTTTTTCACGTTTTCGGCAGCCTATAACTCCGAAAGGAAACACTTGTGCATCCAGGTTGGTCTATACTTTTTGTCTTATCTTGGTGTCAGGAATAACCTTTCAAACGTTGTCGGTGTTGTTTTGAAACACCTCGTATATGTGGACAACGAATGAAAAACATTTGATACTTATTTGCTGAGAATTTCATGAATTGCTTTTTTTTTCGTTGAATTTGATGGACATAACTTTCGAATTTGAAACCCCGAAAGTCATATGCTAACTTGAGCACATTGTTCCAGCAACCTGCCCCCACCCTCATCAACTTCTATGATTTGGTGGAAAACAAAAAACCAAGCCTACTAATTAGCATTAATTTCTGGTGCTAAAGTTTTTGGCTTCAGAGAAAGTAGTTGTACCAGGTGAAGTTGGCCTAGCCATGTTTGCTGTACCCCAACTTCTCAACGAGACCAGCACTAATTCTGGGAATCGGGCATTTATTACAATTAAATTCTGGAGCCAAAGTTTTTTTTTTTATTCGGAGAAAGTGGTTAGGCCAGATTCACGGATGTGTAAGCTTCGAAGGCCTGTAAAGCAGCAATAAGGCGTACTCGGATATGGGTTTACAAGAAAAAGCAATTTTTCATTTGACGTCAATTATTGCTTCTCCAAATTTGCCACAAACTCACTCCAACACCTGTATATTAAAATGGTACGTTTATGTTTATCTACAGCAATTTATTTCCTTTGTGAGTCCTCTCATCTGCCTTCAGTTGTGTCCTTATACATCTACAATGGGAGGATGATTTATTGTCATATTACAATGATGTAGTTTGTATACATCGCAAATTCAACTAATACTTTGGTAAAATAAAGTTTAAATTATGCAGTCGGATATTTCAAATTTTCAATTCTTTAGTCGTCGCGAATTCTGTCGAGAAATTTGAAGCTTAAAATATACAAAACGGTAATCATGCCTGTTGTTCTGTATGGCTGCGAAACATTGTCACTCACTCTGAGGGAAGAACATAGACTGAAAGTATTTGAGAACAAGATCCTGAGACGAATATTCGGACCCAAGAGGAACGGGAATGGGGAATGGCGGAAACTTCATAACGAGAAACTACATAATTTATATGGTTTACCCAACATTGTTAGGGTCGTGAAGTCTAGGAGGCTTAGGTGGGCGGGTCATGTAGCTAGAATGGAAGAAAGTAGAAACGCTTTCAAAGTCTTGACAGGAAGACCAATCGGGAAACGACCATTAGGAAGACCTAGGCGCAGATGGGAGGACAATATTAAGATGGATCTCGCAGAGATTGGAATACAAAATAGAAACTGGATGCAGTTATCTAATTATAGAAGTCAGTGGAGAGCTTTTGTGAACGCGGCATTAAACCTCCGGGTTCCATAGGCCATAGAGTTAGTTAGTTAGTTAGTTAGTTAGTTAGCTAACTTTCGCTCTGAAAAAATATAATTTATCTGTCGTTTCTATCGGATATTTTTGTTGTACAAAAATAAGTGAAATGAATTTTTTGTGCAGATTACAAGCTGGTAAAGAAATGCCTATTTATCTCCATAAATAGTAAATAGTAAATATGAGTTGCAAAACCTGTTCTATGATATCCATCCAATGAACTTTCGTTTAATCTTACTAGGTAAGGTACAAACAGAACGAAATAAAAGGAAATTACAAAAGAAGACAGTGAAATAAAAACTTTTGTCAACTAGATTAACTGTTTCGGTGACAGTGGAAGAGAAACCCATGTTAGAACTAGAAATGAAACACTAGAAAAAAAACTGAGAATGAATGGATCACATGGCAGTGGATAAAAGTAAGAAATTGGTTTGTTGGGAATGGTTTGGAGAACTGACTCCGGAGGGCAGAAGAGGTGATGTTACAGCTGAAGCCTTTGATTAGCGACTCGAATTCGCTGGAAGACATCTGTGAAAGTAACAACCAATGAGAGAAATCAATCAAAAGTGATCCCATGGAATGAAGTAAGTAAGTACCTGATTGAGCTTAGGCGGGAGAAGAAAAGGTTTCTCAGAAGAAATAAAAAAGAAAAGGGGAAAAACTTGAAAGTACCTCTCTCTTTTGAGATTTAAATTTTAACAAATTAAATTTTATTACGCCAGTCAACAAGAAAAGAACGCTTTGTTCCTTTCTGATCGTAAGATATCTTTTGTCCACTTCTCTCATCAAGCTGATAATAAAGGAAAAAGTTTTTATTCCTCGTTGACAAAATTAGATTTCTTTGGATCAATGATTTTGGAATTAAAAGTGTAATTTTCAGGAAGGATCTAGATTTCTTTTCAAATTGAAGAGAATAAATTAATCATGTTTTTTTATAAATAGGAAAAGAAATTCTACACAATTTTAGAATTAAGTAATTTACTAAATATAGAAACTTATTTCATTCGTTTAAGTGATATTGTAAAGAAACAACAATTATTAGCTACATGTAGAAAAGAGTTTATTTTTTTTATAAATTTCAGATCTACATGTTTTCTTTCTTATTTTTTCAACTGTTTAGTGAATCAGTGTATAGAGGATGTATAAGGCTTACACAGATAAACCTGTAATTAGCTTTTCTTTGTATGTATTTGGGTGGGTGCATGTTTAATCCGCATTTTATTTTATACAAAATCTGGTTCCGTTTCGAAAACATAGCTATAGTTCTATTCATTACGTGAACTAAATTGTGGGATACAGTCGATGCCGTGTGGAAGAGGCAAATGAAATAAGGATCATAAAACGACGTTGCCGTGTTCAAAAAGGTGTGGTAACCAGACGCACTACACCGTCAGCAAGTGACGGATACACCTCGTTCTCTGTTTGGTACAAATTCATGTGTATGTAGACTTGGCGACACCATAGCCCTTTCGTTTGCTAACAGCGTTTAAAGGGAACTTGGAACGCCGCCTTCAAATACTATAAACACTGTCCCTTAACCTTATTGAATTGTGCAAACATGTATTTGTTGATACCAATAAAAGGTACTTTTGTAGATATACGGAAGTCGGATCGTTAACGGTAGTGAGTATGACTTTGGTATCTGCACTCCTGGTCTCAATTCTCGCGCAAAGCATGATTTTGTGTTGATTTAGCAACGTTAGACAACTGAGACGTAACTTATAGTGACACACATCAAATCCCTGTTTAAAAAGCTAGAAGAATTCGGATAGTTGAACCCAATATGAGCTGCCCACATCATCATCCAATTATATGACTTGTTTACAGTTTAACATTTATTTCAGTATCGAGGCTAACTGAGACGTAGACCTATAGCTTGACATACGATACGATGCACTAATCTAGTCATTTCCAACTGGCCGTTGTATGACGTAGGAGCGAGCTTTTACGATTATAACCGGGCAGATAGATCAGGTGGAGCAAATAAGTACAACGAGCTAGATGGAATGCAGTATAACAAGTATCAGCAATGTGCGTTTTAGTTATGAATGTGTAAGTAGTGTATCTGTAAACCATAAATTACACCTTGTTTGTCTATCAACGCTAAGTTTACTGTATTCTCTTGCTCTCTTTGTATGACTTACTGCAAATACGAGCATCGAATTATAAGTGGACATAACATCTAGTTAAAATGACTGCAATAATCAAGTCTTATATCCAAAGCAAATCTCCCGACTACCGGAGATCGAAGCCGGGAATACACGGACAGAGAACACAAACGTTAACCACTTCTATAATACAGGACAAAGAGGCTCCGCATGAAATGTTAAGGTGCTGTTAATCAAAAAGTTCCTTCCCATTTTAATCACTGATCAACGGGTGTTGAGAGTTTTAATTTTCTTAATGAAATGTAAACTAGTACTTCGCAAATTGTTAATTGTAATGACCGTTGAAGAAACTGGCAATTACACTTCTAATCTGCCAACACTGTAATACAACATGAGTATTTGAATGTTTCTTGAAGTTAAATTGAGAATAGTTCTCAGTATCACTTTGCTGTGAAAAATTATGAAGCACAAGAACGTTAGTTATAATTGTAAGTAGCTTGCATCTGAAGATCTGTAATGGTAGTTTACTTTTGTCCTTTTTAACGCTGAAAATTGAGAACGATTAATAAAAGAAGAGATTAGATAAAGAAAACGCTATACCAGAGACAAGATTTTTCGTACTAAATCGATCCAAAAAGATTTACCACAATTCAGCTTACTACGGGCTTTCCATCTTCGTTTTTCTTCAAAATCTTTTGTCGAAAAGAAAATCCTATTTGTAGCTGCTCGTTTTTACCCTTGCTGCAGATAGTTATAAGAAGGATTAAGACTGTCCCATTTGGAAGACCAATTTTCTCTCTTGATGAAGCTTGAAACTACTACAAGGTACCTCGCTTCAGAAGTAATATATATAATGACCTCTCTTGTATTGCCTACAGAAAGTACAAAGTGTGCTAAACACAACCGAGAATGCTACTTGTTTTTTCAACAGTTGACAAATAGCTTAATGACTCCTTAACTAACAATAATGTAAAATATAAAATTGATTAATCGATTGGATGTTTCTTTCCAGCACCGATGTTATATAGAATGAGGTCTCTTCATTTGCTAGTTTTAATGACCCATCGGAATCCTTGTAATGATTCCGATTCCACTTCGGTACTCTTTAAAGTGAGAGCTGAACAACCAACTGGAGGTTACATCCGAACTTGGAAGTAAGTGACCCTATCGGACTTCAAACCCGGGATTACGCGCTGAGAAATCATGAACCGGTAACGCCAGTAAAAAACACGTAACAGGTACAACGTCTTGAATATGTCAAAATGTAATTTCGTAATTATTGGCCTTCCCATACTGAAAACTAATACAGAAATTTTGGACGCAAACTACAGTAAAGATATTAATTAAAGTACTGTTCGGACTCGCCAGTGTCTTTATTCTACACTAATATTTATGCGGGTTCGGTCGATTGAACTTTGGAAGCACTCACAAGATAAAAAGAAAGAAAAAAAGATAATTTTGGCTTTCCTTTTCTGCAATTCTTACGATTACACTTTGATAGTCCTTGCAGTTACATTTCAATGTACTTTCACACATCTACTCATTCTATCACTGTACACGCGTTAGTCACATGACTGCGAATTAAAGTCTTGTATCTGGTGTTACTGAATGGATTAATTTCCTCCATAATATCTTAATGCATCATAGACAGTTTATTCTCAACGATCTTTGATGAACCCAGTAATTAGATTCCTAATGTTATCTGTAAGTGTACTGGTGAAATCATGGAACATTGGATCACCACTAACTTCGAGCTACTTTTCTAAAATCTAAGTAAACAAAGAAGTATTCAAAAACAAACGTAAATCGATTTGATAATTTACGTTTATTAGCTCTAAAGAAGTTCTAAAGACGAGGAAACATGGACATTGCGCAAAAATAATTAAAAGTAACTGGAGGCTTTTGAAATGTGGGTATGGAGAAGAATGGAGAGAATTAGCTGGGTCGAGTGGAAAACGAATGAAAAGATGTTAAAGATGGAGGGGAAGAAAAGAACAATTTTTAGATATTATTAAGTAGAGAAAGAGAGACTGGCTAAGAAGGAACATAATCATGAGGGACGTGTTAGAAGGTATGGTAGCAGGAGAGAGAGGGAGGGGCAAGAATACTACAATTGTTGGGGCGGTATGAAAACAAAAAAAAAATCGTGCGTGAAGACAAGGAAGACCGTGATGCATGGGTGTCTCACTTTCAGCAAGTAACCTGCCAATAATGACAGAATAATAACTATTATTATTATTATTATTATTATTATTATTATTATTATTATTATTATTATTATTATTATTATTATTATTATTATGAGTTCTAAAAAATGTCCAAAAAATTGACGACACTGGATTTCAAATCATATAACTCAAACACAATCTGCGATAAGAAGAAATATTTCTTTTTTAATTAAATGCTGTACATTGAGAGAATTTGCAAAAGAAAAACAAATATAACATCATTTGTCATTTATTTGGGGCGTAGGGAAAGAAACTTTCTAACACTTCACACTAATGTTGTTAACTTCGAACCATTCAAACAGTCGGATATTGAATATATTATTGTTTCATATATTCGAATAATAATAATAATTGGAATTATTATTCACATTATACTCGGATAACATATGATTCGAATAATTGTTCGATATGACGAATATTCGGATATCATCCAAATAACAGCAGAAAAAAATCCAATAATGAATATTCGAATACTTTTAATAGCACTAGTGTTCATGTGTTCCGATAGCGTTGTCACTTTAGTATTGAATGCATTGCATAGCCCAAAAAACAAACACGTTGGCAAGCTTACCGGAGATAAGCCAAAAGATTTGGGACCTGCATCCTTTCCACTGTACCTCCTCCCACCACAGAAGGAAATCGACGCATCATAGATATTTTATCCAGGTAGAGAATAACTTGATCTTCTGTTCGTTTAAGTAACCCACGGAAGGGAAATAAAGTTCCTTGATAAAATTAATTTCAAATGTGTGTGGAAAGCAATAGTTACTGTAAATAATAATAATAATAATAATAATAATAATAATAATAATAATAATAATAATAATAATAATAATAATAATAATTCTCAATATTCGGTATTTCTCAAATGCATGTCGTCCTTAGCCGTAATAACTTGTATGTAACTGACAATTCTGAAATAACAAGACTGAAGTGTTCAAAATTACCATCATTCTGATGGATACATTGCGAAAATTCACGTTTTGCAATGGTAAGAATATTACTATTACTTTTGTTGCTTCCAGCTGTCAGTCACAGATACATGTTTATTGTATATTTAAAGATAAAAGAAATTTTGATTATTTGGAGGAAATACATAGCTTACATGCGTCCAGAAACCTTAAATGTACACTTGCGATTACAGTATCAAACTCTAGGAAATTCGAAATATCAGTTTTTAAAACATAATTAGGGCTTCTGAAACCATATGAATCCATCAATGATAGGCAGCTTCAACATTTTTCCTTTAATAATATTTTTCATTAAATATTCCATAATTAGATTGCAAGATATGAATCTCATATCACTGAGAATTAACGACAACGTTGTTTGGGTATATTTGTTGTTATTTAAAATGATTCTTCGCAATTTACTATTTGCATTTTTTGTACATTTTTTCCTTACTATTCTATGGGCGGTCACACTGGTTGCTGCGTAGTATAAACAAATGTTACGAATTACATAAATGATTTTTGTCTATAGTTACTTTGCCAAGAATAATGCAACTTAGGAAACGTCCCTTACAATGCTCATTAAACAATGAACGATCGCTCACATCCTGATGAGAACTTTCTCAATGTAGAGAACGAGGAATTTCTTTTCATACCATCGGAACTCTGGGTTATTGCTTAGCTCTTTGACTTTTAGAATGCCCCTTAGAAACAAAAACCTGATAAATCCCGTAAAAGTTATTATAGAAATTAGGCATCTTAAACATATTGAAAAACTATTTGAGATCAATCCACTTTAAAGACGGAACAAACTAAACACATGGGTTAAAGAATGACCATCGTTACCATCATGTAAGCCTTTTATTCTTAAAGAGAATGAAATGACATTCGAAGTCAAGTTGTTTTGTCCGTGCATTATATTTATTTTGGTTGATTTATGTGATACTCAGACTGCAGACGTGCCAAGATTAGTCTGTTATCTTGTAACCAGTGTGTATCCAGTCGTGATATGAAACTTAGTCTCTACTGTAATTAGCACAACAGGATGATTTGATTTGGAGTTTAATGCCCTTTAAGCACTGGGGCTATATGAGACATGAACCTACACTTAACGTTGGATCCGAACCGCATTAGCTCCTACTAGGAATAGAACTCGGATCTTCAGCACCAAAGACGAGTACGCTAACCATATGACCACATGGGAGCTCTAGCATAATAGAAACTAAATACTTCGAGTTAGGAGAATGCGATGTTTGTATAATCCGATACATCCAATAAAATTCGCCCGTTCATAAAAGACATTTCTCTTAGGAGCATGTTTTTGAAGTCACTCCCATATATTCTGACGACAGTGAGTAATTCTATAAATAATGCAATAATTGAAGCACATTTTATTCTTGATTTCTTCAGTCGATTTGTGATTGTCAGACATATTTCCGTTTCTGTTTTACATCATAGCTAGTTTTAGTTCGAGTATCTTAAAGAATGAGTGCGAATCATAAAAAGAAGTGTATATACTGCAACATTCAGAGCTGTTCCGAAGAGTAGATCGAAGCGATATCATAAAAGAGATTGTTGTATGGTAGTGTAGTGAGAATTGTAGGATTCTGGAGTTGAAATAGAAACAAAATAGAACAGTTCTGTTTTCGGCAATTCTCAGAAGATTCAATACATAGTTTAAAACCAAACTATTAGTATTATACTGTATTAAGATTTAATTGCGATAAAAAAAAAAGTTGGTTTGAAAATTAGTGCATATCTAGCTATACTGAAGTTAGAAATCTGTAAATTAGGGGAACTACTTGAGTTGCCAAACAAAACGACGTATTATTCAAACAACCAAGTACACTCACTGATGTGCAACAACACCAAACCCCAATACTTCGAAGGTCCTTTATAATAAAAGTACGTCATGAATCTTATATGGCCCACTTCAGTAGATATTATATATAATATACACTGAATATTCATTGCAATAGGAATACTTTATTAATAGCGTGTTTGTACACTATTCTGGGTAATAGCAGCGGCCAGACGGAAAGGAACAGATTCTGCAAGGTGCTGAACATCCTGCAGGTTCAGTCCAAGCCATATCTCATGTAAGCTCCTCCAATTAGTGTATACATTTGGGAGGTACAGTACGTTTTAGCATGTTCAATGGAATTATGGTCTAGCCAGGATAGTGTTGGGAAGTCATGGTCATGTTCCTTCTACCATTCTGTAGTGATTGCAGCCCGATGACACGTCACGTTATCCTGACACGTCACTGTTATGAGGGATCTCGACCTGGAGATATGGAAAGGTAACAGATTGAGATACCTTTCGCAATTCGAACTTTGGTGAATGATGACCAATGGGTCTAAGAAATGCCAGGAGATCGCTTTCCAGAGAGTGACATCACCGTTCCCGGCCTGTTAAAATCCCATGCTGCAACTCGAAGATATGCTGTTTACGCCAGATTCCAACTCACCATCGACTTTGTTCGTTAAAAAGCCAGACTCACCACACAGAAAACCTTCATTCATCCATAGTCCAATAACCTCTTGTCTTTGCCCATTTCAACCGTAATTGTCGATGTCGCATGTTGTCATAGGTGTTCGTATTGATATATGGTTATCATATCCCAGCCAATGCAAGACACATCGCGTGGTTATTGTTGAAATCAGTCATATTGGCTCAGTGTTGTACTCATCTTTCAATTGTTACACTGTTACATGTTTGTACTGAAATACCATACGTGCTACTTTCGCTCACCTCTTACGTCCATGTCATGTAGCTGGCCTAAATGTAAACTTCTGGAAGATGTCTGACCGTCATTCAACCACTGTTGTTACACTCTTTATATACTGTTGTTCTTCAACATCCCATAAATGTGTCTATTAAATATATTGTCAGAAGCCCTTCTTGCCTCACAATTTGCCCTTACTTGCATCACCTTGTTTGCCCATGACGGACGTTTACGGCGTTGTACTGTTTAGAAGCGTTGCGCGTCTTGTATGTTATCTGTTACCACGTGACATGGAAGTCATATGTTATCTGTCTTTCTAGGACTAATTCTTTCCATGTCATGTGTTTCTAATGCAATAATCGTTCAGGGTAGTTTATAATTATGCCGTTCATTAAACCCTAAATTCATTGAAGTCGCGTATTCTTTATACGTTTGTATTGATGTGGATGCATACTTCTATTCTCCCTCTATACAAATTGATCTCCACAGACTGATATTTTGATACAAAGATTGAAGTGCCGAAAGTATATGAAATACATGCTGATATTTAGTGTATAAATTATTTTGTGCAGTATACTTTTTTTTCCAACTATGAACAAATACTTCATTTTCTCTCCTCCTCAGTTAAACTTCCCAAATTTCTGTTTATGTTGTTCTGTGCTAGCCTGAATACAATGCGAGTCACATACAAACACATCTACCTCTCTTGCTCTTCCTCTTTCAACGTCATTCGGAGGTTCTCTCACACAAGTTCACATACGTGCATTCTTTTTTTTTTTTTTTTTTTTTTTGTCATTGCAGAGGACGAGCTGTGTTCCATTATGGTGTGGTGGGTTAACCACCGGAAATTAAATTTTGCGACGCATTACTGAAACCTGATTACTCTGGTGATTGGGCGTGCACTTGGTCCACGAGGTGGCGATAACGGTTACAAGGAAGAAGAGGTGGCATGCGGGAAGAATGAGAACGAGAAGAAAGGGGACAAGGGTATCCGGAGAGCTTTGAGAAAGAGGCGCAGATAAGTTGACGTCGTGGGAACTATTGGGCGTGATATGCGGTCTCCCAAGATATCATGAAGTTAACTCGAATAATGAACTCTTTTCTCTTCTACGTTTGCTTTGCTTTTTTAAAATTTGTTTTTTAAGACTTGAAACTGTTGTTAGAATCAAAAAGTCAACAAAAAAATCACTATTTTTTTATATTTTGGTATAAGGTAAGTGAATGTCGTACTGAAGCATTATTTTACAAGTCTGATAATAATATTAAATTCATTATTACATATAGAAACATTGAAAACAATAGGCGGCATCATGCTGCTAGAAAACTCGTCAACCCTCATCATCATCATGTTCTATTACTTGTCACTGTGGTTCAGTGCTAGAACGTTCATTTTTAGTACTACAGGCAATAATGATACTCTAATTTTTTTGACAACCTCTTCGGAATATATATATCGGGTGTTGGAAAATAAGTGTTACAACTCTTGGGAGGTGACTCCTGCCACTGAGACAAGAAAAAAAGTTCTCTTAAACTTTCGTCTATCGGACATAGTTTCGGATCTGCAAGGTGCCGAAAGCGTGGGAAAATTATTTTCGGACGCGAATAGTTCGGAAACTATCCAACGTAAAGAGGGCGGGTAAAAAATTCACTGAAGAAGTCATACCTGCTGTATTGAATTTTGCATATTTCAAAATCCTACCATGCACACGCAAGGGATTCCCCTCTTTCATTGTGTCAAATAAAGCATAGTCGCTAGGAGCCAGATCCGGCGAATATGGAGGATGTGGTAGTACACTAAACCCTAGTTCATGCAATGTGGCAATTGTCTGGCGACTGACATGTGGCCGTGCACTGTCGTGTTGGAGAAAAACGCCACGGCCCCATTTTCCTAGGCGGCGTTGTTGGATGGTCGGCGGATCTATGCAGTGAACTGCAGTAGTTCTCACGTTCAATGGACGTATTAGGAGGGTGCCATGCCCCCAGCAGTATCCATTCATGATCTCAGAAAACGGTCGCCATTTGTTTCCGCACGAATAGTCCCATTCGTGCCTTCTTGGGAAGAGGGCTTCCAGTATGCCTCCATTCCATGGACTGGCGTTTCTTTCTTGGAACCTCGTAGAGGAACCAAATTTCGTCGACGGTGACCAGACGCTCAAAGAACTCGGTCGGATTTTCACTGTACTGTTGCGTCAACTGCTGTGAAATCTCCACACGCTTTTGTTTCTGTGCAACGGTGAGGTCATGGGGCACCCATTGTGCACACACCTTGTGCAGCTTCAAATCCTCATGAATGATAGTGTAGAGAAAACCCAGTGTTAGACCTGTATCTTTCTCTAGTTCATCAAACGTGATTCTCCAGTGCTCCATTATCAAACCATTCACTCGCGCGGCATTGTTTGGTCTGCGTGCAGTTGCAGGACGCCCAGCGCTTTTGTTTTTTGCAGCACTGTCTTTGCTTTCTTTGAATTCGGATACCCAACGAAACACGGATCTGCGACTTGGTTCTGTGTCCCCACATACAGCTAATAATCTGTTGTTGGATGTCTGAAGTCTTCACTCCATCCCTCCAGAGAAACCACACTGTCCACTGTTGCCCATGAGTGTCTGCTTCCATGCTGTCTTTTCGATGTCCACCAGCGTCCTGGCAAGTTGGAACAACTGCTGCTACAATGTGCTACCTACGGAAAAAAACAAAACCATTTAGTGGGGTTTGATAGTACTATAATCTATTTTAATGCATCACGAACTATCGAAGATAAAAAGTATTGGAAAAACTTTAATTCAGCAATGGATCGACAATTGTTGATAATGGTATTATGCGTTTTAAATATAAACAACTCTCACCACTACACTCATGTGATAGCAGTTCATGTCATTGCAGCACGTGAGCATTTGAAATTAAGAAATAAACGCTTACACCTTGTGAGAAATCATATGCTTAATTCTGTAGCTGTAAGAATTTCTAAAAAACAAAAAAAAGAAAAAAGAAAAGAAAAGAAAAGAAAATTTACTGTTTCTGGGTATAACTGGGGCAATTTTACTGTTATGTCTGGGTATAATAAATGGGTCTGCGAACTAAAAATATGTTATCAGCCGGTTCACTAGACCACTGACTACAGGGGTATCTAATTCGCAGAGAAAGGCGATTTTGTAAATCTAAATGAGTGTTTTCCCTTACGGGTCAAGGATATTAAGACATTTGCTTGTGTTGCTCATGAGACTGATTAGTGGAAGATATTAATGACGGTAGTTGTGACAGATCGATCGTCAGTGTATCTCTGAGTCCTATTCTATCCTTTGCGTTTTTACTGTCTGAAGATTAAAAGTACATTCATGTTTCAAGGTTACATTTTAAGTCGTTGTCTTCTGCAGTAATTACTAAAGACATGATACATATTTATATAAGATCGTTGACTCTTACAATATAGTTTCTTAGAATCTACAGCAATGCTTTTTTTGCCATCATGAAAAGAATATTGGAGTAATATTGGAATATTGGAGTAATCGAGGATACGAGTGAAAATTAATTATTTTCTTCATTAATTAGAGATTTTATGAAGAATGTTTCTCTACAAGTACAAAGACCACATTGATTTAATTACGTTACTTAGGTAACGAAGTGAAGTAATAAATCAGTTTTGTTGTGTAGAATTTGTGTGCATAAAGTCTTTATGTTAACAAATATAGTAGAGATAAAAAAAAAACAAAGATAAAATTTAAAAACTCAGTATTTTCAGTAACTTTTCCATGTAACTTACACTAAAAAAAATCGGTTTTAGTTACAATAAAACAATTTGTAATATTGAGAAGCAACGTTGACTTTCTTTTAGTCTAAATAAGTTCAATTTCTACAGTTTGTCTTGAAGTTAATATTGCTTCTTGGAAGTAATACACACACACACACTTTAAAATTTAATTTACGGGAAATGTTACCATAATCGGATTTGTGTGGAGTACTTTTCTCCTTAACTATTCAATTATAATTTTCGTTGTACTTATGTTATTAGCACTATTATTTAGTAAAGTTTCTGAGGCTATCAGCCAGGAGAAGGTATTGACATCCAACGTTTCGAATTCACACATGACATTCATCTTCAGATATTCAAGGATTAAAATGATTACAATCCCTGAAGATGAATATAATCTGTCTAGTTCGAGAAGACTTACTACAAGATTTGTAAGGTCTTCGAGAAGTTGAGGTTTGGAAAAGTGAATAATAACCGGCCTGATTGATGGACATAAAATAAGACATACTGGGAAGTACTCGTTTCTATGGTGGTCATCCTTTAAGCTATGAACTGTAATATCTTTTGTAAAAGTTTTTCGCATAAATTTAAGAAACATTTAAATATTAGTTAATGATTGGTTTAGAGAAAGACGACTTCAGAAATAGAAGAGAGAACTAGCACTCAAAAACCAGGGAAACTATAACCAGACAGACAATAAAATGTGAAATGTCGGTGTTCGATAAAAGTGTCGAGTAACGTCCTTTTTATTGCATGTTCATGAGATCATTACATAGTTGTTTGATTTTTACTACTAATAATATCAATTTTATTAGTATAAGTATCAATAAAGTAGTGACTCATATAATACTGAACATTGCTGATGCCACTGGAGGCGCTGACTAGTATACTAACTCTATGGCCTATGAAACCTAGAGGTTCAATGCTACGTTCACAAAAGCTTTTCATTGACTTATGTCCTTAGCCAACTGGATCCAATTTCTACTTTGTATTCGTACTTTTGTCAGATCCATCTTAATATTGTCGTCCCACCTGCGCCTAGGTCTTCCTAATGGTTGTTTTCCAATTGGATTTCCTGTTAAAATTTTGAAAGATTTCCTACTTTTTTCCTTTCTGGCTACACCATTCTGACCTTCCCACCTGAGCCTCCTAGATTTGATGACCCTAACAAATGTTTGGTAAACGGTATGAATTATGTAGTTCCTCGTTATGAAATTTCTGCCATTCCAAATTCCTCTTCCTCTTTGGTTCGAATATTAGACTCAGGATTTTATTCTCAAATACTTTCAGTCTAATTTCTTCCCTTAGTGTAAGCAACCATGTTTTGCTACCATACGGAACAATAGGCATGATTATCGTTTTATATATTTTAAGCTTCAAATTCCTGGACAGAATAGGCGACGACAAAAGATTTTGAACTGAATAATAAGAATTAACTGTTTTTAGTCGACATTTAATTTCTTCGTGAATATAGTTTTGGTATGTTAATACTGATCCTAGATATTTCGAAATATTCACTTTATCAAAAGTATTACTCGTCTGAAAATTGATTTTAACAAATTATTACATGCTTCATGATTTTAAATTCTCAAATTTCGCGATTGTGCAACACTGTCATAGGGTAATGATATACTAACACTTTTGGTTATGAACCAAAAAAATATACTTTTTTTTTCGGGCTCGATCAACACTATCCTCTTTCAGTATTCATGATGTTTCTTTCATACCTTAAATCTAGCATTTCGAATGGAGTTAACTACAGTATAAGAAATGATAGTCAAGCTGAAATATCAATAGTTCAATTTAATTTACCATTATTTCCTTTGTTCTTCATTTTCTAAATACATTGTTCTGTCCATTTTCCTTCCTTCTTTTCTATTCTTCTGTCCGTTTATTTCTTTTATTCCGTTGAAATTTGCAAACCAAAGCATTTTTACAACGAATCTTCTCTCCCCCCTTTTTTTAAATTCCTAGCACAGAAGTTAGCACCGTGCTTGAGGGCAGAGATGTTTATAGAAAACCATCAGAAGATTTAATGAATATTATTTGGTGGAATGAGTGGACTCCAAACTTTGAAGAGGTGGAAGACGAAGTGGCAAATTGATATTTGTCGTAATTTTAAATCTTTACTATTTTACACGAAACTGCTGTAATCTGTACTAGACTTCTGTCAAACTCTAGAATTCTGTTTCGTTGTTCCATTGTATGTCTTTTGAGTTCAGACTGTTAAATTATGGAACGAAAGTTGATGAGAACATGGTTAATGTTTTCTGTTTCATATTTATATCCTGATATAAACACATTGGCTTATATTGGGAGTTCAATAAGAAGTCACATACGTCGATCACAGGGGAGATACAATGGTTCAGTGGGAAAACGCTTACTACTGGTCCGTAGGTTCCTCATTCGATTCCCGGCCAAATGTGGTGGACAACATTGTGTCCGTGGATTTTCTCGCGGCACTCTCGTTGCCGCCCACATCCTCATTCCACCAATTTTTCCATCATCATTCACTTGCCTTAATCATCCATCTCCCTTAGTCTAACTGGCATAAGCACGGGACGTTAAACTGAAAGATTTCATTTCATTGCAATACACGTGGGTCACTTAGCTCTTCAATTGAAGTATTCTCAATGATTTTTAAGACTTTCTCAGAAGACTTTAAGTACTATACAAAGACGTCGCATAGTCAAGAAGTGTCAGGACAAATACTTTATGAGGTAGTAATTTTTTTAATTAATATTTCTCACTGTCTAATCTCAGTCTTTGCCACTCGATTGAAACCGGAGGTGATACAGATCTAGCAGAAATGAAACACCGAGATATTAACGGAGACATTAAACGTTCCGCGAGTAGGTTTATTGAAAGTAGAACTGAAATGTTTAACCATATATTATTTTCACAGAGCAAAACGGCTTGATTATATATATATATATATATATATATATATATATATATATATATATTAAGTAAGTGAATGTAATGACCCAAGAATTGGTTTCGTCGCTGCCAATCTCTCAGTTCATGACATTAATTGTTGAAGTATGACTGCCGTTTTATAAAATGTTCCCTATAATTTGAGAGTTACCTGAATGTAAATCGAGCTCACTTGCTGTTTACTTGTTCGCGGAAATCCAAAAGTAAAGAGTGAAAGTTTTGAGTTTTACGTTCCACGTTTACGCCGGCTAAGCTAAAGGAGACTTTGATGATGAGAGATGAATGAAATGGTAGAATGAAGAAAGTGGGAAGAAACGGAAGAACCCCGAGGAAACCAACGCACACGGTGTTTGTCCACCACAAAGTACACTTGGCCGGGGCTGGAATCGAATCCGGGACCCCTAGCACGAGAGGTGAACGCTCTACCACTGGGCCACCGCGGCCCCCTCGCGGAAATCCAGTAAACTCTCCTTGTTACATTGGAAAATGGTCCAACTAGTTCTAAAACGGAAAATGTTATTTTAAGTTAGTATAAAAGCTATTGAAAAATGTTTTCCACAAGCTATATATTTTCTGACTTTCAGGGACATGTTCTAAAAGTAAAGAAAGAAACAAAAGACCAATTGTTTCCACGGTGAAAACAAAAAAGTAACCAAGTTCATAACTTCTACAGCGGATAACGATCTCTTTTAGTTATCGCAAAAACAACAACGAATAGTTAGAGGACTGAAAATACCTTGTGACGGAGCCATCCTCAATGGTGGCACAGAAAATTGCATTGTACGATTTGCCAATTTCCGGGCAAATCTCTTTTTCCTTTCCGGCACACCGTGATGGCTTTTTTTCTTTTTCAGCGGATGAAAAAAGAATTGGATTTTCACGCTGTGGATTTGACGTTGAGAATACACAAACGCGTTAAATTTGGAGCACCCTACCACATACTCTTTCTCTGCATTTACCCCAACTCTGCATTTCTTTCGCATGTCCCAATTTTATATTCCCAAGTGAAAGAACATCGAATGCATATATGTATTTTTCCTTTCATCGACGAAAAAAGGAGCATCCAAATTCTTTTGTGCTGTTACATATGCTTGTAACTATCGTAATCATAGAAAGAATAATGATGATGTGTCTCATGAATTAACTGATTGATCCCATTTTCCTTGAATGAATTCTGAGTGACCTTCCATATCAAGTCATTATTTGTAAAGGAGAAAAAAACGTATATATTACTGTCCTGATCTCTCGATTGTTTTATATTTTCTTCAAGTATATTTTTCCATGTTCTAAGATCTAATAATAGCATTCGTAAACGTAGGTTATACTGAAGTACACATAAGCCCTACTGTCATTGGAATAACCAATAGATGCATCTCAAAATTAGCGATGTTGAGTTAACACCGGTATTTTATATGACTTTGTGATATCTGTCCTGATCTCTCGATTCTATTATATTTTCTTAACGTATGGTACTTGTACCGATTATGGCCCGGATCCCTAATATGGCTCACCCACCATATCTCTGCAGATTTACGTTGGTGCTACTAGATGACAATATAAACTATGTTCTCTGAGCCGCGCAAATATGTTTACGCTTGTCATGAGGACATAGTTTATATTGTCATCTAGTAGCACCAACGTAAATCTGCAGAGATATTGTCTGTGGGCCATATTAGGGACCCGGACCATAATCGGTGCAAGTACCATATATTTTTTTCCATGTTTTAAGATCGAATAATAACATTTGCAAACATAGGTTATACTGAAGTGCACATACTGTCATTGGAATAACCAATAGATGCATCTCAAAATTAGCGATATTGAGTTAACATCGGTATTTTATGTGACTTTGTAATATCTGTCTTGATCTCTCGATTTATTATATTTTCTTCAAGTATATTTTCCCACGTTTTAAGATCGAATAATATCATTTGTAAATGTAAGTGATGCCAGAGCCGAAAACTGCCACAGAGGTTTGTGGGGGCATGAATAAGTTAGGGGGGGGGACCAAGTCATTAAAAATTCTTTTGCAAATATCTAAATTGTGTGTTTTTGAATTAATGATAGCATTTTGTATTGAGGTCTGGAGGGGCCACGAAAAGTTTAGGGGGACAGGCCCCCCTAGCCCCCTCTAGTTGCGGGCCTGGGTGATACTGAAGTACACATACTGTCATTCGAATGACCAATAGGCGTATCTCAAAATTAGCAATCATGAGTTATTACCTGTATTTTATGTGACTGTGATACCTTCGCAGGCTGATGGGTATGTGGATGGACCTTCAGTTTAGGTATAAGAGAGCATTGATCATACTATCTAGATAGCCAATAGCATTGACTTGAGTTTAGCGTCCTGTTCAGCAGTGACGCTGTATGAAATGTGGACTTACAATTTAATGACGGGCTTAAACCACACGAGGTCACATCGGTAACCGAACTGGTGTATCCCATGTGAAAGGCACGTAATCTAGGTAGTGAAGAATAGACTGGAACTTTCTTTGTAGTTTCAAACGAGAAAATATGCCATATCGTGACAGTTGTTATATATTAATCACTACCTTTAATATTTACCTTGAATGACGACAATACTTTGAATAATAAACAATACATTTAGATACGTTTTTTACAAGTGGTATTTATAATATAAAGAGCATTGTTACTCAGTTTATGATAGCTGAAAGATACATCGAATAATTGTTCTCAGGAACGAAATTCGTTTTGTTATATTTTCATAAATGCAGGGGTATAATTTCATATGACAAAAAATTATTCTCTTGAATGGACTTGCTTCTTCATGTTCTAAACCTTGCTTCCAAACACAAAAGACACCGGCTTCTAGACAAACCTATCTTTCTTCACTTACGGATTTGGTCGCTACGCTTCAAACGAAATTAAAAATCGCCCTCTTATGATCCTTGTGTTCAGTTTACCAAGAAAAGTGGATGTTGTGTTTCCCTCCTATTATGTATTTACTAATTACTAAAATAACATTGAGTCATTAGTTGTATTTCCATACTTTTTTCCCTGAGAAACCGCTTGATTTTTCGAATACAATGTGTCCATGAAGCTTATTCTGAATAATACCAGACAAAGGCTGAAGGCAGAAAGGAGAGAGATCCAGGAAGGATACATAGTCCAAAAATTGCATGTGTTGGGTCTGCTAGACTTTGAAGTTTCCATTTTAAAAATAACTAATTCTGTATGTAGTATCAGACGAAGCAAATTAGAGGATGGAATGTAGTGTTGTGTATATATTTAGTAACAAAGTTTAACGGAGCACGCTCGCTTTAAAATGGGATGCTTGTGCACTTGAGCTCACCCAAGTTACGGTTCCTGTCATGAACTATCCTAGCGGCACGAGTAGTGTCTACAAATTGAATAGGAGCGCCCGTCTGATGCCATTCGAGTGGCAAATTGCAATTTCCAGAGGAAGTGCTAAGCCACCTCTGATGCTGCCCGACGGTGCTTTTTGATCGATGTTTAATGTCGGGAAAGCTATGATGTTTTCTCGTTCAAAGGCTTCGTCTGGAGGGACACTTTATAAGATTCCATCCGTTGGCGTGATTATGAACTAGTAGCAGTAAGTGACAGAAAGAAAAAATAAGGTTATCATATTCTTCACCTTTCTTCTACCGACGGAAACCACTCAACCTTTTCTTGAGTTTATTAAATTTAAGGGAGAGAATAAAGAGTTTGACTATGATGAAGGAAATAAAGATCAATATGAATAGCCGTATTGCAATAGTTCATAACAGAATTTTAGTGTAACTGGTTAATATTATATGAGAAAGAAACAGGCTTCCACCAAGTGAAGGATACGGAGACAGCTCACTAAATGTTTCTTGCTTTGCTTAAAATTTCCTTGTTAGATTGGGAACAAATATTCTCAATAAATACGTATGATGTGCAAGACGTCAAGAATCAAATATCGGACATTCTTTATAATTATCTTACTCTTCAAACCTCTTTGACTAGCTACGGACTCAAACCCGTTATATCGCAGCTAACACTCAAACTAACCGTTCCAGTATTTGTATTGTTTCATCAGGTACAAATTACCTGTATTATTAATTATTACATTACAATTATTTGGAAACCTTATATTAAGCCATAATTCTTACAATCAACCTAAATACCGTTGAAAAAATTTCAGACACTAACGCACTATTTCAGCTTATCTCAACCGGTGTATCGTTATATTGTACAATTTAAGAATATATTTTTGCCATCCAGAAGAACTATCTATAAGTCTCAACCAAGCGCTTACAAGTGAATGCTTCGTATCCTTACATTCTACCACTTCGCATTGAGAGGGGAGAAAACTGTCAGGTAACGTAATGTTGATAAAGGTCAGTGAATGGTGACAGGTAAGCAAGAACATCGATAGCATAGTCGAACTACAACTCGTGGATACATGTATTATTATTATTATTATTATTATTATTATTATTATTATTATTATTATTATTATTATTATTATTATGTAATCTGTCTTTTGACAGATCCCAGGACTAACGAAGTTTATTTATTTTATTTTATTTTAGGCTTAGACCTGGAAAGGTTTCTTCCACGTTTCTTGATTTTCTGCTTTTCCTTTTAACTCCCAATATTTTTTTATATTCTTCACATCATCGATCAGTTATGTTCTTCCTATTCCTCGCTTTCCTTTCATCTTTCGTTCTATGGTGGTATGAAAAAGACAATTTCTTTGCAAGATGTGTTCAATTCAATTGGCCTTCCTACGAAATATACTGGTTAAAACCGTCCTCTTCTCTCCTATCCGTTGTAAAACATCTTCGTTTATTACTCTCTCTGTCCATTTTATCTTCTCCATCTTCACCCAACACCACGTTTCGAAGCTCTCTAGATATTTCTTCTCTAACTTCGTAATGTCCAAGTCTCTAAACTATACAGTCCAATGCTCCATATGTAGCACTTGACCAACTTCTTCTTAAGTCCAATATCTAGCCTGCTATTTATGAGTAATCTTTTCTTGTTGAATGCTTCTTTGGTTATGACAATTCTTGATCAGATTGCTTAGGTGCAGTAAACATCTTTGGTCAAATACTTTCCTGATACTTTAAAGTTACCGACCTCTTCAAGTTCTCATTGTTCTACTTCTGACCCGTAAGGGCGCGATTACGCGTACACTGCAAATACTTTCTCTTCCATTTTCATATCTCATGCTCCTTTGATCAAATGTTACTATACTAATTATTCTCCTACTTTATACATTTGTCAGTTGGAAAAGATTGACGTCGTCAGAATATGACAAATTTTGTGTTCACCATGAAGCCCTTATCATAATTCATAATAATCTTAAATCACTTTTTGAGGTAAATGGTACCACTCAACATATGTATCGGCAAAAACAATGCTAAATTGTAGCATGAGCTAAAATACATAACAATTTCAACCTAAGATTGCTGTTTTCCTTTGGTTTTAGTTGGTTTGTAAGTCTAATAATAATAATAATAATAATAATAATAATAAATACTTTTGATGTATTTAATGTATAAATTTGTGAAACTACAGAATCCGTTGTTCAAAGTAAAACTACGAAATAAAAATACATTACCCTTTAAAATTTACACTAAATAATAAATATTTTCAGTATTGGGCTAGTCTAGGCAATAGTGTTTATTTTTTTCACATAAATTGGTTACCATTCACTATCAAACTAGAGCGTTAACATGATAAATGGGACTTAGGAATGCCTTGCTTCGCTCGCGCTTTACTTTGTCAAAAATGCATGGAGTTGTACATGTTTTATGGCAATCTTCGTGGTTGTTCTTTTTTATTATTATTGAAAGAGAAGTGGAAACCGAAGAGAAAGCGGTACAAATAACCAATGTATCACACAATGGTGTTCCGAATAATTAACGATTCTAGTTTCCATGCATCCAGAATTTCGCTTCAATATTTTAACTGCTTGGAGTTATGAAGACGAATCGAAAATCAACTTTTCAAGTTAAATGTGTTACATTATTGATTCCTTTGCATAAGAGCACAAAAGCGCACATTTTAGAGTAATGGTCACAAACTGAAAGTAACTTAAAACAATAAGTGGTATACATATTTAGAAGCCTAATAATGGTGTATTCAGGTCAGACGAGTGAAACACTTGGTTTTCTCTTATGAAGAATTTTTAAAATACAATATACCAATAATTTTGATAAAGCACTTTGAAAGTTATAGGAGGTTACTTATGGTTATAACATACTCCGCCAATTCAGGAGGTAATTACTGTATATTGACATGGGATCTAATTGTAGCGTAAAAGCGATTCTTATATTTCAGAACTTGTAACACATTTAAATGCGAATGCAATATCATTTCTTTGTATATTAACGACTTACACACATGACTAACTTCGTAATTAAGGTTATCATCATCTCATTTAATGTTATTGTTCTTAAGAGTCATTTCTAACTGGATACTACTTGATGTCAGAGATTGTTGGTTCTTTTCTCAGCAGTCCTCAGGCAGAGCAACCAGCAGACAAGACAACTGCCATTGATAAAGTAGTGACAGGCAGAGCAACCAGCAGACAAGACAACTGCCATTGATAAAGTAGTGACAGGCAAAGAAGAAAATCGATGGCGTAGTTAGTGTTTTTTTTAGATAAGCGGTTCGTGAGTGCATGGCTACACGTGCACTGCCAAGAGTTGTTTTACTCCATTCTTCTAAATAGTTCCTCTCCTTTTCTCTACTCCTATCGTAGAAACGTGGTTCTACAACTTCTACTTGGAAACAAATAGTTAAAACTGTGCCGGTGCTGTGTCATCAGTTATAGCTCAGAATATTAAATAAATAAATGCAATCAAATGGGGATGAAACTGATGCACAACACGGTACTTAACTGTAAAATTGTGGTTGAATTTAAATAAAATTCAAATGTTTTTAATTTAGAAAATGACTAGTTGGGGAAAAGGGTGAGAGAAAGAGAAAGGTTGTAATTAAAGAATAGGAATGAGCACTAGCCTGATGTATCCAATGAAGCTGGCGTCGTCCTGGTCATCTGGGATGAATATCTAGAGAAGTCTGGATTAGCTGGTGACAGTCAACATCTGGATCTTAATCCTGTTGAACTGCAAGGGGCGTCGATAAGCGTCTTACGATAATGTCCTTCTACATCTTCATTCTACTACTCTGGTGACGAACTTAAAGGTGTCTGCGGCAATGGACCGTCAGAATGGTACCCTTTGTCTTGTGGAGTCGGTGGTCCTCCAATGGTGGGATCCGCTTCTCTCCGATGATCCTGCACCTCTCTTGATCGCGTGTCGAATACCCCTTGTTGTTCTGTTCCTCCTAGTTTTGTCCAACTCAAGAATGATGACTTAATCGGGAAGTATCAGGCTGTGCTCGAAGGTATGCGGAAAGGAAAGAAGGAAACTAGTCGAGTTTATTCAACAAATATGCATTTACAACAGGTGTCTGAGAATGTACACTTCTAGTCAAAGTTTTCTTCAATAAGTTTCCAAAAGTTCATGCTTCCTTATATCAAATACACAGTCACTTCATTTCCAATAGACAGATACTTCACACCCCCTCCTCGAAATCAAAATACACGAAAATTTTAATTTTCCGTAGTAGAAAAAGAAAAAATAAAAATATTGAAGAAAGTCAAAAAAAAAATGTTCGTTAAAGGTAAGAGAGTTCTTTGTGTAACATATTGTTTGTTTTGAATTAATCCTTGACCACAAAGTACAAAATGCTGAATGTGCGTTCCTGAAACAGTTCATATAGTTCAGTAGGTTGACCTGAAGATATGACGACAGCGTCTCTGGGAAGATGGAAAGTAAGAAAAAGAAAAATAAACATTAGTGCTTGCATAATATCATTGTGAGTGACATGTGCTTTAAAACGTTAGTGTTGAGTTCCGTTAGTGCTCAGGGAAGGGAAATGAAAGGTAGGAATAATACTAAATTTAATCATCACTAACACAGATTATCAAAACTTAGATACGTATAATAAAATAAATATTTCATAAATAAAGTATAATCTAATGTAGACCTCTCTCTCTATATATATATGTTCCTCTAATGCAGAAAATAACATCAATATCACACGTGACTAATACGCGAAAAGAAAAAAAAACGGTGTAATACTATCTAGCTAACCAAAGATAGTAAAGTTAGACTGCACAAGAAGGGTACTGATTTCAGTTTGAGAAAAATGAGCTTTAAGTTATTTAGGCTTAAAGCGTCCGTAGACTGGAAAAAAATTCCAAGATATGGTTATAGCCCCATATACTGGCTGTAATCAAACTATATGAAATCAGCACGAGAGAACTATTCACCACATATAACCTACAACCCTAACTAACATATAAATTCTTCATATCTTCATCTTCTTTCTTCTTAAATATTGTCCTCTTCGGGCATCGAATGCTGAAAATCAATCATGGCATCGAATCTTAGACATCTGAAGGGATGGAGCATGGTTCTTGCGATCTTGATTTCAATCTTCTTACATCTTCTTAATATATCCATCGAAATATCTATCCATACGCGTGTCGTTGATTTTCTTCATTCTTTACATACTCACATTTGAAAAAAAAATAAATAAATAAAAGAAAGTTCTGTAGTGATACGCTGTCCAATCAAACGAAATGGTACAATTCTTGAAGATACCAACGTGTTCCAAAATTCGAAGTATTCCAAGTTTCAAAGTGTTCTAAATTTTCGAAGTGTTCTACCGGTAGATTTGGATGCACAAATCAAAACCAAGATAAACTAACTTCTAAGCGTGGCCAGTGCTAAAAGAAAATTCATCATCCATCTACAAGGTGTTCCTATCCACAATCCAATCTTCAAGAAAAGTAATCCACATACAAGTTACGTACGGACAGACGGACTAACAGATTCTTCATCAATGGGAAAATATATGGGGAGTAATCGCTGATAAATGTCCCAATTCTCTCTATCATAAACACAAAATACGACACGGTTTACGTCATCAAGATGTTCTTCTAAAAATATTCTTGTTGTAGCCAAGGCAATTTTGGCAGCTTCTAACTTCGGAAATTTAAATGCTCCAGTCGAAATGTTAGGTAATACAATTGTAGAAAGATCATTCTCCAACATCACTTTAAAACAATTTTTGTACGTCTCTCGTAAAATCTTCTTGTCTGAATTCCGTGGTCCACATGTCATAATTACATAATTAGCTGGTAGACGATAACCATTGGCAATCTTCGCTTCTCCTGGCTTCAATGATGATATGGTCAAACATTCTTCTAAAAATTCAGATCCAGCTGCATCTTGAATGGCTTTATCTGCACCACCTAAAGGAGTTAAGGTTTCATTCGTTGGATTTACTAAGGCATCTGCTTTTATATCCACTATGTTACCTTTATAAATACTAATCTTCTGATTGATGGCAGTATTACAGGCAAATTTCGGTTTTTCTTCTGTAGAATTCTTCCCTATAGTTGCCCACGTTGGTAGATTTTCGGCAATCACAACATCCTTAATATGAAGAGAAGGGATGAAAATTTCTTCTTCCAAACATTGTTTCCTGGGGTTGAAAATCTCTTCAGTTGGTGATCCTTGATGGTCTTCGCGTCTCGTCTTCTTCTTTTTCATCGTATGGTCTTCCGTGCAGACGTTGATAGGCATCTCTTCATCAGAGTCTTCAAGGTGGTCTTCCTCTTCCGGGTTTTCCTTCTCATAAAACTTCTTCAATCTCTGAACTGCTATGCTGTCTATCTTGTAAGATCCTCGGGCGGTCTTATACTTAACAAAATATGAATTTGGATTTTCCACACGTTCAATTATGCCTGGACCAATAAACTTTCCGCTAAATGCTTTGGCGTGACCTTTCTTTCTTGTGGTATCTAAAATCCAAACTTTTTCTCCTTCTTTAAAAGCAGGTTTCGTATGTCTCTTATCAAAAAATTTTGTCGCCGTTTTATGACGTTTGTAAAGATTTTCTTGCGCTTTATCTCTAATCTCTTGTAATTGCTGTAAACGAACGGCATTTTCTTCGTATTGACACGGGGTATTTAAAATTGCCTGATGAAGTAATCTAGGTTTGAAGCCAAAAAGACATTCAAATGGTGAAATTTGAGACGATAAATTCTTGGTGACGTTAAGCGAAAAAACTATGGGTTGTAATAAGTCAATCCATTCTCCTAAATCCTTGTCACATAAAGCTGATTTCAATCGTTGTTCTATGTTTCTAATACTAATTTCACAAACACCATTACTATAATGCCCATGTACATTTACAAAACGCATGTTAGCACCAATCATAGCACATAATTCTTTAAATAGTCCACTAGTGAAAGCACTGCCTTTATCTAAGACAATTTCATAGAAAATTCCAAACTTTAAAATTACTTTGTGATAAAGAAATGAAGCCAAAGTACTTGCTGTAACATCAGGAAGGGAATCTGTAATTATGTATCTAGTACAACTGTCTACTACAACTATCATATATTTGTGATTTAACATATTATTGGGGGAATAATTCCCAGCTACATCTATGTGGATGCGATAGAAGGGAAGAACGGAGGGATAAGTAAGCAATGTGCCATATGGAGAACCAATTTTCGATTTCGATACTTGACATATCGTACATTCTTTACATTTCTGATATATATATTTCTTCATGTTGGGAAAATACACTGTTTTTACTAACATATCATAGGTTTTTAGAATAACCAGAATGAGAGGATCCCAATGCTGACGTATGACAAGCATTAAAAACTTTAAAACGCAAAGAAGTAGGAACTGCAACTAAAAATTTTATACCTTGAGAAGTTTTCTGCTTTCTATACAAAATTTCATCTTTAATAGTAAAATATAATGCTTGGCGTTCTATTTTAGGATTTCTATTTTCTTTCTGTTCCAACCAAGAAAAAATATCTTTAAAAAACGGATCTTTACGCTGTTCTGTTGCCAGATTTGACTCATTTAAAATTGAAAGTGAATTTGTGGTCTGAGTAAACAAAATTTTCGGATCTTCTTGATTCTTTTTCTCGTCTTCCAAATCTCTAGGGGGGTTAGAAAAACGTGAGATGGCGTCTGCCTCTACGTTACTGGAGCCACTGATATGTGAAATAGTGAAATTATACGATTCGATTTCACTCAACCATCTAGAAATCTTACTTACATTCTTTGTTTGCTTCAAATAAATTAAACTATGACAATCTGTCTTCAAATAAAAATGACGTCCCAAAAGAAAATACCTAAATGAACGTAATGAGTACAATAATGCTAGTAATTCAAGCTGATATGGGTGCAATTTTCTCTCGCTAGGAGACGTTGCACGACTACAATAACTAATGGGAACTAGATTTGTATCGTCAGGTGAATTTTGAGGTTGTTTGATTAGTCCAGAAAGAGCGAGTTTGCTGGCATCAAAATAGAGATACAGAGGATAATCAGGTTTGTACCTCATGAGACAAGGTGCTGAAATGATGGCTTGTTTAATATTATTGAATGCTGTCTCCTGTGCGTCCTTCCAACGAAAAGGAGCGTCTTTTTTCAACAAAGAAAGTAACGCTTCTGCTAATTGATTGAAATTAGGTAAATACGAACGAACAAAAGAAGCCAATCCTAAAAAACTTTTGACCTGTTTCTTTGTTTTGGGACGTTGATAGTTGGAGATTGAGTTAATTATTCGTTTCGAAATAGACAAACCATCTTTACTAACAGTGTGACCTAAAACATCTAATGAAAAATATCCCAATTTTGTTTTTTCTGGGGAAAGCTTTAAACCAATTTCTTTTATTCTTTGAAGCAACATACGAGTTAACTGCACAATTTCATCAAAACTATCACTAGACCAAAAATAATCGTCAACATAGGCAAATATTTTATCTTGTGGAAGACCTTCTAAGGTGAGTTTCACTAATCTGTTCATACCGCTAGTAGATGTCTTGACACCCTGGGGTAAAAAATTAAAATGGTACGATCCCACGCCCGGAATCGAAAAAGCTGTAATAGGTTTAGATTCTTCAGTGAGCGGAATATTAAAGAAAGCTCCAAAAACGTCACTAGAACATAGATATTTGCGTCCTGCCAAATTAGTCAAAATATCCTGGATAGGAGGAACCGGAAAACTGTCAGGAACCATTTTTTTGTTCAAAAATCTCGCATCCTGTATAAATCTATACTGTCCATTCTTCTTTTTAACAAGCATTACTGGAGAATTATACGGACTAATACTAGGTTCAATGATCTTACTTTTCAATAAAATATCTACTTGTTTTTTGATCTCATCCCGTAGATGAAATGGTATCGAAAATTGGGGTCGATTTACTGGAATATTGTCTACTAATTCAATTTTATGCTTATATCCTTTAGCACAACCATAATCAAATTCATTCCAAGAAAAACTAGAATAAAATTCTTCTACTAAGTCATATAATTGCTGTTGTTGATGTGGCAACAATTCAGGGTTAACATTTACTCTATATTTATCATACCCTTCAAGAAAAGATTTCGTATCTACTGCATTAACTTGATGAACCTTATTATTAGTGCTATTTTGTTTCTTGAGGTTGGTATCACTGATAACATGTTCGGCAGAACCCAACACAACATCTTTTTTCAAGTAGAGTTTACTTTTGGTAGGATTAATCACAGATATTACCGGATGAATTTCGTCTACAACTGATTTACGCACAAAAATTTCTGCCTGCGTATCTATTAACTCATTGGGAACTAATAAATTGCGATTTCCTGCAAGATCATTTACTTTTTTCAATGTAACTTGAACACTTGAATTTGGAGGCAAAACAACAGAGCGAGCCACTAAAAATTGAGGTTTATATAATTTTGCTATATGGTTAGAAATTTCTTCAAAAGAAACGTATGGCGGCAATTCAATTCTTGGAGGAATACCAAATTTAACAAAACTAAAAGAATTCTTATTGTGATCAACCATTGCAAGATGACTTTTCAAAAAATCTTGGCCAATTATGCTATTATACGGAAAATTATTATACACTCGAAAAGGATGCGTAAAATACTGTCCTCCTAACTTAAATTTCACTAAAGCGATTTGATCACTTCCTTGAGAATTTCCAGTGATACCACGAATAAAAGTAGTTCCTTTAAGTATTTTATGCTTCTTACTTAAACTATTACCAGAAATTAAGCTAACAGTGCTGCCTGAATCCAATAGAAATAAATGCGGCTTATTATCAATATATGCTTTAACATGAGGCAAATCAGCTTCATATTGAATAGGAACATAATATCGCTTACTATTTCTAACATTATTACACATATTATTGTCTACTTTATTCCTATTATTCGATTTAACATTCTTATTTACATTGCCTGCATTGACGGAAGCAAAACGCTGTGAGTGATAGAAGGATGCGTTGGATGGATTTCTTTGCTCCAAACGCGAATGCTCATAAGATTTGCGTGAGAAACTTTTGCGGCCGCTGTTCGTTGCACGAGATCTTGTAACTGGACTTTGATACCGTCTAACTGAGCTATCAATGTATTTTTTTCAGGCTGACTTACAATTTCATTTTCGTTCTGAATATTAACATCTAAAGTATTTTCTTTTTGCTGTATAGCATTCTTACTAACAGGATGTATATTGTATTCGTTTGTTATTTCCAAGGACTTCAATTGCTGACTACGCATGCTGACAAGAAAATTAACTCTTTCCTCTAGACCTAAGGACTTTGCTAACTCAATAACAGTCTTATACGATTTTCTTACAACTACAGAATAAAATGAAGGCAATAACCCATCGATTATCAAGTTAATTTGTTCGGTCACTGGCATCTTCGGATCGTACTCAAGTATTAATTTCCATTTATGAAAAATGTAATCTAGGACAGATTCAGAATCTAACTGTTCCCTATTTCTCATTTCTTGTTCTAAAACTTGCGAAACTATGTTATCTTCATAAGCCTCTATTAATTTCTTCTTAATCTGTACATACATGAAATTATCATATTCTGCGGTTGATTGTAAAGCTAGCAGATAAGCACGAGCCCCATTTTCTAAACAATACGGCAACAAATGACGTTTCTGTACATCACGTAGGTTATGAAGGACAGAAAAATCCTCAAAATGACTAAAAAACGACTGAACTGACTCGTTCAATTTGCCGGAAAATTTGGGGGGTTCTACTAAACGATCTATAGCAGAAGACATAACACTAGTATTCTCCATTATATCTATTTTCAAAATCACACTTATAATAAATATCTTACACTACTATGTATATATATCCAACACCAAAATGTAAATAACACTTCTTTCTTATGTACTAACACAAAAAAAAAAACAAAATATAATAACTTGGCAAAATTTTCTCTTCTCACCCACTTATCATTCGATTAAAATACAACAAAACAAAAAATTACTCTAACAGAGCAAATGAATAAAGTAGTGAGGGTGGACGGGTGGGTTAAAAATAACTCTACTTAATTTCTCTCGACAAACTAAAATTACACAGTACAAATTGCTCAAAATTTGGGATCTTAAGCATCTACCGAATATTTAGAATCGTAATTTATCGAAATTTTAGGATCGTAACAAAGGCGTAAGCCTCACATCTCCACCATGTGCCGGTGCTGTGTCATCAGTTATAGCTCAGAATATTAAATAAATAAATGCAATCAAATGGGGATGGAACTGATGCACAACACGGTACTTAACTGTAAAATTGTGGTTGAATTTAAATAAAATTCAAATGTTTTTAATTTAGAAAATGACTAGTTGGGGAAAAGGGTGAGAGAAAGAGAAAGGTTGTAATTAAAGAATAGGAATGAGCACTAGCCTGATGTATCCAATGAAGCTGGCGTCGTCCTGGTCATCTGGGATGAATATCTGGAGAAGTCTGGATTAGCTGGTGACAGTCAACATCTGGATCTTAATCCTGTTGAACTGCAAGGGGCGTCGATAAGCGTCTTACGATAATGTCCTTCTACATCTTCATTCTACTACTCTGGTGACGAACTTAAAGGTGTCTGCGGCAATGGACCGTCAGAATGGTACCCTTTGTCTTGTGGAGTCGGTGGTCCTCCAATGGTGGGATCCGCTTCTCTCCGATGATCCTGCACCTCTCTTGATCGCGTGTCGAATACCCCTTGTTGTTCTGTTCCTCCTAGTTTTGTCCAACTCAAGAATGATGACTTAATCGGGAAGTATCAGGCTGTGCTCGAAGGTATGCGGAAAGGAAAGAAGGAAACTAGTCGAGTTTATTCAACAAATATGCATTTACAACAGGTGTCTGAGAATGTACACTTCTAGTCAAAGTTTTCTTCAATAAGTTTCCAAAAGTTCATGCTTCCTTATATCAAATACACAGTCACTTCATTTCCAATAGACAGATACTTCACAAAACCAACTTGATAAAACTTTTAGAAGTTGGATATTTATATATATGTTTAACCGTAAAAAAAAAAAAGATATTAAATTTCTAGTGAACTGTTTCACCACTTGTTGTACTCTCTTGTGTTATGTATCCTTGAGTTATATCAAATACACAAATTACCGTATATTTCTGAATCCAAGACGGCTTCAAGTCGAAGATGACCCCTGTTTTTTAAAAAGAAAATGATTACGAAAATTACTATACTATTAATCAAATCAGATAAGACTTCCATTAGTCTTCTTCACTATAAGAGTCCACTGAATCTGTGATCGTTCAGTGTAGAAGCGGAGGGAGAGAAAAAGAGTAAAGTTAGAACTTAATAAAAGTTTGTAATTCTATTCAATAAAAAAATCCACATATGTTGCAAAAGCAAGACGACCCAATACTTTTTGTACGAAATTTCGGCTTTCCTGGAAGGAAACTACGTCTTGGATTAAGAAATATACGATATGTTTATCATTGATTCTTAGATTATTAGTTGGAAGCCCTGTAGTAAGCCACAATTTTAACAGGCAGCCTAACTACACCGACTGAACAAACATTGATGGTTTATTTCAGCCTTTAGACTTTAAAGTTACGTATCCTGCCATCCACAAGAGGTATAACTCTATATAAACCCTTACTGTCTGAATGCTCTGTTTCGTTACAGTTTGCTGGCCTAATTTTCAGTAAAATATACAGAGAGGGGAAGGAGCCCCAGGTAGCATTGTCTTGATAACTAGACTAGTAGAAGGCAAATTGAAATTAAATATTTCTAATTATATGTCACACGGCTATAACCTTTAGACAAAAGCAGACAGATTATTAATGAAAAAAAATGATTATGAAGTGATTGGTAGAATGAAAATGCAGGCTCACGCGCTAGCCATTAGACCAGCGTGAAGGGCTCATCTTGTCAGTTGCAGCAAGTGAATAGTCAGATGATAGAACACCTATGTTGATGATGATATAGGCACGAAGATTAGTACCTATATACAAGATAAGGGGAAATTATCACATTAACTTGCATGAATTTTGAAAATCCCTCTTGAATGTATGGAAGAGTACATGAGGAAATTTCACCGAATGTTTGGTTTTTCAATCGTTAGAAACCAAGGCATGGAGACTTTTTGATACACAGTATATGGATATTTATTTTTGGCAGCTGGAACTCGGAAAAACGACAAACCTCCAGCACAAAATTCCGAAAACTAGTTTTAATATATGTGATTAGACGATGCTAGAGGGAGAAAAGGATCAATATTAGGATCAATATTAACAGACGAAAATCATATTCACGAAGAAATTAAATGTCGACTAAAAGCAGGGAATTCGTGTTACTATTCGGTTCAAAATCTCTTGTTGTCGCGAATTCTGTCGAGGAATTTGAAGCTTAAAATATATAAAACGATAATCATACCTGTTGTTCTGTATGGTTGTGAAACATGGTCGCTTACTCTGAGGGAAGAACATAGACTGAAAGTATTTGAGAACAGGATCCTGAGAAGAATATTCGGACCCAAGAGGAACGAGAATGGGGAATGGCGGAAGCTTCATAACGAGGAACTACATAGTTTATACGGTTTACCCAACATTGTTAGGGTCGTCAAGTCTAGGAGGCTTAGGTGGGCAGGTCATGTAGCTAGAATGGAAGAAAGTAGAAACGCTTTCAAAGTCTTGACTGGTAGACCCATAGGAAAACGACCAATAGGAAGACCTAGGCGCAGATGGGAGGACAATATTAGGATGGATCTCGCAGAGATAGGAATACAAAGTAGAAACTGGATGCAATTAGCTAAGGATAGAAGTCAGTGGAGAGCTTTTGTGAACGCGGCACTGAACCTCCGGGTTCCATAGGCCATAGAGTTAGTTAGTTAGTTAGTTAGTTAGAGGGAGAAAAGGGGAGCGAGACCCCCACGATGGTATCTTTCGTCCCCCAAATATGTAATTAGATCAACAAATATGAAACTATTATTTTCGGTATTAAAAAAAATAGCTCTCCCCCCAAAAATGTTTCTGTCCCTCCGCCTGGCGTGGTCACTGTAAGCTACACAACCTTCTCAAAACACTGTGCTTCTCTGTTTACTTTGTTTCCTTGATTTTTCTCGTTTTAGTTATGTTGTTGCCTTTTCTTTGAAATAAAAATAATATTCCGATACTATATATATAATATTTACTTTCATCTGTAATCATACTGTAAATTAAACACGTTATATTGCTCCTATCTAGATAAGATTTTGTTAGCATGCACATTGAAATTACAGTTGTCATAATATATCTTGTTCCAACGAAGAAATATTAGTGCCATTTTACGAGGAAACCGAATAAATATTCGGGCTAACTCTATACTCTTTAACATTTTGACGTTGGCGTATCTCATATATTATGATATATGAAACCTGATTTACCACTCTTTTATTCTTCAGACCTTAATAATTTGATTCCACATGATTTTAGGTGATGTCGCAAAAAAGCCACTGAATTCATAGGTTTGTTTGACTTATATGTTTATTATTATTATTATTATTATTATTATTATTATTATTATTATTATTATTATTATTATTATTATGTTGGGAAAAGTATTATTTTAGTTAGTGTACTTTGTAAATCTGCTAATAATACAATGTTTTCTTCCAGGGTTTGGATACGAAGACTTGTTTAAGGAGTTTTACAGTAGGTTTCATTCGTGCTGAGCAACAACTATCTGTCGGTGATACGTAGTAAGAAAGAAAAAAAGAATGTTATATGTTTGTGTTTGTCAACACAAATCTAATTTCATCGTTAAGCTGTCCAGCACTAATCTACTGTGTCCGTATATGCATGACCCTGCTCCCAAACCAGATCGCACAACGAGAGAAAATAGTCAAGATGCTTTTTGTGACAAGCTGTTTGAAATTTGTTTAATACTAAAATTTAAGATAATAGTCTGTGTTATGTATGAGCAAATTAATAAACGATATTGATTTGTACTATACGGGAATCATTAGAAAATGAGTTAAAGAAAATCTATTATGCAAATTCTTAAATTGGTGATGGAGGAAAAGATTTGTCAAAGTAACGGACGTTTTATCACTTCCACTCTGCTACGCATGGTGTTTACAAGTTGTTAAGAATAACTCCATATTATTAGAATTCAGTTAGCGACATTTTGTACACTGTTATTTTGTAATTAATTCTGTTATATTTCTTTACTATAACGATTACTGCAATAGTTTGTGTAATTGTATAACTATATAAATGAATTTATATAAGAAGGACACATGATTGAATGAGGAAAAGGAAACAAAATAATATTGAGCACACGTACGTTCTTACTGACTAGAAGTCCATTCCGTACCAGCCTTTGCAAAAATTGCTGGGTATTAACTCAAGCAGAAGTTCCATAAATCAATTACAACTGCTATGCCTATTATCGAAAACTAAAACGGAGGTTTTGGATGACGTTGACGCAAACTGTTGCGGAATGGAGTCCTAGGTTTTCTTGCGAACAAGTAAGCTCTATCGTCTGCCATCTCAGTTGATGTCAGGAAATTATGTTTTTGATTCCCATGTTGAAGTTCAATTCCTCTTCAGTATCAAGATCACGTGAGACATGAGTTCCCACTGAGTGCTAGGTCTTTCGCATCAAAGGTAAAAATGCTCATCATTTAGCTACAAGGGAACTTCTATATTTTTTCGATGCGGCATTGCAGTTGTTGAACAGTTTATTTGATTCGGAAGGTAGTTCAGCAAAGAATGTAAGTTGTGTCCGCACCAAATAAATAAATATACGCAAATGAATAATTGAATAGTAATACGGCTCATTTCTGGGATCTCAGGAAATCTCTATATCTGTTGCCAGTTTTGGATTGATGTGGGTACAATAACACCTACCTTACGTAGCAAAAAAGTACGTTCTAAACTCCAAAGTATGGAAATTCACGTTGGAAGGGTCTATGATGAAACGGCAAAACAAAGGCTAGTAAGGATATTTAATACAAAAACTAGTTTTTCATTTTATTTGCCAAGCTAGTCACCTAAACATTGGTGTTTTGAGTACTTCGCCTACTATCAATATGTAAAGCAAAGACGAACAATGTCAGAAACTTCAGTTTAGGATATGCCAATGCTTTACAGAAAACTTACAAAGCAGGGGTAAATTTGATAACCCCACGCGACTACTTATTTCTTAAGTTTAGTGTAGAAAAGACAATATAAACGACGATATTATTGTTTACTATGCCTACTAAATTGACATATCCAACTACTGCGACGTTTTTATAGTTGTTGTAAACTTTCCTAGTTGGTAACAATATCTTAATCACCTTACGTTACTTAGTATTTGGCTAGGTTATTTTATACAACAAACTATTACTTTGATATAGTTAGTGATACATATCTCATTTATGCATATTAGTTCAGACTCAAACTTTTCTATTTTTCTTTAATTAAAAGATTTTTATCAAATCGCATAAAATTTGTAAATAAGTGTAAGATATTCAATGTATCAAAATTTTATTAATTAATGTTAAGGAGAACAGGGAGTTAAAGTTATAAATTGACGGGATTTCAAGCTTCCCTAATTATCTTAAATATCCCTTTCGTAATTCTCATGCACAACAATACGTATTAACTCTAATAAAATTATGAATTTAATATCTTCTAATTGTCATATAACCTCTTTCGTTGTCAAGATATGAACACTTTTATTCCTTTTGAGTGTCTAATCGAATTGTTTTCCAACCCATATTTTACCCCTGATTCACATTTCAATTGTACATTCTAATATTAGTATTATATTGTCTTTGAAGGGGAATTTCAAGTCCAATAAAGAGGGTATGATGGCTCAGTAGTAGAGAGCTTACCTCTGGAGCGAGGGGTCGCTGGTTCGATTCCCGGCCAGGTAAATTTGTGGTGGACAACACCGTGTCTGGGTTTTCGCGGAGTACCCCGGTTTCTTCCCATATTCTTATCCCACCAATTCTTCCATCATCATTCACTTACCATAATCATCGTCTCCCTTAGTCTAACGAGCATAATCGTAGGACGTTAAACCAAAAAATTTCATTTCATTTGATTTTTTCAACTCCAATAAGGATTTTTTATCTCCACTTGATGAAATACATATCATAAACTAAGAAAAAAAAAAGGAATATTGGTTAAAACAAAATATAAATGATGGTATTACAATCAGAATCTAGTCTTAAACATACAATAGCGACCGGAACGTATGCAACCACGAGAACAAAAATATCAACTTGGATTGTACTCCTACTCCGTCGTCTCTAAACTGGACAAAAGTGTCAGAAATAGAAGAAAATAACTATTCAATGTACATAAAAATATCATTCATATCTTCTCTGCTCCGAAGATCACACACATGACAACTTCGTCACTCAAACATTCCTAAGTAACAAACTATCGAGAATTCCAGCTATTTTGAAGATACTCAATAGTCAATATTTTAAGTTGCAATTCACTAAAAATGTAACAACTTTAGATTTCTAACTAAACTTGAGTCAATCAATTTTTGCCGACAATTCATTTTCGTAGATTCATATGGAAATGACTTGAGGACTCCCACTCAGGAAAAAAGCTGTATGTTTTTGTTAATTAAGGGTGATCTCTAATATTCAAAAATGTAACGTTAACTCAGTCATCAATATGTCGATTATACAAATATCACCAACATTCACTTAAAAATAGGATTTACTAAACTTACTTTTGTGTTTTTTACGGATCTAATGTAATGCGCAACCTAGTTGTCACACTGAGTGACAATTTATTGAGAAAAGAACGTATGAAGTCGAAGAATTCAGAAGCTGATCTCGCGCTACTCTATTTTGTAACTCCTGCAAATACTTCCGATCATCAAAAGAATAGAAGAATTTCACGGTATGCTGTAAATGTGAAAATACCCATCAAAGAACCTGTAAAGCATACCTCGCATATAACGTTTTGTATAACCAGCAATACCTACTCGTCTGACAATTATATCGACGCAACACCTGCCCTAGATGACCAGAAAGTTTCTCAACCAGCACGATTAAACAAAGAAGACTTAAATATGCCATACATCACACGTTGCGGCCCTTCAAAGGACCACCATGTAAGCCCATGATTTCCATGAGACCCCAGGGTGAATCTTACACCACATTAGTTTCTAAGCTCTGACGATGTGATTTGCTCAGACTGCTACTACTATCATTTGAAAATTTCAAACAAAAAAGTCATATAATTACCATGGACAAAATAGCATGAATTACTAGACCTCCTTTTACCTTTATTGGACTATTCAATTCAGTAACAACATTTCCATTACCAATTCAGTACTTTCATATTTAAAAAAAGTACCAATTGCAAGAATTCAGAAGCTCTCTGTACAGCAGAGAGATGTTACATTTCACAGCAAATTTAACATCTTACAGCATGTTAGATTTGCTGTAAAAACTCCCTCGATTCTAAAGGGTACTTTATCTTCTGTAATGAAGATATTGTAACCGTATATCTTGTATAGCTGACTGATAATTCTGCAGGCCACTGAAAAAGTTTAAAGAAAAATGAACATAATTCCAATGCTGCGTTGTATTTACACAAAAGACAAAAACTTGAAAAAAATATACGAGTTTCGTACCCAGGAAAAATGACGATACTGTGTGTAGGCTAAGGAACATGAAATAATACACGTAAATAAAGATGGAAATCTAAAGTAATGAAAAAGTGGTAAGGTAACTGGAAACCCCGAGAGAGCTTGGAGACAGTGCAATCTACCTAAAGGTGTTAAAGAGTTATGATCAAAATAGTGATTTTTAGCTACAAGCGTGTATTTGGGTTACAATGGTTCCCAAGAAGGAAAATTTTAATTTAAAAACTGTTTCATAACTTTTAATATAGATTGTTTATTTTTAATCATCCCAGTAAGTTGGCTCAAATAAAATATTTTCCATTTTAATTTAAGTATTGCTCATTCTGATTTATATTTTAACTTTTCTCTGTTAAGATATGAAACTAAACTAGAATTGCAACATGAAATGAATTACTTTTTTAACTGTAGTCTTCTGTTCATAGTTTTGTTTCCATTAAAGTTAGAGTGAATTGTTTACATGAAAACAAATGTGATTCTTCCTTTTTTCCTGAACAAAACAAAGAGTTAACGTGAAGAGGGTAGAGTAGAGAATATGTTTTCTGAAATTATGATGATGGGGAAAGTTTTTGCTTTTGTGTGTGTACGGAATATGTACATTGTTGAAGTTGCAAAACGTGGAACAATGTTGATTCAAGCATCTAATGTGCATTTACATTACATATGAATATTTCCATTGTTTTATTCCGAAACGAATGATTAAAAGAAAAAAATAGGCTTGCATCCTCATATGATAGAGGACAAGATGACTTTCAATTTTGCCGTGTGAACCGAAAGAGAACGGAAGCCCGTCTGCTTGAGACGCTTGTCATTACTGTGTAATTGAAGCCTATGTTAGTTCGTCGCTGGCCATTGTCTCTCTCCGTCGAGTTCTGTAATTGTGCAAGTCGGATGAACACCCGGGAAATGCAAGTGTGTAGAAAGTGAGGAGGAGGGGAACCACATCGTATGATTTCACTGTTTCGTACGTCTATTATTACGAGAAGTCATTAACGCTGATGGGTAGCCCTGGTTGTACCCACTCCTTATCTGCTCCTACATTCCCCACATTCTACGTAATTCCGCCGCTATTCCCTAATGTTTTTGATTGTGAAGATCTTTTATTTCGCTAATTCTTTTCATCTTTCAAAAATAATCCTAGTGCGATTATTGCAAGTAATAATATTGCCACCCATAGTTGCAATTTCTTTAAATTCAAAGTTAACTTTTCCATTTAAACATGTAAATTGTACTAGAAGATCAAAATGTAAAAATAAAGGCAAGGATGTAAATGTTAAAAGAACCCTTTTCAAAGTTAGAAAAAAGTATTATGTGAGTCACTGAATAAAGAATAATAGGAAATCGTATTCAATACTTCGTATGAAGTATTTTGTTGAGTGGGATAGAAGCATGCACATACCCATAAGATAAGAATGTGAAAAACAATTGCAAGTGTTTTAAAATCTGAATATGGAAAAGAATGGAAAACAATATGCGGGTGGAATAGAAAACCCAATGAAAAAGAGGTACCGTAAATATGATAATTATAAAGATATGAGGGCATTATTAGAGAAAAATAGTTTTATTACAAAGTACTAGAAAACAAACAGGAAGCAGATGATACGATATATCAATCCTTTAAATCTTTTAACATGTGATGCAAAAACATAACTTTATGTTGAAACATAATTAATCATATGTACACTCATGTCCAAAATCATTGTCGCATATCTATAACTGTCTTCTTGTAAGAATATAATTTGATAATGATTTTGCAGGTACTTTTACGAATCGGAAAATGTATATTTGTGCTAAATTTTATAGGAAAAGAACTATAAATATGAAATTCAGAGTGAGTAAAACAAAATGTTGCTAAATGGACAAGAAAGTTTTATTTTCGTTTTATTGTTCTTATTTACTGCTCTTTTGACATGAAATTTCCCACATACATGTCTTTTCCGATTGTACACTACTCACATTATAAGAAATACCGGAAGAATTCATTATCAAATTATATTCCAACAACAACATATTTAGAGACATGCGACAATCATTCTGGACACGAGTTTACATTCATAAGATCTAAGTTGTATAATTTTCGTTGTCTTCCCACTGTATGAAAGCGTAAGAACGTACATATATTCATAAATATTTTCTGTTTGCTTTCTTTTATTTGGCTTTTACAATCAAGTACCATCATTCAATAAACATGGCCTGTAAATTCCCCAACGAATTGCGAAATTTGCGAAAAGACCACTTTTGGAGGAATGCTTTCACAAAATTTGTTCGGTTCTTGTTTTTACATCACAACACTGTGCTCGTGATGTCATATGAAAGCCGTTTAGTAGTTTTAAAATGAATTAATTACAACTGTACAATAATTTGAGTACTATCACCAGTTAATCTTGCAGAAGTACATTCTGACGGTATATAGAGGGAGAATATTTAAAAATATGCTCATCTATTTCTATAATTTATGTAAATAGTAATAGATTTCTCATTCATGGAACGTAAATAAGTTTCACTTTGCCACTAACACTGTGTGTGTAAAATTTACAATATAGAATAGTCTGGAGAAACATTTCCCAAAAGTTTTTGTTCCATATGTCACGAGTGATGTCATTAAAATGTTTATTTTATACGAAAAGAAACATCGTTTTTTTTTTTTTTTTTTTTTACAGTCGATTTTACCCCGGAAACCAAGGAATTTAAACGTGAGGAAGAGGATGAACTTTATTTCATAATAATGCAATTAACAGGGAATTAGTGTACGGAAAGTTCTTAAATTTCATTAATTAATCTGTTATCTACTCTGTACAGTAAAATTGTCACAATAGTATTTTTTACAAATGGACCTTCAAAGCTTATGTGGTTCACTTTCGTACATCAAACATTTGTCGGGAACACATAATTGGGAATTTCGGATATCAGTAGTTTAGCATTACTGAATGTATACTGATGCTTTTTGTCCTGTAAATGCTTCACCATTTTATTACCACTACAGAAAACTTTGTTTCATTCAAATATGGCGAATAATAAGCAAGATATACACAACAGAATAGCAAGCAATGATTCCACGTTCCACAGTAATCAACAGTAAAATTAGCAAAATAAGTATAACAAAAAAGTGTGTCTATATCTACAAATAAATACAAGAAATATAAAAAATTATGACATAGAACTTAGTTTTAAATTAAAATCCAATGTAAAATTGACAAATAATAACAAGATTAGTATTAATAAAATACTAGACTTCCTTACTCTCATTTCTTAAATTAAATATTGTTTCAGTGCAGTTGCCGAAATATTAATTTATGCAATATGAACAAAAGAGTAGGCGTTTTCAGAAAACTTCGCACGAAAAAAAAATGCACTTTAATAGAATAATGCTCTTCTGGGTTCTTTGGAAAGAAATGGAGTGTTCTATTACCCATTGTTAATGGAGTATTTTATTATGTACAAAGTAATAATTAACATTTATAAGAAACCTTATGGATTTTTTCACGAGAAGTGCATAATGCTATATTGTAGGGCTATTAATGAACTATTGATCTGTGGGATATAAAGGAAATCGTTAGGATTTTTTTTTGTTTGCGAAAACTACAAAATTATATTTTTACCCTGTAGTCAACAATCCTTATTTTAGGGTTAGGAAGAAATTTTGAAACAAAAGACATAAAGAATCTGATTAAAACCTTAATTAAAAAATTTTGGCCTGATACGGTTTAAAACATATGGCCTCTAGCCTTATGTATAGTCGGCGACAAATATCTTTTCGTTTGGTAAAATTTATTTTGAGAATAACAGTGGTATGGCTGGAACGTACAGAAAGTTACATTTTTAATTTACTGAAAACTGTATTCAAATCGTCCTTCCATTCTGAAGTTATCTACGAAACTAATCCCATCAAACAGAAAGAACATTTGTCGTGTATTATACATACATCAGGACGAACGGACATACAGATGAATGGACATATCTTCATTGACATGGGGTGATCGTGAAACTTGTAGATTTGTTGAAACCTTTAATTATATTTTTTTTCGTAAGAACAACACTTTCTTCTGTCCTATTGCCACTTGAAAATAAAGAAAAAGAAATATCAAAATATTTTCCATTTAAATATTAACTAAGTTATTGGACTGTTATTTAACAATCTTCAAGCAGCATATTCGACGGTTGTTCACTTCGTTTCTATTAGTAAAGTTTTGTGTATAACTTCAAACAAAAAATTAATGTATATAATTTAGTAAGTAGTATATATAATTACGGATGACTGTTCTGCAAATTTCGTTTTTGTTTAATTAAATAATGCTTTTTTCAAACTTTATTTTCGTAATTCTCTCTCTTTTCCAATATTTAGTATTTCTAATATGATTCCATTAACAATGTTAATAAAGTTATTTTCACTTTTTAAATTTACTTATCGTATTCTGTCTGCTTTTAATTAGAATTTTAAATTAACTGATTCTACTTTTTATTTATACATCAATTTTATCAGTATATATGCTTTCCTTTAAAATTACATTCAAGCTACACATTGTGATGAAAACTAAATAAAATGATCACAAAATTTAATATGGAATCAACTGAGATAGAAATAATTCAATGATGGTTTTTAGAACATTAATATTCATTACTTTCCAGAACTACTGTATTTGCACACACATACAATAGTATGTATTTTTTCTCACATTTTAAATGTTCAGAATGTATCCTTTATAATTTATTTACCAGCATTACCATCCAGTCACTGTAATAATACTTTAAAAAATCGAAGATGGCAATTCTTTTGAATGAAGTGTATATTTCCCATGGTTTGATTCTTAGGTATCCAAACTAAGCAATATAATTAATTTTCCTTATATAAATTTAAAAATGTATCTGTAGATAGAATAGAAGCAATGCCGTTCCTGATTTGACAGTCCCAAAACACTTTTTGAGCTGTTAAAATAATGAATAATACTACACTGTACGTGTTACACGATTTCCTATTTGAAAAAGGCACTTATTTTCTCAAAATATAAAATAAGTATTTTATGTATTATTTATTTTATAAACAGTAATGGAATATTCGAATAATAGTTTAAGACATAAGATAGTATATGATTGGCTGCTAGTGTATGTCATATCCTGCCTATCGTTATATAGGCGCCCAAGAATACGATCGGTTGGCCTCTTTTAGCATTGTCGCTATGTGGCACGGGACTACTGTTTAAAAGCATTTGAAGTTTTATCGGGTTTGAGTCCGTCGAAAGTACCCCCAAAGGAAACTGAACCCGAGGCCACATGCACAGTAAGCACGCGCATTAACCGCTCGGCCTCAAACGAATATCCCTTGAATTCGAGTGAATTAAAGAAACAATAATGTTAACAACCTGCTCTTAAAAACTACTAGTGTCACTTAACTAAAATCTAGAGTTAAACCCCATCAAGTTCTCTGAACAGTCTGATTTTTAGTGGGTTGGTATCAGATCAATATATTATTTTCCATTGCAGTTACTTGTCACTTTATAGATCGAAATGTCTTATCATTTAAGACAAGTGCTCTCGTTGTCTTTCAACCGTAAATCATTACTGCAGGTACTAAATCCTTTAGTGTTACTAGAAGGTGAAGAAGCCCTGCGTAGATCATGAAATGTTCAATAAAGATTCTCTAATAAAATAATGTATCAGAATTGGTAATGTACAGTATGTGTATTCTTGAAATAAATACTTCTACATGTACGAAATCAGTATTAATCTATAGTCCTAAAATTATTACGATTAACTTTATGAGAATAGTGATTTCAAATCTTAGTACTACATCTTATTACAACTTATTATGAGAATAGAACTGATAAGGATTTAGAGGTACTAGTATGAAGATGGTGTCGCAAGGAGAAATTAATGGAACCTCCATCTTTGTATCGATGAATAAAAAATAGAATAGATCATTCCCATTTGGACAATGCACAGATAAATTAAGGAATGGGTCAGGATAAGACTCTACACTTAAGATGATTTAGCCATATCACACTTCGGACGCTTTTATTCTATAGATTTCCCGACGCACCCATTTTAAAATGATTAGGTAAGCCTCTGACTAGCTTTGGAACAAGGGTAGAACGACAAAAAGTTTCTGCCCGGCCGGAGATCAAATTCGGGCCATCCAGTTTGTAGGTTGTCGCCTTATCGACTCCACCACAGGAGATCTTCATCTTGATGAATAGAGACCAAAATGCAACAGTTCATTTCGGCCAAACTCTTCAGGAAATTAGACTATAGCTTTATCGTTGCGAAAATGTAGTGTGTAAGGAAGTTCGTATTATTTTTCTCTGTATGAAGAATGTTATATTTCTTTCTTCTCCATGTTGTCCAATAAACGGGAAGTACTTTAGTTGTACGTAAAAGATAAATTCAAACAAAAATGTCACGGAAGATTAATCTATATATTTAGAAGAATAAATTCAATGACTCTCTGTTTTACTCTAAACTGATCTCCAAAACTATTAAACGTAAAACATTGAAAATTTATACAGGGCCTAAATATTTCTTGTACCCTAAGCTGTAAATAGGACTGAAGCTTGCGAGATGTGATCCTCAAATGGGTGAAACCGGGGCTTAAATACTTTTATCCAGGGATTCCTTCAGATCTCTGGAGCTATTTAGTATTAGAAGAAGAAGATTGAAATGTTGTATATACGTATATTTTCCATGTTCCCTAGGCTTGTAATAAAATATAATTTTATTAAATGTTATCTCTGAAAGGGGGAAAGTGAGCTTGAAAGTTGTTTTACTTTTTCTTCTCATGCGAAGAACGAGTACTCTTCTAGTCAAAATATAAATACATTCTATTTCCCGGAGAAAGAATGACGAAGTTATTGACTATTTAGCATGATCTTAGAATTCAATATTCATAATAATTCACAAGTCATGTTAGGTACTATATAAGCATGTAATGATCATATTCACACAGGTATGGCTCAATGAAATATTCTCAAAATACACCATAATATTTTAACCTTATGACGGTGGGCAAATTCTTGTTAACGCCTAGTTATAGCTCACCAAAGGCAGTGACTCGTCAGATGTCTTGTAATTGGGTCAAGGTCGCTCACAAGTGGAGTATTGATGCAAAATAAGAACTAAACTAGGAGTCATTTTCTTTGACTTAATTTGGCAGGGAGGAATAACTTCACTGCTGAGGTTCCCATTAAACTACTACCATTCTTTCATTCATTGACTAAACTCATGGCTTCGATCGTCTGGCATGCCGAAAAATTAACAAATTAAAAAAATCAACAAACTTTGATTTACAAATTAACTGATACTCGTATTATTATTCAAAATATGATTCTATGGATGTATTTTTTCCTGGTAAGCAGACAAGTAAAAATTAAAATGAAGATTTATATTCTCAAAGAAATTCAATATTCAAAGGCGTGCTTGAAAGATCCACTATGACTTCACCTCTACTGCATATTCCACAACATTTGTTAAGGAAATCCGATACTCAATAAACGAATACAGCTTGGAGTATATGCCGAAGATATGGCCTTTTGAATATATGTAATAACTCTAATTATTATTAGCATATTAGAGAGACAAATAGACGAATTAATCAAATGTTACAGGGAGTAGCGCCTGAAGGTCCGCCCTACAAAACAGACGTTCCTATTATACTTCATTCAGCTGCACGGACAGTTCGTAATTTACACAAAATGTTGAAAGTTGATAATAGATATACCCATCGAAATATAAATGTTACATATCTTGGCATTAAATTAGATAATCGACTCAAATATTCATATTAATCAAAGCTTATATTACTACTTAAACAGTCAATCATTAATTCTAATAGGGGAAGAAATTAAAAATAAACTATACGGAACTGTATAAAAAATCAAATGTAACTTACATATCTTCAATATTTACATTAAATAGCGCTAAACAAGTAGAAGAAACTGAATATTTATAGCTCAGAAGAAACTGAAGAATATACCAAAAAATCTAACGAACTATACAAGAAAATTCAAATAACCGATTTAATGGAATTTATATGGAATATAAACAAAAGAAATTGCTAATATACTAATATATTCTACATTCTTTATGGATTATTTCAAAGAGCCAGATGAAAGACAATTCAAAGTACACGAACAACTGGAATATATTATTCAAACACTAAGTAAATTCACGAAGACATGAAAGAAAATTAACCAAGAATGTAAACGTAAGTTCGGGACCTGAAGCTGATCTCGTCTTCAGATATTTGATGCCATGCCACACAGTGGAAAATAGATTACAATCAACAAAATAACTACAGTATCTTTCGAATTTCCCTTAAATAGTTACCTCTATTCAACCAACAAAATATCCTTCAATTCTTTCTAAAATATATAAAAATCCGAGACACAGAGATTATTTAAATTCTGGAGAAAAGCGAAGAATGTGTAGACGTTCTTTCTTTCCTCAGACGAAAAACATACATACGATATTATATGAAGTATCTCACTCATAGTTATATTACCAGTAGGGTAAATATGAATTATAAATTCCAGTAAATAATGTTGAACATAATTGATAAAATGAAGGCATCAAGAGGAAACTGGAGAATGCTATAGAAATCAACAAACGGTATATTTGTCTATATTAATCAAAAGCTGTAAATGACTCTGGATGGAGCTATTAATTATGCGCAATAGAAGTGGAAAGTGTTATCAATGGATCTCATACCCTTGTTAACGATTAGAACAAAGTTCATATGAACTTAAGTAGTAGAATATAAAATCAATTATATTTTGACTGATATATCCTAAATTGTATATATTTCTACATAATATTCCCTCTCTTAGTCCAACAAAACAGTGAGTGATCATCACAAGCTCTCGTTTCTGTTTCTTTCGAAAAGACTTTTGAAATCGACTGGTCGTTGCCCTTCGTAGCAATGATAAAAAATGTTCTTCGTATAATTGTAACCAAATCCGGTGTATCCACTTTCAATTTGCTAACTGTAATGAACCAACTTCGTTCAATTCATTTGAAAGTTCTGTATGTACATATCAGAAGAAAACAGTAATAATAATAATAATAATAATACTGGGAACTAATAATATAGCATAGTACATGCTTTTTTATTCTCTTGTAACAAAATACATATCCCCTCGCAAATTAAGCGTAGTAATTTTGCCGGATATTTGTTTAATGAAAAATAAACATTATATTCCTAGAAAAAACTGATCCATCGTTCTTCTCTCTCTCTGTGATACATTTCTCGATGTTATTTTAAAATTTACCTTTTGTATTTCACAAATATTGGATATTAATTCTTTTTAATATATCTGCAAGTAATAAAATTTGAAAAAAAAAAACCTCGCAGATGCGAGGACATATGCCTTCATGGAAACACATCAATTATTTTCTGAAACAAATGTTTGAGCGACATAATTTTCTTGTTTGCAGACACTTCGAGCAGACACACAACAGGAACAGAATTACTCACACAATCACAATACATATATTTGCTCATGATTAAAGAGTAAATATGGCGAAAGATGAAAAACAACTGTAAATTTTTCAACGATTATCAGGACTTGTATAGAACGTACTGTCGCAATGCATGAGTCATTGTTGTAGCTTTATTAACCGTTGTTAAATCAGATCTCAGGTCTTTCGATTTTTCTCATTGGGCTCAAATATAGACAGTTGTGGAACTGAAGTGTCGAATCGTTGCCGGTTCTCCCAGCATTTCTTCAGATGTTTTATACAAGATTATTCATAAAAGCAAGATAGAATAGTGTTAAGTATAAAACGTGGTGAACGAATAATTTGAACACATTTTGTACTGCCATTACTCAGTACTGGCGTTAACATTAATAGAAGCATGTACTAATAAAATTAATTTCAGACGACAAGAGGATGGTTATAGTACAAGAGTGAATCATAAATCTTGCAATATTCTGGTACACAATATATTTATTTTAGTACAACGAAGGCAGGTTAACATTCAAAGTATATATAATAGGGTGGAGTGAAATAGTGGTCAAAAATTTTTTGGGGGTATCAATTTTTCTAATAGGGCGGAAAAGTTGCCTTACCATTAGAGTACTGTGTCACAAAAATATTAGTCTCGTTAATTAATTCCTTTGGGTGCCACACGGAACTTGAAATTTGACTGAAATCCAATATTTTTAACCCTATTGGTAAAAGGGACAAAATTATTTTTTTCTGTATTAATTTTTCTAATAGAGCGGAAAAGTTGCCTTAGCATTAGAGTACTGTACCACAGAAATATTAGTCTCCTGAGTCATTTCCTTTGGGTGCTACACGGACTTGAAATTTGGCTGAAATATGTATTCATAACGGTATTGTGAAATGTGGCATTTTTTTCTGTACGGAAAAGTTGTTATACAACAGTGTTGTATCACAGAACCTCACTCTGCTGAGTCAGTTCCTTTTAGTGCTATAGATATAGAGGGCTCGAAAAGTTAGTTGTAACGTACTGAAATTTTTACATTATATTTGAATGGAAAAATGAAACTAAAGTATCTTACATATACGCTATATTCGAATACAGCATCTTTATAATTATTACAAATATTACAGAAGTTTCATAACTTCAACTTTTTTGTTTCTTATCTTAGTTTAAAAATCAGATGGAAAATTTTTATAAACATATTAACAAACATAAAAAAGAACACTACTTTGTACATAAAATTGGACTAGATTTATGTGTAGTCTGTATACCCCACGTATATATTCGACTACGGGCATCATTGATAAATATATTAATAATATTACAGAAGTTAGTGAGGCGATTTTTTATTCTTATCTGTTTGAATATAAGCTAAGAAAGCTTTATAATATGATATGTGAAAAAAAGATGACAAAAATACATCACTCAGTACAAACATATGACTTAGGTTTGTGTGTAGTGTATGTTACAATAGACATCTACACACAATTTCTAGATTAATTACAAATATAAGAAAAGTCCTGTAATGACATGAATATTTCTGATCTCAGTTTGAAAATAGCCTAGGAAATTTTAATATACAAATAATATATGAAGACATGACAAAACACATTACTTTCTATTCTTGAAAATGAGCTAGAAAAACTTTGTATCAAACTCATATGTGGAGATACATGTCAACGTACATTACACTGTAGGAAACTCTGACTTTGTGTTGAAGACAGGCATACGGCTTCTGGACTTGAGTCTTGCCCTTATGTACCCATTTCGTGCACTTACACCACAAACAGAAGACGATACTTCTGTCACCGATTTTACACATCGTTCTACACCTTGGCTATGGCATGGAAGATTCGGAATTTCAATATTTGTGGTATTACCTTGAATGACTCTATAAATATCCGCAACAGTGAGATCCATAATAAATGGGAAGAAAGTTATAACCAAATCTGTCCAGTTTATCAGTTCTGTGTAGTCTTCAGCTTCCAAATTGAGTAATGGAATGTCGTAATTTCTGATTCCAGGCATTTGCGAGATTTTTGCCTTAAGGACTCGTCGTAAGTCCAGTTCTCTGATATGTTTCTTCTCATCTGTCATCATAGAGAGGAGAATGTTTTCAGGATGTGCAAAGTATCCATTTCTTTGAAGTACAGGATCGATGACAGCCTTGTACTTTTCAGGAAGAAAGCGTGATAACTGAATCATTTTGAAGAAATGTCTTGATCCATCTGTGCAAAGAGGTTTCTGTTTTATGCTGAACCAGACTGGCGCATACACCTTTACAACATACTGAAAGAGCACTTTTAATTCTTCTGAAGGGTTTGGTGTAGGTACATACAATCGAAGACTTCTGTTTGCTGTAGTAAACCACCTGGCGTGCGAAATGTTTCCTAGATAGCGTTTTGCCAAAAAATCAGGAAACTGTCCATTTGAAACAGCCCTGCAAATTTCATACAAATACTTCTGATCCGCACTGAGATCATTATAATTCTGGAAATCTGAAAGATGGCTCTCAATTACACCATATTCCACAACTGGTTGGTTTTCACAATTTGATAATGATCTTCCAATTTGTCCAGAAAATGCATGAGGACCTGTTGTCTTACCATCAATTGATTTTAGCAAATACCTTAAAGGGAGCTCATTTACGTGCAGCAAAATAACCATTGCAAAGGTCTCTGAACAGACTCTTCTAAAATTCGTATTATTCCACCCTTTCTGCCAGTATTTGTAGCAGTCCCATCACATCCTACAGCTCGAAGCCTTTCCAGATTAACATCTTTCTTTTGAAAATATTGTAAAATTTTCTTAGTTTATGTAAGCTAGAGCAATTATTGTACACGGGAATTTGGACTTTCCCATAACCTTTTATTATAAAATATCTTCTTAATACAGAAATATATTACAATAAGCAGTTCCTTTAATAATTTTAGGTAATAAAGTGGAAGGAACCCACTGACCTGGCATCGTAGGGTTTTGTAGGTGAGGTTCCTCTCTTTGACCGGGCGTCGTGAGAGGGGATAAGTTTTGTGTGATTAGGTATCTCTCTCGGTGACCGGGCGTCGTGAGATTGAAAGGGAACCCAATGGTCAAGCACCTTAGGGCTTTAGGTGGTTTGACCAACCTGGATAGATTTATGCTTGTTGAGGTGTGCTCCTGTCTTTTATCCTAAAATGTAGGCTACCTTCGGTGATCTCCGTCCTGCCGACTGCTGGCAATTATGGGCAACTCCTCTTCGGTACTGTCATCTGCGTTGTATTTGTTTACTGTAAAGATGTGTAGTACACACATGGTTATGACATGATATGAAGACATGCGAAACCTTACAATGTTCAGTCATTTCAAATGTCAGAGTAAACTGATTATATGCACTATAACTAGTTTTTGGCTTTGTTGAAATTCCAGTTTAGAAAATGTAGTGAAATTTTTCGCTTTCAACGAAAATTTTCACTCTACGTATTGTAAAATGCTTTGGCAGAATAAAAACACATACTCTCCATTTCAATTCTTTTTAGTTCAAGTTTATAAGACAATTATTTGGCAGGTTATCAACCATTCCCCTAGCCTCCTTGCTCGCCAACCTAAAATTTGGAAAATTTTGCGGAAGGAAAGGGTTAACCATGCTGGTGGCACCCAAAGATAATAGATTTCAACGAAAATAAATATTGATTTTTAAAATACTTACTAAGGAGTAACAATCCCGCACTATTAGAACACCGATGTGCAAACTTCAATTTTTCACTCCACCCTAATATATAATCCCTCGTCTTGGACTGTCTGCATCCCCCTTCTTGTCAGTTTCTTGATTCCACGGCGATACCGCTTCTTCTCCTTAGAGGCAAAGAGGTCGTTATTTTTCCACCTCCTGCTGTTATTGAAGCATCGTAATTTTAGGAAGTGGAATGGGCCGAAGGAGGTAGTAATCAGAAGAGGCAAAAACACCACTATATCCTGGTTGAGGCATCAGTTCAATGGCATAATGTTTCTAAATTTCTTGTTGCGATTTTTGTGCCAGCAGGATGTTTTTGGCGCAGTGCAGGACACATCCGCTCCAACTGTTCGGATTAAGGCATTGATAGTGTGATCTTAGGAATAAACTCGGATATAATTGTCCTCTCGTAGTACCACCACATATAGAGTATGACTATATATTCGAAGCGACTCTGTTTGACGACTGGTTCTGGAAGTTGGTCTTTGCTCAACCACTCCTTTTTGAACATTCGAATTTCGAAAAAAAAACAGATTTTCGTCGCGTGTGACAATCCGTTGAAGAAACGCACATCACGCTGGTTTTTCATGTCATGTGGTACAATACGGTAGCTTCTGATGTTTTCACCGAGTTCGTGAAAGTGTCGCCCTACAGTGAACTAAGACATGCGAAGTTGGATTAGCAATCATTGTGTACTGATGGTTGGATTTACCTCAGTGCCCTGTTGTATGACATCAGGGTCTTTTACCCCGGGCGGTTGGATCTTGGCTGATCATCGAAATTTTTACAACCTACACAACATTTCTGGAACCAACGAGTTTCTGTGATGTCATTCAATGCATCGTCCTCTTTCGCATGACAAATGTTTTGGGTTTCTGCCGTAGCGTTATCCCCGAGTTCTAACTTATAGAGTAACAGTTCAATTACCAGAAATTATTGAGCGCCCATCGTCACTGATAACAAAACTGGTTGAAGGTATTGACAATGTGTCTCCACTTTCGTGTTAAATAATCCACTTCTCATACTACCTCTTGAGCCAGTTTGACCTTGTACTTCTGGTTAATCACGGCGTAAACAAAAACCATCTCTTCTGTTCGAGTTGTGGAAATATTTTAAGACTTACTGTATGACTCTATCTTGTACATTCTATCTATCTATATAATATTGATTTATCTAAAACTTAAAGCGTGAATAGGTCGGAAACGAAAGACACACTCAGCGTGCTGTTTTCAGATACATCAACAACGAGATGAATATATATATATATATATATATATATATATATATATATATATATATATATATATATATATATATATATATACAGTGTATATTTTTAGAATGGAAAAATACATTTTAATGTGTAAAGTAAAATATAAAAGCACATTTACTGGACATATTAGTGATTAGAGATTAACACAAATTTTGCTGTAGTGAAGGTGTCATTTAATGTTCAACTCAACTATATACAATTTTACATTACTTTTGAAACTTTATTATTTCATCTATATTTGGCCATCTTAACTACTAAAATACTATAAAAGGTTGAAGTTTAGTATGTAATGATAATTTCTAAAAGTGTGTTTCACCAAATAAATTATTAGCTACGCTAATTTATATTACAGAGGAAAGCGTAGAATAGAATTACACGTAATATATAAAACATTGTACCTACATTCGTCTGGTCGTCCATCATTCTAGTTTCCCAATATTTAAGTTGGTTTTCCTGTTTTTAAGAACCGTACAGAACTTTGTCAGTACTTTATATTTGGCAGATTGCTTGAAATTTTTACTTTACCACTATCTCAACGGTTATATACACATGTAAATAAGTGGTAACCACTCATGACTTCAAAGTAAAAATAAGAGAAATATCATATCGCATACATAGTGTGTGTGTAAACGATATATTAATTCATTTTTACAATGACGAGATTGATCATCTGCTGTTGCTATTGATAAAAGCGTGACAAGAAGAATGCTTCGATCTAATTATTGAATACTGAAGCGATGGACCTCGAACAGTATTTTTATAACATGTATTGCGCATTCCATGTATCATAGGCATTGGAATAGGATTTAATGTATACGTTCCCTGCTAGCAAATTCATCATGAAGTTACATGGCGAGAAGTGATTAACTATACCTATAGTTGTTACTACAATCGGATATCGAATGTCACACTGTCTATTGTAGAACTTTTGTTTCAGAACTCTATAACGGGAATATTTCATGCTCCATATCCCTAATAATGAATTTGATTTACAGATCAACATACATATTGATTACATCGACCAGGTAGATATACATATATACGTACGTGAAATTCCAGCTAGTCTTAATTGATCTGTATTTGTTTAACAGAATGACAACTTTTCTGTTAATGCATAGTAGGTCCGTTTCATCAGCTTTTTGTATCAGAAATGTTGATTTATGTGTCAGAACTCATATATTTATTTACCATATTTAGTATCAGTCTTTACCGAATTTACTTAGTTTGCGTTTTTAATTTATTCGTTTTTGTGATATTAAATATTGACTCAATATTTCACATATAATTATTTGTTTAGTTCATTGTTATTGGATCGTTGTGTTTAAACAACTTACTATCTCAGCAGAAGCAATATAATGTATTATTATAATAGGTGATGCTATTTAAAATAGGATTCCGTTCTCGACTCCCAGTCAGGAGACAGCGTGTTGCATATTATTATAACTTACATTTGTTCACATATGGCAAATACACAATATAAAAAAGTACTGGTGAAAGGGTGATGTAACAGTCTGCGGAAATCAGAGAGAAATAAAAGGTGAGATCTTTTTGGTTTGTGTCTTACATTTATGCACTGTAGGCTAAAGGAGACCAACGGTTAATAGAAGTGAATGATAATTAAGAGTTACTGTTTTACATGTATTCCTTTTTCATTATTAATAAATCTTTTCACCTCCTTTTTTTGCCTACATTTAGTTTATAACGTTAACTGGGGCGCTATTCATTAATGAAAAATAATTTATATGATTTGTCTAAGGAATAAAACAAAATGTATGTATAAATAAGTTCCAACACACTTGCATTGCTTCTCGAAATTTAACTTGAACAGAAACGGAATAAGGGAAAAATAAATTGAAAAAGACCAACAAGAACATTGTATCATGGGAATTCAGAACTGCCTATAGCATTTGAAAACATGCATCACGTAACGACCTCTCAGTAATTGTTGATAATGTTTACATAAATGATACACAAACACTAAAAACAAGAAATATATTTGTGAGATACTAATGCAAACATGGTGTTTTCTCTCCCTGGCGCGTATAAGAAAATACTTATTTAGGGAAGATAATTTATTGAAATGTAAGTTTCTTCTTATTTAAAATAAACATTTTATGTATTATATAACTCAAATATAAAGTAGTCTAAAAGTATTCAGCCATTTGCGCACGAGCTAGCGTTAGTCTCTCAAATATAAAGTATATAGTCGCAGCAGGTTAAGCTTAACCTCATTTGACACATGACAATTGATTCTAATAGCTGTGCAAGTAGCGTTGAAATTATTGTAGTCAGACATAATGTATTATGCCTTGAAGATGAATGAACTTTCGGCAAAATTGCGCTACATTTTACAATTTCATTTCGATTAAGACACAGATGTTTATGTTGTTTATAGACAAGATAGGTTATCGAAAGTAACAACTAAAAATGGTTCAGTCGCTTTGGATGCAAAATATGGTGGTTACTCCTGAAATTTTGATGTCCAAGATGTGCCTAGCGCTGCATAAGTGGATTATTTTCTGCGAAAAGTTGAGCAGGATCGGTATTTAAGCTGTGACAATGTCACCAATGACCTAAATATCCATCGCCAAGCAGTGTTAGGTCATTTAGAGAAGGCTGGCTACAAAAGGAAGTTTGAGTGCCATATGATCTGACTCGAAAACATTTAGTCGATAGATTTTCTATCTGCGAATCTGTATTGGAACGTATCGAATTCGCGTCAGTCTGAAACGATTGATCAAAAGTGATGAGAAGTTGGTAGCCTACGGAAACAATGTGCAAAAAAGATCCTGCTCAAAACTAGGAAAAGTTCCACAATCTGGGCAAAGTCCACATGATGCCAAGAAAAGTTATGTTGTGCCGTTGGTGGGATTGGAAGGGCATCATTCATCACGAACTGCTGCCATTATTAAGAATAGTGACCGCGGATCTCTACTGTAGATAATTAGCATTAATGTATCTAGCAATTCAAACGAAATGGGTAGAACTGGTCAAGAGAAAAATATATATCACCCTGACAATGCCAGACTGCATTCAGTTTTAACGACTCGTCAGAAATTGCGAGGATTTGGCTGGCAGATTTTTATGCATACACAACAAGACTAGATCTGGCACTGCCAGATAATAATTTATTTCCGCTTCTGCAGAATTTCCTGTATGATTTCTATTTAGTTTCAATAGAAGCTTGTGAAAGCCATGTGTCGTAATTTTATCACCAGACATCGTAGAAGTACTAGAGGAACAGGTTTATGATGTTTGCGAAACAAATGGCCGTAGGTTACCTAACAAATTAAAAAAAAATGAAATGAAATTTTTGAGTTTTACGTCCCACGGTTATGCCGGTTAGGCTAAAGGAGACGGTGATGATTGAAGATGAGTGAATTGGTGGAATATAGAAAGTGGGAGGAAACGGGAGAACCCCGAGAAAACCCACGAGCACGGTGTTTGTCCACCACAAAGTTCACTTGGCGGGAGCTGGGATCAAACCCGGGACCCCAAGCACCAGAGGTGAACGTACTACACATATGAAAACGTCCCAGTAGTTGGATATGTCAATTTAGTAGGCATAGTAAACAATAATATCGTCATTTATATTGTCTTTTCTACACGACCGGACGGTATGACATCAGTATCTTGAATGAGAGACAAATCACTAATATGGGATTATACATGTTCGGACATTTGCCCATTCAAGCCTCCCACTGGCTGTTACGAATTCTGGAGAGGTCCTAGACGTAGAGAGGTAGAAAAGGAAAGGAAATACAACAACCTTCTTGATAAATTTATTTTTGCTCGAATTGCCATTGAGACCAGTGTAGTGCTTGGAGTGTAAAAGCCTTGATTTTATCAGAGACGTAGGCAGACGCATTTCTATCATATTCGGATATGTTCGTTCAGCATCTTCCTTAATCCAACGTATATCTATTGCGCTCCAACGTGGCAACGTTTCGTCGGTTCTTAGCACTTTGCCGTCTGAAAGGGAGCTGGAGGAGGTGTTTCTTCTCTAGTACAACAGAAACAACTGAACAATATCATAACAACAAATGTTAAGTGCACTTCTAAGAATGTAAAAGTGATTTTAGAAAATGTTTAAATATTTTATCAAAATTATGAAGTAACGAAGTATATAAGATGAAGAAAACTTGGTTGATTATAAGGAAAGTAAACAATCCAAGATGTCGAAAATTTTACTCTTAAATAATATATACAATATGTAAAAGTTAATATATAAATGTATATAAGTTAACATTACTAGCAAAAGTTCGAATAAAAAGTAATATTAACAGAAATAACTAATATGCAGATTATGAGGAAAATTAATTTCCACTAATATTATTTGTATGCTAAACTAACATACAAATGAATAATTTGAAAAAAAAAAATGGTGATGGTAAAATCCACGGACATAATTACTAAGAACAAAATCACATTGTATAAGATCGAAAAAAGTACCTCTCGTACTAGAGATGTGTTATAACTTTGAACCAATATACCTTCACGTGTCAGATTAACCAAAGTAAATCGAAGTCTCTATTTTACTAAAACGGAACTGAAAATATATTAGAACAGAAGTTAGTTTCGGTCAGATTGGAGTCAGAACTCTCGGATTGGCAACAACGCATCTGTCTCTCCCTAGACACACAGATCGTACGTCATGTACAGCGTCAGTGTTTGAATGATTATAGTCCGCGTCACCCGAATTGGTGTGTGGCATCAGCCAATAAGCTCGCAGTGTGATGTTACTAAGCCTTCAGGGAGGAATCTAATCATTCATAATTGATTTGGTTCATATTTGTGGACAATTATGAATGATTAGATTCCTCCCTGAAGGCTTATTAAAAGCACGCTGCGAGCTTATTGGCTGATGCCACACGCCAGTTCGGGTGACGCGGACTATAGTAAGTCGTATTAAGAAATGTAATGGATGAGCTCATGTTGTAAAGGGAGTTGTTATGCTGCGTCAGAACAAAGTTACGGACGACGATGTACTATCAAGTTGTGGTTTAGATTAGGGTGATATAACAGCATACGGCGAGATCCTAGTGTTAAAGTGGTTCAAATCAGAAATCAGTCTGTAAGGCAAGCAACGTCTATAAATGATGACAATGAAGAACAAATTCAATCTGATATATGAACTGACCGTCGGTAAAATCTCAAAGTAATAGCAGACTAACTGAATTTGAACCATTCGATTGACCATCAGATTTTGACCAACGAACGAAGGATGAAAAAACTATGTGCGAGACTAGTAGCGAAAAACGTCACACTGGAAAAAAGGCGTAACAGGGAAGGCATGTGGCGTGATCTTTTAGAGTAGTTTGAAAATTATCTAGATATTTTAAAGAACGGCATTACAGTTGATGAAACTTTAATGTTTGAGTAGGATCCCGAAACCAAACAACAAAGTGCAAAGTGGCACACCCCCAGCTCACCACGGTCGAAAAACGAGGAAATGAGCACGTCAAGAGTCAAAATCATGCTTATTTGCTCCTTTGGTAATGGAAGTATTATCCATAAAGATTTCGTGGCTAAATACCAAACAGTCAACACATATTTCTACTGTGAAGTTCTAGAACGGCTTCAGAAACTAGTCGTTGACGTACGTTGAGACATCTCAACACCTGGCTGCTGCATCATAAATGATTGTACTCACACATCGCTGGAGCTTTTTGGCACGTAGAAACGTCCCTGTTGTTCGTTATTCTCTGTATTCACTTGACTCCCTGAGACTCTTCTTTCTCCAATTATCAAAACACAACAGATTCCAACATTTCGAGAGAACAGGAAATATCAAAGCGGTTGTAATCAACAATTGAAAGCCATCTCGTTCTCTGTTCCAGCATTGTAATGAAAACCAGAAAGGACATCTTTATCGTTGCATGGTTTCCCAAGGGAACTATTTTGAAGGCAACAGCGTTCAAGTGTAGATATATTATAAGTACAAGTGAATTTTGAAAAAGTCTGATTAATTTATTTACATTGTTAAAAGACAGATGTAATCATTGAAAATAAACACCAACAATATAGTAGAATAAATATTTATGGGTAATATATGTTGATATTCCTCTTACAACGTACTTGAAACTATTTCAATGCGTACCTTGGTGTCTGAAATGTAGCATTGAAAATTCCTCATCAGCACGTAATGCTTATCTCGATTCTTTATGACCCGCATAGCTAGCAAAAAATGCAGTATAACAGAATAATGTAAATTTTTCGCATAATGGAAGCAGTAGATTGCATGTGTAACAGTTTATGAGAGATTAGAACCATTTTAAATACGATAAGAACACTAAAATCCCCGTGCTAGAAAGTGTTTTTAACTCTAAACAGCTTGTATTATATTTTATTCTTGCCACATGCATATCATACTTAATTACATTTTTAAATGTAACACATAAAAATAGTTCTCCCAGACAGAACAATGATTAACACACATTTTAATGCATGTATCCCAGAATTCCTAATTCTCGGAAGAACAGGGCTTTTCCATTAAACAAACACCAAAATAACTATCAGGATAGTGTAACAAGGATCAATAAAAACATTATTGTATTAATATATTAAGGAAAAGCAACTGAAGTTTTTCTTTAGAAACACCAAACGAACATTCAAAAAAGTATAACCGATATCAATAGAAAAAATAATAGATGAAAGAAGAGTGGGAGATTTTATACCGGCATTATTGCGCATTTCTTTTTAATATTCAGGCGAAAAAATAATAATTATAATTCGTAAAAATATATTACATTTACATTCTTGAAGTAAGTAAACTAATCGACATGTGCTTTAGTACGTGAACATAAAATCATTTGATGAGATAGGTAACTGGGATAATTTTGCCAACGGTTGTTTCCTGATTTTCAGAGAAATCAAAAAGATTTCAAAACTTCTGCTTAATCTGATTAATAGAGAAAGTGCACCCCATTTGAGAGGACTGTTGTAAATATAAATATCTATACGGAGATAGCATTGTCTGATAGCAATCTATCTAACCTCCTACAACTCTCTCTTCCAAAAATAATTCCTCCTTTCTTTATGGCTGAGTGAACCTAAAACTACCTCTTCTTTGTTTATGGCTAAATGCACAGCTCAGCGAGGATAAAGGGAAAGCCACATATTTGCCAATGTCTGCATCTCTGTGTACAGTATATTTATGTTGTCTCCTGTACTTCCATACTTCATTATAAAAGTAATATTAATGAAGTATGAAGGTCAGTTTAAAAATAATAAAGTGGACATGTAGTATTAAGGTCGGTTAGCACCTAGATAAATTTCAAATTGCATACGACAAATAGTTTCCATGATATTTCACGACGAAATTCACCGTGTTATTGTATACGGGGAAATGATTTCAGCTGAGAACGTTACACAAGGCTTTAAAGAAAGTTTTCATAAATATATCATAGTATTTTTGTAGGTTGTTATTGATGTAAATCAGCATAGATGCAATACAAGCTTCTCAAATAATAGTTTGGATACACATTTGTTAAACCAAGCGAGGGGGGGAAATTGGGAAAATTTTATCAGATGGTTAGTGGGCTGTAGAATCAGAAGTCTTAAAGAATTACTCTGTTAGTTAGACCTACGACCAGAACAAAATCGTACGAGATAGCGAGACATTTATTCTTAATATGGACGCATTGTCCCAAGAATAGGTTCTATTTCCTATATTATTCATAAAGCTATCTCCTACTCACAGTAAATAAATAATTATCTTTCTGATATCTAAAGGTTCAATATGTTTTAGACAATCTTATGCAAAACATATATTTCGTAACTACCCCCAAAATATTAATATTTTGGATAATACCTTTCTTAGTGATTTAGAGTAGTCTGAAATAAAAAAAAACGAACAAGTGAGCTTCGTTTCACGTTGTCAAACTACGGTAAACTTCCAAACTACAGGTATCCGGTATTACAACAGGAGGTAATAAATTCAATAGTTTTGGTTTCAATATTGGATCCTCATGGAACAAAATCATAAAAAATAGAAAGAAATTGGTTCCGGTATGAATAAAGCATCCCAAAGTAAATGCCATTTCGCTCTTATCTTTTTATTGAAATGGAAAGTGATAGATCTTTCACTTCCGGTTTCAATAGCGGATGCCTATAGTTTGTGGAAGTATACCATAGTTTCACATTGTGAAACGAAGCTCACTTATTCGTTTCTTTAACTCAGATTAGTCTATATTGAAGACTACAGGGGAAAAAAGGATGTAAGTCAAGAAAAGGTCTAAAATGAGTTAACAACAGAATTATATAGCCTGAGAGGTTTAGTTTGCATGGACTAAATTCCACAGTAAGAAGAATGCTAGTCACTAAAAAATTTAATGCGAAAGATTTCTCCTACAGAGGAAGAAGGAGGTAAGTTAGTGGAAAACAGGGCAATTATGTACTGCCCAAAAGATTAATATTGCAATGGTTACACTAACACACATGTTTTCTATCTGATTGTCTAAAGCGTATTGAATCTTTAGAGACCAAAATAGATAACTTATTTTTTGTTATTAGAAGATAGCTTTATAAAACCACTATACACCTTTTTGTATAAAGATTTGCAGTTTTTCTGGCAAAACTATAATCCCCTCGCTATAGATTTTTTATAGTTTTCGGTCAAAAATTTTCACATGATTTTTACAGGCCTCTTTTGAAAATAACATAACATTAGTATGATGGAACTATGTCTGGGCTATATGATGGATGTATTTAAAACTCCTAGCCAAGTTCTCTGGATTTCTGATGAGTCGTTAAAAATAAATGAGATCTCGTATTGTCGGCGTGACATATGACATCCTTTTTATTGACCCATTCCGGTCTATCTTTTGAATCACTAAGCCCACTCGAACTAATTGTCGACAATACAAGGCTGAGTCTATCTTCCTGCCCTGCGGTAGCAACTCGTAATTCACGATGACCTTCCAACTCCACCAATAGCACAGGATAACCTTCATAGGTATTACTCTGAACTTTCCTACGGCCTATGTAGCTTCTCCTCGCTTTGATTTAGAATCCTTTTCGCACATTATTGTCTTCTCGTAGATTATCTACGTTTAATTACTCGTGATCAATCGCTTCGGAAATGGCTTGAGTTCGTTAAGTTTCAGTAGAGATTACCAGAGAGAAATTTGATTGAGTAAATAAATATATTTGAGTTGGAACATGTGAAACCTAAACGTTGAGGGTTTCTTTTACGCCAACTTTCTTCAAGTAGTTTAACAATGTTTGGTTATGGATGTTAGGTCGTTGGAGATGTCGTTACTGCTTATATCTCGCCCTTGCTCAATTTTGCCAGAATAACTACCAACTGCGAAGAGTATTTTGGACATCAAAAGTTTCAGAACGAAAGCGACTGAACCATCTTTTGAATGTTGATTTTGATCACGTATATTACCCATAAACAGCTACATTTCTTCGCGGGTCTGGGCAGCATTTGTATATTTATCGAAATGAAAACGTAAAATGTAGCACAATTTTGCGGAAAGCTCACTTATCTACACGGCATAATACTTTACATCTGGTTAGAACAATTTATACACGTTTTAGACATTTACTGGCTTTGACTGTCATCTGTTAAATGACGTTACGCCTGACCCGCTGTTACTCATACATTATATTGGCATAGTAGCGCCATCTCGTGCTTAAACGGCTCAATACTTTGTAGACAACCTGATATTTTCACAGGCATTTTATCAACTCCGTATATTAATTACTTATTCATGAAATGAAATATTTCAGTTTAACGTCCCACGATCATGCTCTTGAGGCTAAGGGAGACAACGATTAAGGAAGTGAATGATGATGAAACAATTGGTGGGATGGGAAAGTGGGAGGGAACGGGAGTACTTCGAGAAAACCCACGGAGACGATGTTGTCTGCCGCAAATTTACTTGGTAGGGGACTAAACCAGGAACCCCACACACCAGATGTAAGCACTCTAGCATTACGTCACCATGTTCTCCTTGTTGATTACTTGCTCATAATATCAATTGATTTATCAGTGGATAGCACTTAATGATTCATAGAGTCCTGCAATGCATAAGAGCTAAAAAATTTACTAAAAATCCCATAGGCAATTGATAATAAAACCTTTTGGTAATATAATGTCTATAAGAAGAGAACACGAAAAGAAATAGCAAACATAGGAAGGGAAAATGGAAAGCATTTAATTCAGTTTATGATTGAGACCCTTCGCCGCCCAAAGAAATGGAATTCGTATGACTTAACCTTTTCCCCCTCTAATTCGTGAAGTGAAGTGGTTTCCATTAGCGGTATCAGTTATGTAGCTGCTCCCGCAATCCGTTTGAAATTTATAATCCTTGGAACGATTTTAAAAGCTATATTGTTGTTGTTAATAACTTCCCTTCCCACTCTTATTACTCTCTTCATCAGCCTTTATATTGTTTATATATATATATATATATATATATATATATATATATATATATATATATATATATATATATATATATATATATATATTTGTGCGTGGATGTTCGTATTTGTGGATTAAGTTGTTTCCATCTCAAAATTTCCCATTTTGATTTCTTTTATACACCCATCATTTTACTCTTCACTTCGTGCGAGAACACTTCCATAATTCTTGATAAAATTCCTAGATAACTGACATGCGATATGGTTGGAAGGAGAGATGAAAAGAAAATAAGGGTTCAGTCTCACTTCTCTCTTTCACCGTTTCTAATAACTCTGTGACGATAAGTGTGCATGATTTCTAATGAAAATATACCAGTGTCTAGCTTTTCGTGTTAGATTAACTTGTGATGGTCATAACAAATCAATTTTTCTTCTGTTACGTTTTCATTTTTCCATTATTTTTTTTATATCTATCACTGGAAACACGTGATAAAACTGATAAGACTAGTCCTCAGATTTTGAAAACAAAAGAACTCAGCTATGTTGACCTTATGAATCTCTGTTCGTTCATGACGTACTTCGTTTTACTAGTTGTTTTTCATGTTAAGCATATTGGATAAATAAGTAAAATAGACACTCCTGTAGAACTCACATAATACTGTGTAACACTGCACCTGACCTGGGTAATTGTTTGGATTCTGTTGTTTGGAAGAAACTCTACAGGGATTGCAGAGGCGCCATATCGATGTGAATCTAATTTAGAATTATTCATCAGCAAATCGCGTAAACTCAGCAAGTATGGAGAATGCATATATACATGTGACAGAGTAACTGAAGATTTCTCAAACTACATTCATATGCATTGAACTATGGATACGACAGTTCTCAGTTTGGTAGATGAAAATTGTCCATTGCATATTTATCATGTAGATGCTGCAGAAATGGCAACACTTGGTCACTGAGAGTGTTCAAACACACATCCTGGTTTATGTTTATACTCACCTGTATAAAAAGTCTTAAGTCTTGGTATCCATACGCAATCTAAGAAGCCCTTCATATTTGAACAGCATACTTCATATACTGCTCGTGTAATGATTTATTCGGCTTTCGGTGCACTCAAAGTTTGCGTGATTGAAATACATTCTAGTCCGTTAAGATTCAGTGTTTGTGTTTCTGATCCCATTTAAGACTTGCAGATTCATGCATAGAAGTGAGGAATAGGCTGTTTTAAGGCATTCTACTCCATTTGTTCACTGCATGAAGTCTTCTTTGCAATGTTCTTCCGGAAATTGTTTGGGTGGATCTTCATTCACACACTCGAGCAAATAGTATTGGGTTTGAGAACAGTTTTCCTTGACTAGGCGTGAAACTCTTCGTTGGTCCTTCTGGGTAGGATCTTTGTTTTGAGTTCACATTTATTAAGGCATCCGTGTAGACATGTTCGCGAGTCCGCTCAAAATATGAAACACATCTGGAACTTCAATTACTGACCGTCCATGTGCGTACCCAGACACAATGGACTCTTTTTATGCCATTGTCACATATTTGTTGCTACCTTTCTTGACGAGTTGTTTCCATACAATTGACTGGCATGCTCTGTTATGGTCATTTTATAGAATCATTTAGGGTCAGATGGGTCATTTAGCCACGTGTTACGAGTGATATCTAGAAAAGGACAACTGCCTTTTTCTTCGATGTGCTTATCCAATTATATCCAAAAAGTGAAATTCTTATTTCAACCAATAGTAAGTTTTGATCCAATGTATATAAACTAATTGAATCATACGAGTACTATCTTGTCTTTTTTGTCTGGGAATATTGTAAGGGTAGTACATTTGGTGAACACGAACTTATTCGAACAATAATAGTAAACTAGGTAAAGTGCAACCTTTGTGAAAAAAAATGTCTGTTCTCTTTTCCAAATAATAGACCCTACAATAAATTCAGCATAACATTTGTACAATCGTTAAAGTCTGTCCAAAACGTCTATGGAAAATGCTTCTGTTAGGAATAACCAATTAAAGCTAACAGAAAATAAGAATTTCTCAAATTAAAGTGAAAACTTCACGAAAAAGTAGCCACATTTTTAACTCTTGATTATACAGTTAATACCTTCAAAAGTATCGTTTGTCTGATTGAATATCTTCAGTCAAAAACATTTAAAGAAACTGACTAATCGGAGCGCTTTACCAACGAAATATACAGGTTGTTTCAAAACAACACCGACAACTTTTGGTAGGTGATTCCTGACAACAAGATAAGACAAAAAGTATAGATCAACTTGGGTACACAGATGGTTTCCTTTCGTAGTTACAGGCTACCGAAAATATGAAAAAAACGAACTTTAAACTCCCATAGCTCAAATACTATGGGACCTATCATAGTCGGGTCAAGTCATCACTTAGAAATTAGTATGTGCGCTATCCAAATATCAATGTTTTAGAATCCTGCGCTACTTCTGCAATAATTTTTATGAAAGTAGTTGGTGAGTACTTCAGATCATGTGCCCATAGCCAAACTTCCTCTATAAAAATTGTTGCATGAGTACCTTAGGATTCTGAAGCATGCATTTTTGGATAGTGCACATATTAGTTCCTCAGTGAAGTCTTGACCCAACTACGGTAGGTCTCATAGTATTGGAGCTATGGACGTTTAAAGTTCATTTTTTTCATGTTTTCGGCAGCCTATAACTCCGAAATGACGGATTTCTGCACCCAGGTTGGTTTATACTTTTTGTCTTATCTTCGTGCCAGGAATCATTTCCCAAACGTTGTCGAAAAATAAATTACGTGCAGAAAAATAAAGATTAGCTCGCTTTCGAAGTATGCCATGGAGGCCCAGCCCTGTAAAGCCTCCACACTTTCTTGACTTCGGTATCCATGAAAGTGTTGTTGTCAGCATCACATCTCCAACTCTTTTACTTCTTCAGATTGACCCAGATATCCGTTCAAATAAAGCTGAGTGAATATCAGAGCTACTTTAAAACAACAGCAGAAGAAAATATCTCCACCTCCACCTGAGATTGAACCCTGGACTCCAGTTGCCAGGTAGACTTCTTAACCTCAACGACTGCATTACTCTGGTATTTATATACGTTTAATGAAGGCATCGCGTTTGAATTTAACCGTGCTATATATTATGAAAACCAGTGACACAGAACTTTCGCGTTTAAACCCTTTCCTCAACATTATATTATAAAACTAACTAATTTTATGGCCTATGAAACCCGGAGGTTTAATGCGGCGTTCACAAAAGCTCTTCATTGACGTATGTCCTTAGCCACCCCCTGGATCCAATTTCTACTTTGTATTCCTATTTCTGCGACATCTTTCTTAATAATGTCCTTCCATACCTGCCTACACGACCTGCTCACTTCAGCCTCCTAGACTTGGTTACCCTAACAATGTTTGGTGAATGATATAAATTATGCATTTCCTCGTTAAGAAGTTTCCGCCATTCCGTTCTTGTTGAGTGCGAATATTCGTCTCAGGATTTTATTTTCAAATATTTTTACTCTGGGTTCTTCCCTCAGAGTAAGCGACAACAGGCATGATATCGATTTTATATATTTTAAGCTTCAAATTCTTCGACTGAATTTGCGACGACAAAATATTTTGAACTGAATAATAACTTGAATTTCCTGCTTTCAGTCTAGAATTAATTTCTTCGTAAATATGGCTTGATCTGTTAATACTGATTCTCGATTTAAAGTATTATTTGATATTTTGAAGCATCCATAATTTGCAGTATTACAATCTCGGCGAACTTCCATGTGTTTAGTTTTATCTGCATGTACAGTACTAACCCATGTCCCTGCAAACATTTAATAGGACCTCTTCGTTTTTTCTTTTGTTTGAAGTTTTATAAATTTGAGACCTTTATTCCTCTTTTTAGGCGAACTTCTGCGTACGCCACTGACGAAAATATGTTATTATTGTTTACATTTTAGATTTATTCACGCTTTTTTGTTCTAGAAAGTTTATTGTAGTCATAACATGGTCGTATGAAATAATTCGTTTATACGTATATTAATAAATAGTTCGTTCTCACCTTCTCTTGTGAAAAAAACAATGTTATTTGTAAAAAGCCGGTGGCGATTTCCTCGTAAGCTTGGGTTGTTGATAACTGCAATTGTGTAGTGTGTGGATGGCCACCAAGTGGCTTTGAGTGCCAGCTGTGATTCATGAAAAGTGCTCTATGAATCCAGGCAACGACACTCTTCCTCAACACTTTTACAGCAGTAACAGCTGCTGTCAAGACTCTGCTGCACTTAACAACACACAATTGTTAAATGAACTTCCAGTAAACTTGTGCGGAACAGAGAACGTAAGTTCTAGCTACAAGGCGTTAGATTTATACATTTAAAAGGATCTATAGACGATTTCTGAACCATGTGTTTCTTGCTAAGTATATTTATAGTTTTTGAGCTTCAAACCAATAAGTAAGTTTGTTTTTTTTAAATTTCACAATGAATCCACTCAAAATCTACAGTGACTGAAAAAAGTATTCTCCCAGTCACTATTTTGTCAAGAATGAACGCCTGTTTATGATTGCTTAACCAGTAAATCAAGTTGAGACAATATATGTTATATACAGGGTATTTTTAAAACAACACCGACAACATTTGGGAGAGGGCGCGGTGGCTCAGTCGTAGAGCGTTCACCTCCAGTGCTTGGGGTCCGTGGTTCGATCCCAGCTCGCGCCGTGTGAACATTGTGGTGGACAAACACCGTGTTCGTGGGTTTTCTGGGGTTCTGCCGTTTTCGCCCACTTTCTTCATTCCACCATTTCATTCATTTCTCATAATCACCGTCTTTAGCCTAACCGGCATAATCGTGGGACGTAAAACTTAAAGATTTAATTTTTTCATTTACAACATTTGGGAGGTGATTCCTGACACCAAAGTAAGACAAAAAGCATAAACCAACCTGGGTGCACAAATACTTCCTTTAGGAGTTGTAGACTGCCGAAAACATGCAAATAATAATAATAATAATAAAAGTCCATAGCTCAAAAACTATGGAACCTACCGTAGTTGGATCAAGACTTTACTTAGGAACTAATACATGTTCTATCCAAAAATACTTGTTTCACAATCGTAAGGTACTCATGCAACAATTTTTATACAGGCATTTTGGTTACGGGCATATAATTTGAAGTGCGCATCAACTACCTTAATAAAATTGTTGCGGAAGTAGTGCAGGATTCTGAAGCATGTACTTCTGGATAGAGGACATGCTAGTTCCTAAGTGAAATCTTGACCCGACTACGGTATTTCCCATAGGTTTCCAGCTTTTTTTTTTTTTTTTTTTTTTTTTTTTTTTTTTTTTTTTACATTTTCGGCGACCTATAACTCCGAAAGGAAGCATTTGTGCACCCAGGGTGGTCTATACTTTTTGTCTTATCTTGGTGTCATGAATCACCTCGCAAACGTTGTCGGTGTTCTTTTGAAACACCCTTTATATGAACCCTATGCATTTACGTCCACACTATATTGCACCATTACTTCAGTTGCGCCGGCTATTCAGTATAGTTAGCTGGTTTCACGTCTTACTCCCGTCGAAAAAGTATTCGTACATTTTTTTATATATAGAAAAGATACCTGGCAAGCACTCTTAAGTGTGATTACTCGTGCATTGGTGCATGGGAAGGTTGCTAACAGACGTATCAACTTATTTTTCTCGGGGCACAAAGGAAAAAGAAACAACGGAGGACAAAAGAAAAATTATACCAGGGTTCACAATTAGATTAAATCGGTGTCTGAAATATCTAAAATCATGGAACAACTTCCCTAAATGATCCAGTTGATATTAAATACATTCAGCGTTACGAAGTCAAGTAAAAACGAACATCGGAGTGGTCTCCCAGAACTACCAAATATATATAAGAACATACTATCAACATTAATCCTAAAATAAATGCTCTTCATATTGCAAAAGAACGGCAGAGACCACGAGTAAAGGTGTCATTGTCTACAATGAGGAATGCGTTGAAAACAGCATGCTATAATTCCCGAATTTTAAGAAACAAATCTCGGGGCAATAACAGTAATCGCAAGAAATGCCTAGAATTTGCTGTAAAGGGTATAAACAAGCCCTCTGACATTTGAAACAAAGTTATTTTCATCGACGAGAGTTAAGTACAACTTATTAGGTCGAATGGAAGAAAAACTATGCGAAGAATGAATGGAACAGAAATCGATCCCAAAAATTGTACCCCCATAGTGAAACATATGCTAGACGATCTATACCTGTTGGCGGTCAGAGTGTTGTTGGTGTCGGGAATATGTGTTTTGTAGAAGGAACGATGAACCAAAGGAACTGATATCAATATTTTAAATAGCGATCTTCGGCAAAGAACTACAAAAATGGATTCCAATAATGACTTCATATTTTTGCAGAATAAGAATCCAAAACATATCTCACACAATACTAGGATGTGTGTACTAATAATGCACCCAAACAAGTTCACACACATACGTAGTGACCTAATATCAATCCTATAAAGCATTTATGGGAAGTGTTTGACTAAAAAATAAGATACAGGGTTATTTATGATAAAGCAGTTCTCAAAAATGCTTTATTGGAAGAATATAACAATATTTCACCTAAAGTATAGCAAACTTGGTAGTTTCTATTTATAGGAGACTTCAGGCAATTATAGCTGCTAAAAGGAGCCCTACAAAGTATTAATCAATTGAAAAGTGATGTTATTATTACTATTATTTTCTTGAATATGTCAGCTGAATATTTCTTGAATATGTCAGCTGAATTTATTTTCTTGGATATTTTTTCCACGTATAATTTTACAATTATTTTATTTTTATTTTTTGTAACAGAGAGAAAATAACTTTTATTTGAAAGTCACTTCGTTAATATATTCATAGATGTATACACTAAGAAACGTAATTTTATCACCCACTTTACATCCTTGATATGAATACCATTGAAATTATACGAAACCTGGGACTGTACGAATACCTTTTCTAGTCACTGTATATCCGGATGCTTTACAATTCCATTAGGATTCTTGTTACTCGCTTCTTTAAGATTCACCTTTATATTATTCTTTCAGTTCCGTTTCGATCTACTCAAATGTCTTTTCCCTAAAGGCTTCCTAGCCATTGTTTTGTGTGCTACATGGCTATATTCCATTTGAGCAACATGTTCCGCCAATCTTTATCGTCTCCGTTGAGTTATTAACATTATCGTCCTTAATTTGATTATTTCCTTAAATAAATCAACCACAAAGGATACATCGTATGCTATCTATGAAATCCATCCTATTTTGATCACTGATAGTATAGAGATAAGCCTTGACGATCTTAGTTCACACATAAAATACCATGGTATGTAGACTTTTTGTATGTTTAGTATCAACTTGAATATTATTTTGTGTATGCTTGCTTAATCAAAATTCTCAGTCAACTATCTCGTATGTTCATACATCATGCAGACGGACAGCCAGAAAATTTTGTTGGTAAGGGACAAGCAATAGTGCTATTCTAATTTTTTAACAACCGGTTCTCTGTATGTATATCTATCTATCTCTCTATCTCTGTATCTATCTATCTATCTATCTATATCTATATCTATATCTATATATAGAAAAGGTATATATATATATATATATATATATATATATATATATATATATATATATATATATATAGATAGATAGATAGATAGATAGATATGAAGTAGCTCAAGTGGTAGAGCGCTGGCCTCTCATTCGGGAGGTCGTGAGTTCGATTCCTGCTGCCGACCATCCTGACTTGGTTTTCCAGGGATTTCTTCAGTCCTACCAGGCAAACGCCGGGATGGTACCTACTAAACAGGCCCTGGCCGATATTGTTGTTGTTATATATCCAGTATAAAATGGCCTCTGAGCTGTATCTGGTGATTATATATATACAGGGTGGGCCATTTTAATTAATCCACGGAAATATCTGAAAAATGATAAAACATAGAAGAAATGTTTCAAGTACACGTTATATATTGCTAAGGGGGAAACCCAATTCCGCCAAAAGTACCCCTCCCCGCCCCCCCTAAATGGGGGTACCGGGGGGTAACTTTGAAATGTCAAATGGGAACATGGGTCCAGTAATACCTCGTTCGAAAGGTCTTGAAAAACTAAGTAACGCTGTACCAAAAGATATTCCATATTGTGCACCGGTTTCAAAATGGCCGCCATAATATGGTTCGGAAACTCCAGTACCCGTAGTGTGAAAACCATGGAAGGTAAATGAATGGAACAAAATTGAAATACGTAAATATCATAGGGCATATCGAACGGTGTGGTCCCTGTGATCCCAGTGGCCTCCCTAAAGGGGTCTTGGGGGCTAACTTTAAAATTTCAAATAGTAACATGAGTCGAGTGGTACCTCGTTCGATAAATCTTGCAAAATCTAACATATTGCAGGAGAAAACGATTGATGTGAAATGGCAGTGTTCTCAAAAGGCCGCCGAAACATAGTATCCGTGTCAGAGAAAAGGTTTAGTACCCGTAGTATGAAAGCGATTGGAGATAAATCAACAAAAGAAAAACTGGAGTAGCTAACTGACGTAAGGCACATCGAGAGGTGTTGTCGGGGTGACTCCAAGGGCCAACTGAAAGGTATCCGGGGCCAACTTGAAAATTTCAAATAGCAGCTTGAAGCGAGTAACATCACGTTACATAGACAAATTAATATCAAACAGCTTCTGTAAGAAAATTTTCGACATGAGACATAGTTTTCAAAATGATCGCAAAGACATGGTGACTGTGTCTAAGAAAACGTCTAGTGCCCATAGTATGAATACGGTTAGACATAAATGAAAATAACAAAAATTAAATAGGAAAACCACGGAGGCGTTCCAAGGCTCAAGAATAATACAACAGAGATAAAAATATTAGAGTAAAATTGCCATAATGTATAGAGAGAAATCCAAGACCTGCAAAATAATCTCTCCCTGCGCTCTGTATGTGAGTGGGGTGGAAAGTAAAGTGAAAGTTCAAATGAGAACTCTACTTTAATTCGTAAATTAAGGCTAACCTTACAAATAGGTATGGTGTGGTTGAAACATTTGTTTGTAAGGATGACGCTGTAGTGACTAAAAAAGGAGAAATTTTTATGCAATGCGTGCTGGTTATTCAGAAAGCATTTCGGGGATATACGTACACACTGTTTCGTCCCTCAAGCTCACAATATGACATGAATGTAATAGTTAATCAAAATGTAACTGTGGCCATCCGCGTTAACTTAGTGCACCAATTCTCTATGCATGAAGTCTGCCTTCCAAACAACATTGGGTAGGTCAAGCATACGCCTGAACCGTTGTCCGGTCGGACATTGAAATTTTGAAGTTAACCCACTAGACCCCTTCAGGGAGGCCACTGGGATCACAGGGATTACATCATTCGATATGCCCTATGATATTTACGTATTTCAATTTTGTTCCATTCATTTACCTTCCATGGTTTTCATACTACGGGTACTGGAGTTTCCGAACCATATCATGGCGGCCATTTTGAAACCTCTTTTGGTACAGCGTTACTTAGTTTTCCAAGACCTTTCGAATGAGGTATTACTCGACCCATGTTCCCATTTGACATTTCAAAGTTACCCCCCGTTACCCCCATTTAGGGGGGGCGGGGAAGGGTACTTTTGGCGGAATTGGTTTTCCCCCTTAGCAATATATAACGTGTACTTCAAAAATTTTTTCTATGTTTTATCATTTTTCAGATATTTCCGTGGATTAATTAAAATGGCCCACCCTGTATATATATAATTTTCTTGGAAAACAAACCATACAAGGTAGACAAAAGCATTTTTTTTTACTCAGTACCACAAGTGACAAGTAGAGACCTTACAGCATCCTAATACAAGGTGATGTGACGAAATTATGTGGCACTATGAATATCTTGGAAACGAATTGCCTAAGGTAGATGGTTGTCGAAAAGTATTGGAAAGACCTTCCTCCAGCAATGAATCGACAATTGTTGATTATGGCATGTATGCTTTCTAATATAAATAACGCTCACCACTTCACTTCTATAATCCCTGTTCTCATTCGTGAGTTTATGATTTGGTATAACAAACGGTTCTGTGAACTCGAAATATTTTAATAACCGGTTCTAGCGAACCGGTGCGAACCAACTGAATAGCACTACTGGGGACAAGGGATTGGGGAAGGGTTCCAGTACTACAGATACTATTTCTATTTAATATAGAATCGGTGTTATTCTGCACCCAAAAGCACGTTAAGTAATTGTTACATACTGCCACCTATATTCTACGAAAAAATAGTACTAGATTGTTTATATAAGGAAAGGAAGAGTACTGATGAAGTGTAAGATTAAATCTTTATGGTACGGCAATTATTTCTTTACTAAACAAGTATAGTTTTATTAAGAACGTATATAAACTTAAAGTGTAGATTGCACAGTTTTGGGGCAGTTAGGACCCGGTGGATCCTCCTCCTGTCAGGGGCGGATCCAGGACCGACTTCTGGGGAGAGCGGTGAGTTGTCATACTGCTACTTTTAAGGGCTCCAAACTTTGGGATGGGTGTTATTTATATATGTAAAATAAGAAAGTTTCCTCTTCTGGGGGGGCGATCGTCCCAATCGCCCCCTCTGGATCCGCCCCTGCCTCCTGTGAGTGCGCCCTTTCCTCAAGGAATACCTTCACTCTGAAAAATAGAAAAGTGCTTTTCGAGTTTCTTCACGTATTAAATGTACTGCATATGCATGAGTCCTGGTGATATGTGTCAGTTCTTTGCTGTGTCCAGCGTTTCTTTAACATTTCATTATAATAAATAGTTATAGCATTCTATTGGTGAGGAGCTGTAAACTGGAGTATAATTGCATCAAATACGGCAATTACAGTGTTATAATCTTGTATGCTAACGATAAAGACATCTCCCGTAGCTCTTAGTTGTCATTTTTACCTGGGAATTCAGTCATTTTTGTTTTTATTTATTTATTTATTTATTTAACAATCACCAGATACAGCTCAGAGGCCATTTTACACAGGATATCCAACAACAACAATAACAATGGAAAGGATTTGGGAAGGTATCGGCCAGGGCCTATTTAGTAGGTACCATCCCGGCATTTGCCTGGTAGGACTGAGGGAAACCCTGGAAAACCTCAGTCAGGATGGTCGGCAGCGGGATTCGAACCCACGACCTCCCGAATGCAAAGCCAACGCTCTACCACTTGAGCTACTTCGCTCGCTTTTTGCGAATTCATAGTAGATAAAAGGATTCCATATATAAAATATGGGTTGAATTACAGCAAGGAAACCAGAAAAGCGTATTTTTTTTTTATATTTTTACGGCTTCCCCCAGAGACCTATGAATCAAAGTATATTATACGAGTACTTGGGCCGCACCTACGCAGGAAATCCACCGAGTACAGGCAAGCACCCTAAAAAATAATCGTAACTTGACATACATTTGTACACTTTCTTTAAAACTTCAATATCCTACAACTATATTTGTTTAGAAGGGAAATGATCGATGTAGCATAAAGATTTGATCTTCATCTGTATTCTTCTTATAAAAACAACCTATTTTCATATTTTTTTCTGAAAATATGGGTGGTAGTACTTACCCATTACTTTCCGTCTTTTCTGATGTAGAATAAACTTGTTCAATACTGCATAGAAGTAGCGTTTTGTATTATTACCGCCAAAACTTTGGACTTCTTCCCAGGGCCGTGCCATGGAAAATCAGCGCCCAGGGCGAGAGTATACGACGGCAGCCCCATACATATATTCCAAGCAATTTTCTTATCTTTTTCCTTTTTTCTCCCGAATTTTTCACCTCCCCCCCTTAGTTCGGCGCCCGGGGCCGTCGCCCCGCTCGCCCCACCACCACCACGGCACGGCCCTGCTTCTTCCAAAACAAATCTGAAAGCGCATCTGCTGAGTACGAACAGGCAGCTTTCAAAAGATATATAATAAACATTTTTAAACTTAACTGTACATATTATTATACAGTATACCGGTATATGGAATGCATTAAGGTAATTGTACTATATCACATTGATATTTTTCCATCCCAAAGTCATCTATTCGGCTCATTCGTAGCTTTGTGAGAGCAGAAGCAATGGTTTTAACATGTGACTTACTGCTAACGATGTTCGTTACGGCAAATGAGAGCAGGAGAGCAAAGGCGACAATCATTAGGCGTCTCGTCGTTAACCTCTGTTAATGCTCCGGAGGCAACACGTTTCAAGCGACGCCTTCGTCTTTCAGCTGCTGAAGTGAAGGCAATCTTGTTCCAGCAAACAATAGAGAAAGAAAAAAGAATGTACACTCTCATTGCCTTCATTGCGACCAGAAGCACTTGTTTATGAGAGACTGAACGTGCTGCTTAAAGAGGCTGTCAAGTCTTATTTTGTTTAGGTTGCAGCCCGTGGGCATGCTCTTCTATCTCTCTCTATTCCAACATATGCTTGACCCAGCAAAGAGCAAAACAAATTTTCAACGTTTATTGAATGTAAAGCAAGCACTAAGAAACATTCAGAAGTTATTTCGTCTTTGGAATGGCCAATAAGTGTATCTCAAAAAATTAGGATTTTGAATTAACATCCTTAATTTACATGATTTTATATTTATCGGCGTGTTCCTTAACTATGAGATCTGAGATACTCTTATTGGTTACTTCAATGTCGATTTGTTCTCAGAAGCTTTTATTTAGTCAGCTTTCTTTCAAACCTTTTACAAGCTAATGAAAAATTACTTGTTCATCCAGTTGTCCGAAGTGATTGTGAAAATTTGTTTCCAGTACTGAGTTGTTGTTGCCGTGTACTTAAGAAGAACTAGGATGTAAGTAGTATTTTTCTCGTTGCAATTATATTTCTGGGTTTTTGGTATTTATGGTCATTTTAGCCCGTCACGTATGAGAGGCTCGAAAACATGACGTCCTCGGCGATCACACTACCCGGGGAAAGGAGAAAGTAAGAAAATGATGGGGAATAAAAGAAGTACCTTCATGCTAGGTACCATCCCGACATTTGCCTGGTATTGGGAAACTCAGAAAAGACTTCACTTAGGATGGCTGGCCTGAAACGGTTTTTTGCATCTTTCCAACCAAGTGTCTCCATCAGGAATCGAACCCAGGACCAATGACGCCTAACGTCATTTAACATTTGACAGTTAAAGCTAATAGATGTGCAAAGAATATTTGAATTCTTGTATTCAGATGTAGAATATTGTACCATGAAAATGACTGAACTTTCCGGAAAGCTGTGCTACATTTTACAATTTTATTTCAAAAAAGGGCAAATGATGAGCAGGCCCGTGAAGAAATGTGTACTACTACGAGGAAAATAAGTTATCAAAAGCAAAATATGGCTTTCAATCGCTTTTATTCTGAACATTTAGATTTCTAAGATGCTTCCTGCAGTTAGCGACCAATCACAACAAAAATATATGTTATTCTGGCGAAAGACTGTTTTATGCCTTGCTTACTTATTCTTTTGTGCATATTTCTGTCCGCGGAGATTTTGATCAAATTCGTTGTGCAGTAGTACAAAGCGTTTTGGTGACACTCCTGTGGGATTTAATGTACGGAGTATAAATTGAGTATCATTCTTTTTGTCAGTAATTATGCAGTAATGCATTTATAAAGTATATTTTTATGCAGTATTTGTTTTTAGAAAAATGTATTATTTTCTTCAACTGCATTTACTTCAACGACAATGAATGAGTTTATTACCTTATTAGGTAAGTATTAGAAAGTTCTCATGGAGGCACTAATTGTCAATGAATTTTGCCAGTCACTTGTTGCATTTTCTGTTAAGGCAATCTTTCTCTGTTTTATTTATTTATTTATTTATTTATTTCATAGAATGATAATCTAGGGAAAAGTCCCAATTTCTCAATTATGAAGTCTGGAAACTCGACATATAAAACGTTGCTGCATTTTGTAACTTCTGTCAATGTGTCTACTAAAGGTATGGCGGTTTTCTGCATACAAGATAAATTTTTGATATTGTAAACAGAACTTGATTTTATTAGTTATTAGTGTAAATCGGACCACTTTGAAACAACATAAAATATATTGACTATGGTCTTCGCTATGTCCTTGTAGTTCAAGTATCACGGTTTTCTGTTTGCTCCAGTTATGTTTTACCATAGTTGATATATAATGAAGTTACTAAAATAATACACCATTTAAAAAAAAAACATCTATCTTAGTGAGTTGAAGAACTTTAGCTTCTACTTTCAGCTTCCAGGAATATGTGGGAAATAGAAACTGTATCTCTCAGTTCATATACTGAGGTAAAGATAGAGTATGATCTACTGTCTACCACACCAAATTCTAATTCGACTTTTCAGTTCTTATTATAAATATATTTATCAGTAATAAAAATTAAAAATATCTTCGGATTAGTTGAAAATGTTGTCTCAAAACGGATAATTGCTTAACGATGAAAAGATTGGTTGAGAACAATAGTACATGGAAAATCCTCAATTTGCATCAAGTGGTGGCAGAGGAAGATTAAAGGTTCCCCTTTTCTTTTAACTCATGTGTAATTAAAAGAAAACGCTATCATTCTGTAATGTTGGTACCCCTTTGTTGTACGTCTTTCAGTAGCCTGGAACATCCACAATTTACCCGTTTCTTCGCCTGTAAAAGCCCTTATATTGTGTAACTTTTCATGCAAAATTACATGCAGTATGGACATCCATGGACACTATTTAACATATATAACTTGGAAAATAAATGAATAGGGACAGCACGAGATATCATTGGGACAGATTGCATGAAATGACTACATCGTACAAGGAATAATATTCTGTGGCTTTATGTAGTATACGGCCATTCAGTCATTGTATACAATCTGTTCCAATTGCATATCCGATTTTCTCGACAGAAAGAGAGCTTACTTATATTATCTATTTATATTTTGATATTTACAGCCTATGATTATGTTAATTTTAAATTGTTGACAAGTAAGATGATCAGTTGCAATTATAATTTTAAAAACTAATTACTATGGTATTTAAGCAATATTACTATTATTAACTGACCAAGGAAATTACACCTCGATAATTGTGATTTATAGTTTAGCGTCCTTTTCAGCAGCGAGGCTATATGAGAATTAGACCCACATATTAACGTGAATCCGAAACATGAGCTCCCATCAGGAATCGAACCCGGTTCCCCATGCTAACCTCCACAATTGAAATTACATATTACCAATGAATTATCTACAAGAGTAGTAATAAAGTATATGGAATTAAACTACTTATTTCAGATTTACATTACACAAATATTTTTTGGATATTAATTAGCTTTAATTAACTAATTAACTAATGTATCTTACATTTTCATCCTCCTTGTAATTTTCAAGAAACTATCCATTGAAGTTACGTAATGTGCCTTGGAATGAATTTAGAATTTGGTTAGTTTGTAATGCATGCCTCAGCCTGTTGGCTAACTCAATTTGAAATTCCCAATTGGAAGTGATTTGTGTCGAATTTTGGCACCTTCATCCTGGTAGCCACACGAAGAGAGGAAGGGAGAGGTAAAGGCCACAGCAACGCGTGACTGGAATTGCGTGGAATCTTTTCTAAAATGTTTCACTTGTCTCACGAAATTAGCGTCCAGCTTCAGCAAGACCAGAGCGAAATTAATATAAAGGACTTTGCTCTGAATTTCTGCCTTTCTGGTTAACATCCTCCTTCCCTCCTGTATTCATATCTTCTCTTCACATCGCTTTTATTAAGCTTAATACACGCCACAAATGTTCACATTTTGTGGGTATGAAAAGGAAATAATTTCTCTTTTCATAACCATGCATTTTTTACATTCACAAAGTATTGTTCTGTCGCTTTGTCTTGCAACCATGATCGGAATTTTAATTATATTTCTGTTTTGTAAGAGATTTCAAGAATAAATTAATTCCTACACTACATTTTTAAAGGAATATGCTATAGAAATATATTGATTGAATTTTGGTGAAATTATTTCAAGGTTTATTGTGCTTCATCATGTGAAGTTTTCAATTATTGTTTTTAAATACAGTTTATTGACTATCCAAAACAACACTAGAAATTATGAAATTGACAATGTCAATACAATCATTTCAATATCAAAGTTCATAATCAAATACATCCTTCATATTTTGTGGTAACCATGATCCAAAACATATTTGTAAACTATAGTTTAGTGAGAATTTCTGTGTTCTTACATGACGCACAGGGTACATAACTGCAAACAACAACAAACTGTTAAGTACGATTAAACTATCTTTTATAGCAAGTTGTCAAAAAAATCCTGATCAAGCCTTCTCCACTGGTACGTGACCAGACTTCGGTCCACGAGATCCCTGCTTCGATTCTCAGGGGGGCATTGAATGGATTACAGTGGTTAGGACCTTCCTTAAACTATAAATCAGATATCTTCCATGCTGAAAACAGACACTTAAACTAAACAAATAACAACAATAAATTGTCATGAAAGCATCTAAACAAACAGTAAGGAGCCATCGTCTCACCGCAATAAATTAAGATCAAAGTGAAAGCCATCTAGCTCACAATGTAGATTATATGTTTAAAGAAATTATGTGTAAAGCAAAACACACACAAATCACACGATCAAGCTAAACAGAATCATAGATTAAACCATCAGAGGGCCAACAGAACATTCCTCAATTGAGCCTTATATATAATGTTCTTTCTTTTAAGTATGGAAACCATCAACAGAAACTCAATTCAGTTTTCATCAGTCTTGTCCATCTTTATATTAGTGACACTAAATTCACGAAGCCTAAAATCCAAGCATTAAAAAATAATAGTCGAAATAGAAACTACCAAATGACAAAATACCATTTGATGAATTCATATAACTATTCAAATTAAAATTGGTGCCTACTTAAACACTTGAATCATATACACACTCCTCTTATACCACATACATAGACAATATCCATTAGTTCAGCTGGAGTCTGAAAATGAATTTCTATCGTAATCGAAGAACGCTAAATAAGATCGTACGTAATGAAGATATCAAGGAAGTTTTGTCTAGTTAAATCCATACTTGGAGTTGGAGATAAGGGTCATTCAGTACATAGCAACGTTCAACACACAGACCCATAACACTAAATACATAGTCACTAAATACATAGACCAATAACACTGAACAAAATGACTCTTTACCAAACGCAGATGAGTAAACAGTTTTATTGACTCGAAAAATCAAATAATGAACTTAAAGAGCGATGTCCTAGTGAAAGAAGTTGCGAAAAAAAAGAAGAGATAGAATAATTGGAAATATTGTGGAACATGAAAGAAAAACCTATGGTCTATTGAGCGAATGACAGAAAGAATATATTCAGAAGAAAACTGCAATTTAAAATAAGCTATAGAAACTACATGAAAATGAAAAGTCTAACCTAGGGTAGGGAAGAATGAAAAGCTGCGTCGAACCAATCGAGTGATTGTTAACGTAAGAATAAGAATTAAGATGCGTATTTAAATCGAAACGAAATTTTGATAATGCATCTTGACATAAGGGCTTAATATGTTCAAAAACAGAGCAACTTTATTCTTTGCAGACAAAATATAAACCTTACTTTTTTCTCCTCAGGGTACTATTTTGATCAGTGTAACGATTAAAAGCCCAATTTGATTTAAGTGTTAACTATTTCAAAAATTTTAAATGCTTTAAATCTCTGCCTCTTTCTCTTTCCATTTTATGAATATAACATGGGAAATCTAAATATAGAAATTGCCTCTACTTTTCCCTTCGGAAGTGGAATTTTTGGAAACGCTGGAACGTGTCCACTTATTTTTAATGGAAAGTTGACATATCAAGTTTATTTCCTTAATTTGAGGGTCTCGTGAGACACGATATTTTTGGCCTTAATTTTGAACCTCCCTGCTTCTTAGAAGATACACTTAAATCAAAGTGGCATGATAAAAATGATAATTCTAGATTGTTACTGTCTTCCAAAATTAATTTCAAACATTCAGTGGTGTGAGTTTTTATAGAGGGTAAACACACAAAGATCTTTATATATAAGGTAAGATGTGAAAAACTTGATGATATGTGGTAAAAACTAATTTGTAGGAAGATAATATACCTTGTACCTTGATGTGCAATGGCAATATTAGTGTTGCTAGCAGTGAAAATATATTTTTATTTTCAGCAATGTTTTTAAACTCAATTCAGTAATGTGAATCATTCAATCATTGAACCTAACGTACAATAATGTAATGAAATACTACTTCTTAAGAATGCTGTTTTCGACTTAGTACCAGATATTATGCCATAGGTAAAATAGGTCACGGATGCTATGATAGCAGTGGATCATGAAATGTTACAACATATTTCGCAGGAAATTTAAGTAATCACTCTATGACGAACGAAGCAAATATTAAAATATTAGGATTCTGCGTAATTAAAATCAAATTATATGTTATATACTTGAAACTGACATGTCGCTTTGTGGCTAAATGTCTAACGCACATGTTACTTCTGAATGTGATCAGAGTTCGATTATCAATGGAGTTCTGTGTTCGATTCTCAGTGAGAGCTCTTGTGATTCGTATCCCACGTTAAGCCATGGCTCCACGTCTCATATACCCTCGTTGCTGAAAAGAACGCTCAACCCCAATCTAATCTAACCCAATGGAATTACTTAACACGAGTAGTTCGGATACCACTTTCAGTGTTAGGTTGCTTCCATACCTCCGGTGTAGTAAACAGTTTTTGAACTCGAAATCATCAATCAAAAATTAGTCTTTTACTTAATATTGTGTTACCTAATATTTATGGAAATTAAGATGCTTAAGCAGAAGTAGTTTCCAATTGTGTAACCAAAACATTGCCTTATCCACTTTGCTGCACTATTTTCAGTGTGAACATATCCAAAATCAAGCATTTTGCACACTAACTTAAGTGCAGAATCAAGGTGACAACTTTGTGCAACAGAACTTGCATGTCGGAGTTTATCCTCGTTCTTCAGTAGGTAATAGTTATTCAATGCAGTTAAGAAACTGAATGTATTTTCTTTCTTTCCAAAACAAAGCATTCTTATTTAATAGGGGCCAGCAAGGACGCACGATCTTATTGTACTAAATAATTCATCAGAAGTTCGTGTTAGTTTACACTATCATGATAGATGCATTGTGGGCTGTATTAACAGATCATTCGACACACATGTTTCATGTCGTCCAAATACAGTGAACAGCAATGTGGGCAGATGGTTACATATACATTTATTCACAAATACATAACCTAAGTGGTTACAAGCAAGCAAATAAAAACAGTAAAGCCATATGAAAGTAAAATTCATTTCAAAATTGTTTTCTGTCCCTAATGCCAAGTTTAAGCTTCGCTGGTATCGATGCTAGTTTTATACGTCTCAAAGCTGCTTTGCAGACCTCTTCTCCGCTTTTCATACGACGATAATTGAATTATGAACATTTGAGAACGGTCGCTTTCGGAGGCTGCTTGTTTCTATTGAGTGCGCAGTCTATATTTCCATTGACTTGAACAAGGTTTGTGTTTGCCACAGATAACGGCATCTGTTATTGGCAGACGTTTCCTATGAAGGAGCTAATTAACGTTCGTATACTCTCTACTCTTTGAATTGTATACGTTATCCTTCAGTCTCTCAAGTCTACTGTATAAATGTAGAAAATGATTCAAAAGGAAGGAGAAAAATAGCCTATGACGGATAATTCTTCCTCTTACGCAAACAAAAGTCGCTCACGCTTTGTTTACTGTCGGATGACAAATGTCTTGGTATCAAAAACTAACATTGTTTCCACGAACAGCTTCAACACTAGACAATTTTGTCGTCGTAGATTTATATAATGAAACTGTGAGTTAATGCAATTTGTGTTTCTTTCACGGGCACGGTAACGTTTCTAGTTCCAGTTTGCTTCCTTAGCTTAATTGTCCTTTTAACACTGCCGCTATTTGAAACAAAGTTTACTGTTTAAAATATGATCTGAACGTTTATCACGTTTCATACGAACCAAACATAGCACCATAAAGTTGGTATTGAAACCACGCTGACGGAAAACATGCGTAAGAATCTGATAATGTACTCATTCTTTTAATAGACCTTCTTCGTCTCTAATGGGTTAGCGTTCGCGCCTTTCGTGTGGGAGACCCGGGTTCGATTCCTGGCGGGAGCTGATGAGTTCGGATCCTACGATAAGCTATAGGTCCACGTCTCATATACCTTTACTGTTGAAAGGGACGTTAAATTCTAAAATCAAATCAAAATCATGGAAAAATACGAACTTGAACATCGGTTATTGATCCAGTTGATAAAAATACAATATTAAGGTTATCTCAATTAAAGTCATCATTTGATCATTAGTATCATAACATAATTTAAATTTTCAGTTCATTATTCCGAATATTTCTTATTTTTACACGTATGTAAAATATACTGAGAAAAATCCGTTCTCTGGACAGCGTTATATTGTACAAATATACGGTATCCTCTTACTACAGAAATCAATACGGAGCATTTGTTATCCGTATGCTACATAGGCATTGCCCTTAGATGTTACATCATGCCGTTGCAAGATGTCTGACATCTAACAGTTTTCCGTATATTACATGCATATACTTATGTTACATTCCTCAGTCATATATACGTCCATTTGTATATGAGATCCTGACGGCCTACATTGTTTCATACGGAAAGTACGTAAAGATGAAACATTTACACGGAAAGTATTGCAAAACATGCGTTTTCAGTTATACGTCTGCTCTACGGTAAGTCCAAAAACTACAGGAATTACGCATGTAACCTATCTTTTTAAGTGCGTCACCTACATTTTTTTCTCAGTGTATGTATTTCTCATACAGTAAAATAGATTTTTACTATCTCTTTTCAAGTTTCCTAAATTATTGCATCATTGAACTAAATATAGGCAACCTATTACCATTGATCTCAACATACACTTGAGTATGAGCCTTTGTTGGACTGCTTCACAATTTTTTATTCATTTTTGGTAGTAAAATTTATTAACTTGCAGTGTACTTTCCTTAAAGCTTATGACCATTTGTTTATGGTTGAAACATGTAAAGATTTAAATGGTACGAAATATCCCTAGTCTGGAAATTTGTGATTATGCATAATGTAATAACAAATAATTTTTCTACATACAATTTGTAATAATTATTCGATTTTAAAGCAATGTGGTGTATGTTCTTTCTAGACCTTCGCGATAACTTCCTTTGTTTAGATCTGAAATTGGTTAACAATATACTTTATGTGTAGCATTATGTTTCGTGATAATTTAGTAAACATAGCAGTCTTTATTAAATATAGCATGTAGTTTGTTTGAGACTTAAAAATTGCTAGGGGTTGAAATTAGTGGGAGATAAGAGGTAATAATTTCACCACCATTTTGAAAAATATACTTAATAACTGTCCTTAAAATTATTTGATTTCCATGAAACATGGCATGTTATTCTTTTGAGGCGTGTAATTTCTTTCGCATTCGCCGAAGTCTAGCAGGCGAATTCGCTCCAACTTTAATGGTGTTGATTACCTAAATAAGTTCTATTTACATTTTTTAGAGGATTTATTTTTCAGTTTTCTTTTAAGAGTCTTCATCCCGGCGAAATTAAAATACCGCTAATTTTACAGTAATTATGTGATATCTTCAAATAGATAAAAGATAATCGAAATGTGGAACAAGAGCGCCCTAGACAATATTATTTTACATGAGAAACCGGTATCACGACTCACTTATCTGCTTTCGATTTCGAGCCATTTTGAAAATCGGCATTTATTTTCGCGTTTCTAAACGGCTGAAAACGGAAAGCTACTAGGTGACTTGTGATAACGATACCTCATGCAAAATAATATTGTCTAGGGCGCTCTTGTTCCATATTTCAATTATCTTTTATCTATTTGAAGATATTACATAATTACTGTAAAATTAGCGGTATTTCAATTTCGCCGGGATGAAGATCCTTAAATGAAACGGAATTTTACTTATTTGATTTTCCTGACTACTTCTTCCAATCTAGTTTTCATTCGTTGTTTTCTAAAAAAATGATTTGTATTATTCATTAAAGCCCCGATTATCCGCGTGGTAAAAACTGTTTAACCATGCTGCAGTCGCACTCAATTATTTTTCATAAGTAGTCCCTGCGGATTGACACTCCGCATGAAAATAAGTACTGTATATCCTGAAACATGAAAATAAATTCCATTGTAAAAAATAAGATTTCCAACAAGAGTGCACGTTTCAAGTGCAACTCTACTCTGATGAACAGAAACCGATTGTTGTAAGATATGAAAAACGGCAATTTGGAGGAGTAATTTGGGTGGTAGTAAATTTCATTCATCGTTCACTGCGGAGTGAGAGTCCGTGGGCGATCACTGGAGGATTATTTACGAACCTTATAAAATCCAAGTGAACAACCTCGAAAATACAACAGGTCCTAGAGTGGGAAGGTCGAAAATCACTGATAGGTTCACAGTGCGGTATTGATTTTTGTTTACTGTTCTTTATTTTAGTGATTAAAACGTACAGCAAAGATATTTTAAAAGTTTTATGTTTTTTTGTACAATAAAACATAGTTTTATGCTGAAATATTTTTTTCGTGTTTGCACCTAATTTTTCTGCTTTTTTCGGTTTATCCGCGATTTTTGCTATCCGTAGTACCCTTGCTACCCAATTCCACTGATAATCGGGTCTTTACTGTATATATAAATTTAATATTATTTAAATTAAATATAAATATTACGTGCATAGAACAAAATTTAATTTTCATTAAGTAAGGAACATTTATATAAATTTGAAGAATAAATGCAAACAATAAAAAATTAGTTTATTTCAAAGAAGTCAGAGATGTAATTTTTCGTGTAAATAAATCGGCTGGAATCTATGATGGCGCAGACATTCAACGCCGTTAAGAACATACAGCAGGACGTTTTCTTGGAAGCTTAAAAGTTACACCATTGATTAGGTTTGAAATTGGTCAAGGGTGAACTGGAGTAACCACTAAGAAATCGTTCATTTTCACAATGCACGGTATCATAAGTACCAGTAATGTTTCGCCTGTATTTCATTTTGCATCATCGTGAAGAAGTTGGGAGTTTATTGAATAAGCAGAGAGTCAATTCTGGTCTGGAATTCTAGAAAAATAGTAATAGTGTTACGCAGCCATTGCGCTGACTACTTATCATCTGGTAGAACTTGCGCCTTTAGCTATCATTGATTTCCGTTAGTTGTGACACTAGTGACTTAGTATTCATTGATATTAAAGAGAATTCCAAACCTTTAATGGGTCTTTATCAGATGTATAGATATGTTTGAATTTGCCATGAAGCAAACCAAACCACAATCGCAGTCATTGACCCAGAAACTCCTGCATGTATCATCAAGAGTAACGTTTCCGAACAGCGGAAATGAGAAACCACAGTCAGTGGAAATGATGTGGCAATCTAGAGTTGCTTTCGGTTCCTGTGTAAAGGTCACAAGCAATATATCCTGGAGATAATTGAGTGCCAGAAGCTTTAGCTCATTTCTCGTCCACTTTGTTGTAGTAACTTTTACAATTCTTACGATATTTTTTTCTAATTCGTACTTACTTTATTTTTAATTTATTGGGGCCAGTGGCTCAGTGGTAAAACACTTACCTCTGGTGTGTGAGTTCCTAGTTCGATCCTTGGTCAAATAAGTTTGTGTGGAGAACATCGTGTCCGTCGGTATTTCCGTTCCTTTTCAGATTTTCATTTCACCAATTCTTCCATCATCATTCACTTGCTTTAATCATCTTTCTCCCTTAGCCTAAAGGGTATAATCCTGAAACGTTAAATTAAGAGATTTCATTTTATTTTATTTTCAAATGATATCATTACTTGCATATCATTCACTTTCAACTTGATGAAGAAAGTTGCAAGAGACGAAGCATTTGAATTTGATGTTTAGAGGTTTTTTCTTACATTTCGTTGATTCCTTTACGTAAATCATTTTATTATATGTAACCTATCTTATAGAAAGAATACAATTGTATTATGCAAGCCATGAAATAGGTAGTTTCTTCATATCACTCATGTTCGATGTGGAACATTGTAGTATACGGAGCAGAAAAATGGACATCAGATTCTTCGAAATGTAAGCGTGGAGACGAAGTGAAAAGCTTAAGAGGATGGAACGAGATATTAATCAGAAAATTGTAGAAGAAAATATGAAACATAAGAACAATATTATAGAGAAATTGAAACAGGAAAATATTCTTGGTTAGGATAATATTTGACAAGATACTATTTGGGGGAAACTAATAAAAAGGTTTACTCTTTGTGTAGATCAAGCACATTATTAGATCCATAAGTCAAAATCCATTTATACATAGAAAAGTGTAAGATATCAGAGAACAAATCCATCAATTTTTACTTGAACTTCAATGCTATGTGTACGTCCTCGTTTTACCTCCAGTTTATTGTTTAATTAATTATTAACTGAATCCTATCTGAGGGGGCAGTAGCTACGCACCGCTTAGTGTAGGTGCATAGAGTCTGGTTCTATCCCCGCTAAAGTAAGTGTGTGGTAAACAACATCGTGTCCGTGGGTTTTCTTGGTTACTCCCGTTTCCTCCCACTAATTCTTTCATCATCTTTCACTTTTCTTAATCATCCGTCTCCCTAAACCTGAAGGGCATAGTCATGGGACCTTAAACTGAAATATTTTCATTTCATTTTGAAGCCACTTTGAACTCACGCAGTTTAATTAAAAACTTAACAATGAATAGGATATCTTCTTCTTTTAATCTTAGCTATAAGTTAGACCTTGAGATGCTAAATGTGTTGTTACTGCGTAAGTGTTTAATTCGTAATACACTGGAAGTATTTGTATTTAAATAAGACCAGATTTGACTTCACCATATGAGCAATATATCTTGTTAAAGGGTTTTGCCTGTATAGTAGTGAAAGATTGGATTTCGTTCCTTAAAAGGAAAAACATCTATTTTACCCTAAGAAAAGAACTCAATTTTTATATATATTTTAAAGCTAGTATTGCTGTACACAACTGAAGCAAGCGAAAAGTATTTTCTATGGATTAACCCTTTATTTTTTACATCGATTTCTATCACAAATGTGAGTAACTCAAATAAAATACACGATATATTTAGAAAAAACCAGAAACCATTTTCGAAGAATAATCTTCAAAAGTAGTTTTGTTGTTGCATTATAGATATCAACAGAATTTTGAATAGGTGGTATTTCTACCTCGTCTCCCTTATTCGTTCTGAATGTCAACTCAGGGAACAGGTTTTAATTAGAAGCTTTAGATCAAAATTGAATAATCTTTTACTTGAGTTATATTGTGATAGACAAACTAGTATCTGACGCTTGAAATGATTAAAGCTTTCCTCTACTTGCTTCAATTAGAACATCGTTTTTCGGAAGTCTTTGTTTCTTGATACAAAGATTTTTTTCGTTTTTCGTTTTTACTTCATGAAACATTGGGGACTACCTAAATTTTCGACTTAGCTTCACCTATCCTTCCAACGCAAATTATAAATGTTAGGCTTCTGAAAGTGTGAACATTATTTTCGTTTGGAAACTAGAGTGAAACAAATAAGGGAGTAAGACGAGAGAAACAGAAAGCTTCAGACGAAAGAAATCCTTATTTAAAAAAAGAAGAAAAGATTTGTCTTAACTATTGTTTAGTGCAGCCAATGTTAAGGAAGAACAAAAGAAAAGATTCGTATTCCACCGGGAAAGCTACACACAATCACCTTGAATTAATGAATTTACCACAGCAGGTGATGGCTGTTGACTCTAATGATATTTTGTGTGAGATCCTTCTAGAGATTTATACTTAAAACCTAAACACCGGAGATATTTTCTTCTGGTTTTGAAGAACGCAGACTACTAAGTCCTAAATGTATTTAATGTGGAGCACTATATACATAAATACATGGGCAACAGAATATATTTTTCTGTGTGTGTAATTCAGCCTTACCGCACGGTGGGGTAAAAACTAAAGAAATTACTAAAATTATTTTTACGTTTTTTCTTGGGACTAATTAGCTATCAACATGTGTTAACTACCGCCAGATGTCACTAAAACTCGAATTTCAGAAGACTATGTTGAGTCCAAAACCATGGGAAGTCGTTCAAATATTAAAAATTGGAGGAACATTCTAAACTACTTAGTGAATGTTAATGTTTAAAAAAAAATCTATTATTATTTTCTTGAGTTAAAGATGAGTCACAATGCTTCTATCTGGTCAACGTATGAAATTAAAAATAAGAAAAGTATTTTCTCAACATTCATAATCAGGAATAGAAAACGAGAACTGAAAAATTACCCAGTTTACGAGTTACAGGATTTTCATTCTATATTTTTGTACCTTCTTGTATCTCGTCCATTTCAAGGTTAAATATCACCTTGAGGAGTGCATAAAGAACTTTAACCGTGATTTAGTGCTCGCGTTTCTACTTTGTGGACCCAGCACCAGAAATATAAACACGAGCTAGTTCGTTCGCGTTCTCGCTATGTAAGTAATCAAGTAGATTTGTGGGTTCATTCCTGTGAATCATTCTTCCTGACGATGAGCAGAATGAAGCATGGAAATTCTGTCTCGAAATAAATATTTGTTAACATCGAATCAGTTTTAAATTAAGATAATTGAGTCGAAAAATTGGTATATGATATCGAAAAAGTTCTGAACATACTGTAACGGAGATTGAATAGCAGTAACTGTTTCAATAGACACGTGCATACTTTTTAAAATAATAAGTTCGATAACATCGCTTACGTTTCATAATATGTTTTGACAATGCAGAAATGGCCATTTCAACTTATTACCAGAAAATGGCCCCGCGTAGCGTAGTCTCGCCTTCGGTGCCAGCAGTTCCGGGTTCGATTCCCGGTGGGGACGATTGGTCGAAAAAGTGTAAAAAGCTTTTTCAGACCAGCCATCCTGAATGAGGTTTCCCTGGCTTTTCCTCATTCACACCAGGCAGATGCTGGAGTGGTACCTAACCTATAGTCCCAGGCCGCTCCCTTCCTTCTCTTTCCCCGGATAGTGTGCTCGCCGAGAGGTGTCATCCCTCATACGTGACAAGCTAAATGGCCTTAGATGCCGAAAGCCCAGAAATCTAAATCCTAAAAATCCCTTATCACCAAGAAGTAAGAATGTGTGATTTAATTTTTTTTTAAGAAACATTGGTTTATAATTTGTATTAAAGGGAAATGTAAATGTTGTTCCCTTTTTAACTTAACTATATCACTTCTCTCTATATCACTTAATGATTCTCTTGTTACATAAACATATTTTTCCAAATAATGTGCTGTGCAGACAGTTTTTCAATTTTAATACGTATTGCAGGTGTTACAAGAACACCAGAAATGTTTATTTTGTAGTAACAGTCAATTTCCGTTACTTTCAACAACGTTGTTTTATTTTTTTCATTCTTTAATACGGCCAAATTTGCTTGGCCGATTAAGCCGTTGATCCTCTGATTAAGACTGGCAAGTGCGTCAATTTCAAAGTTTTCAGCTCAAATTTTCTTTGAACACTTTTGCATTTCTGCCCTACTGTGCACCCTGTAATTTTATGTCTAACCAAATGTATCCTGCAAAATTGCTGCTTATATTTTCTATTTCTTCTATACAACCAAAATAATGATGTCAGTGGGTACCCTCGTGCCTACATTCGTTCTAGAAAGAAGAAGTAAGTTCAGAAACATACATGATACTATTGCCCTCCCTTGTGGTGTATTAGCTAGCGTGTGTGTTTTTTTGCATCGAGTTCCGAGTTCGATTCCTGAACTTACCAAAAGTGCTCAGATCCAACTTTAAGTTGTATGTCTCGTTTTATTTAGTCTCGCTTCTGACGAAGGATGTAAATATAAATAAATAAAATTGATTGAAGTAGATGCTCATTTACATGCACAAGTGACTTTTTACGTATCTCATAATGCCTCCAATGTTTCTGGTGCATTTCACCAATTGTGTATAAGAAATAAATTTATGAGCGTAATAATGTTCATTTGATAGTGATTTCTAAAATCTACACCTGAAAGCTATCCGAAATACAATATTCTGAATAAATTACTGACACAAGCAACAAGAGAAGTAAACAGACCCTCATTTCCAAATAGATATCATAGATTCATGCGTGTGGTGGCAATTTGCATCTTCTTTAGTGGTTTTCAATTCACTTTTAAACATTTCTACTTTGTGTATTTTATTTTGAACCCTAAGTATTTTGCGCATGTCAATAACTGTACGAAAATAATAGTTCCTCACTTCAATACTGGTTATTAGAGAAAGAAGTTTCATTATATTCGTTTATTATTCCAATTACTACCTGTGTTTTGGTTAAATTCTTCAAGCTGTTCAACATTTAAAAGATAGTACGTTATTTTCAGTAATATGGTGCATTCTTACAACTTGAAAGTTGAGGAGAAAACTCGAAGTTTGAATAATTAACTATTATTACTATTGTTATTAATGATATAATAATAATATCGAGTCTTGAGATCAGGAATGTCATATTTCTAGTTGTCTAAATTTTTCAGGAGACTGTTTCGAATTTTCAAAATGTCGGAAAAAATCAGGATCGTGACTAAAATAGTTGTACATTCGGGATTAAGTTAAACATGTCATTGGCTTTTAATCCATGCTAGCATTTCAAGCTATCATAGCAGGTATTAAGCTATAGAAATAGCTGACGAAGTCAATACTGAGAAAAAAATAGACATGTGCTCTCAAGACTCGATATAGAATCCAAATGATACAAAGAGATCATTTCAACTCCGTAATAAGCAATTTTCATTAAAAGAAAAAGAAAAAGATATGTTGTCCAGAATTTGTATAGTACGGAAATGTGATTACTGAGACTCAGGGAAACAAAACTGAAGAACACCTATCATAATAGCTACAACGATTCTCCAAAGCGAATCTCTTCATAATATTGACAATTTATCTGCTTTCAAATAGTTTAAATAAACTATTTCGAGTAGATTAACGCTCTCTATATGCGTGTTTGAAGGTTCAAACCGTCGAATATTATTCTTCTGAAACAACACCGAGTACTGATTTCTTGTTATGTTCTTCATGCTCTTCCAAAAAATAAAAACGTAAAGCAGATTACATTTAGATGAACTAATTAGCGCAAATGTTTTTTTATTTAGGTATTCCTATGAAAATTGTAAAATTCTATTGAAATAAGGGAAAATTCAAATGTTGCAAAACCAAAAGTGTTATTGCGTTTAACGTAGTTGTCATAGCATGTTATATTTCTTTTTTTCTTTTTAAATTTCCTAAGCTAATATGCATTAAGGAGAAAGAGAAAGTTTGCTTTAATTGTTAAATGTACATTAAAAAACTTTTATAAAACTTAATTTGTTTGTTTAAAGTATTATCTGCCATCTAATATTTTCTCCAGAAATTAGAAATTTTCTTCTTGTACAGATAATTTACTAAAATGTTTGTTTCCCTGTTTCAAAATTAATGTAAAGATATACCTCTATATGAAGCTACAAAATAAGAATATACAGTAAAGTTTCCTTATATAACTTAATAGTTTCAAGAATCCCTAATTAATAGTTTACTTACAGACGAAACTTTTAAAAACCCTTTAAGGAAGCGCGTTATTACTTGGGTCAGTAGTTTTAAATATCATCCATTCGAACGTAACGAAATCATTGGTAGATGACAAGCGAGTTAGTAATACTTTTTATTCTTTTAATGTCAGCGTGAGGCCCGTTATAACATAGCTATATTGCTAGAAATTATAAGGCCTGGAATAACTAGCAAAGTTAATTATCTCATAATTCTGAAATACGCATAGAGCTAAGGTTTCGTTTATTAGAGACATTCATTTATGGAGGATAAGTGGATAGTTTTCTACACCCAGAATTCGCCGAAGACTTCAAACTCCAAATTAAATGGAACGGAAGTAAAGTGTCTTATATGAGCTTATTTTAAGCATAAAAGAAAAAATATAAAATTTTCTCACATATTTCAGCAAATAAGCAATTAACTAGGTAATATTATATCTAGAATTTAATGTCCTTCAATTGTACGATCCCTCCGAGAAAATAAAAATAGTGTCTGTAAAAATTGTAAACCCACCAGTTTTTTTTAACCTCGTTTTACAATAAAGTTATAAAGTGGAAGCTAGATTATGATAAAGTATAAACTACACTAGCAAATATACTTTGACATAGGTTGGTGCTTGACTTTTATATTATAAATAAACATTTTGCACTGCGTCACCTCGCTTTTTAAAAATGCCTGTATAGATTTAGTCTCCCTATATAATGCTTCTCCATCAGGTGGATATGCTGTCACTGGAAAGTTATTGAAAACAGGAGAATGAGATTAACGTTTACCCAGTGGAACCAGTAATGGTAATTGTCTAGCATGTATACGTATTTATAGTCAAAGTGAAATTGTAATGACGTGTTTAGATATCGGATACAAATATTCAATGATACAAAATCTGACACATCACAGCAGGCGTACCACAAGGTATTCGACTCTCTACACTGCTGTATAATTTATATAAGACGGATAAATCTCAATACTTCTATTACTTTGACGACTTCTGCTGACAAAACTGCTTTTTTATAACCAGCCAGTATCTTTGCTTCCCCTGGTAACGGCTCACTCACTACTTGGAAGCAATGAACATTTCGCTGGAGAATATGAATTAATCTGAACGATATTGATGCAATTCTTTGAAGATCAGTGTCCCACTTCAGTACAGATTACTCTCTACAGTACACCGTTGGATCTACGTTCTTGTTACAAATATCCTGCCTTGATCCTGAACTCGTTTTGTTCACCATTTACAAACAATATCTCACTTGTCTTCTTCGTTCGCCGCAGGTGAACATCTCTACATAAATTCATCGAGAGAGCACGGTGGCTCAGTGGTAGAGCGCTTACGTCTGGTGCGTGAGGTCCCTGGTTTGATCCCTCACCAAGTGAATTTATGGTCGACAACGTTGTTTTTCTCAGGGAATTCCCGTTTCCTTTCATATTCTCATTTCATTTGACTTAACCTGGCTTCCTTCGCCTAAAAAGCATAATAGTGGCACGTTAAAGTAAAACATTTTATTGTATTTTTTCTAAATGAATTCATGTCTGTCTTATACTCGTCCTCATGGTAGTAGTTACACACATCTCACAGTGAACATACAGCTCGCACATTTACAATTTTATTGTAGTTTCTTCAAAATAATGTCTACCTTCAGAAATTCATGTTACACACTCACCATACAGCTTAACCTTTTGACTGCTGACATTAATGCGACTGCCGTCACATTGATAGCGAGATGTTGTACGATAGAAAACATGGTTGATGAGTTATTAACAATATTTATATAAATAATCTATGTACTTTCTGTGTGGAATATTGTAATGTTTCACTTTTTCATTTTTTGTGAAATTATACCAGCAAAAAGTGTTTGGCAGTCACCAAATATGTCAGCAGTAGAAGGCTTAATTAGGACTTAAAACTACAACATATCGAGGAACATATTGCCCGCTAACTTTTGAAATCACCTTCGAGGAGATAATAAAGGAATCCTCTGCTTCATTGGCACTCTTCACTATGCACATATTCATCTCGCACTATGCACCTGATAAAGAATTACCCATTCATCACATTTGCTGCAGCTTTTACAACAGCACCTCTTTTCAGAATTCATCTACCTATTACCATATAATTCCTGACGCCACATGAACGAGCATATCGTTGTAAGTGCAAGAAATAACCGTTGTTTTCTCACATAATTTGGACTTGAACCTGCTCCAAGAGATAGGATGTTCATGTTGAAAAGGTATACTCTGTATTGTTCCTTTGAGTATTCGACTCATTTTAATTGAATGTGCTGAATAGGCTGATAATATATAACATGTAGAATAGATTAATCGTGTTAACTATATGGGGACAAGACACTCGTTTTACTAATCGTGACATAGATTTTTTTCATGCTAGTTCTCTGGTTAGCGTTCTCTGATTCTTTTTATTTTGTGTTATGTATATGCTAAATCTTTACTTCTACATTCTCCTTTGACCTATATTTTACCTTTCTTTCTTACACTTTGTTGATCGTTTTCGTCTTTGTGTAGTTTTTGATGATATTTGTAATTTATTTAAGCCAACTAAAAGAGATCCAACTATATTTGAATCATCTGTCGCGTGCCTGTCGCTTTGTTGCACAATAACGTCCCCAAAATTTGTCGGATGCTAGTTAATTTTGGCATGCATCTGTATCCTGTGTTAGGAAATAAGCACATTACTCAAGTTTGAAATTCGTCGGAAATAAAGGGATAAAGGATTAAAATCTAGCCAATATTACAACTTTAGTACATAGATTAAGAATTCTGAAGAAAACAGCCAAATAATGTTGATACTATACATAATATCGTGAGTACTAACTGAAGCACTTTTGGCCTTTGCAAATACCTATTCAAATTCCTTGAAAAGTCATAATAAATAATCGTATAATGAATTGATTTAAGAAGTAATGTCTGAAACAGTATATAAAATTATATGATACATTACTTTTTTCTTTCTTTTTAGCTGCTCCTCAGAAAGACGTGTCCGCCCTTGTTGGAGAGAAAGCCATTTTGCCGTGTTTGGTTGACACGCATAAATGTGGGGATTTGCACAGTATTAAATGGTACAGAGGCCAAGGAAGAATATTTGTGTTCAGTTACTCAGCGGATGTGTCTAGACCAGAAGGAGACTACATGGAAAGGTAAGTTTATTCAAAGATTTTATTCTTCATTTATGCTCTATCCAGACTTTTCTAAAGAAGGCACTAAAGTATATATATTCGATTTATGAGAATAAAGAGATTCTAAAATGCTATTAGTGAATACAATTTTTGGTATTGGAGCTGAACCAAAACCGTTGTCGTCAAGAACAGAGTAGCAAACACATTTTTTTTTTTTATGAAATATAAACAAAATTATAATAGACATTGCAATTCAAAGAAAATTCGCTTTAAGAGTAGAGCACCTCTCTAAGAGTTGTTTGGAAGGAATGGATTATGACGAAGTTTAAATTTAGTATTGATTATTTTCCCACAAAGAGTCAAGAAAGTAATTTGACAGAGTTTCGAGAAAATTGTCGGAACAAAACACTATTATCTCTGGTTTTTCAGAATCCTGTTTTGCAGAATGAGATATCAGTGTGCAGCGTTGCCAAGTTTACTCATTCCTGTTCTGTAGAAGTGTCCCAGCGGCTAAATGTCAACAATTAATTCACCTAGATTAACTCCTGTTTTGCAGAATCGCATGAAGAATTTTGCAGTACCTCAGTATTAGAAATATTTGACGAAAGGAAAATTGAAAAACAACAATCACATAAATCTAAAAAACAGGTGCGAGTCGCAGTAGAGTCTTATTAGGCAAGTTCAATTGTGATATATAGCAACGAGAAGAACATACACTCACACACACACACACAAATGCACATATAAATAAAAGAAATACATTTGCATTGAACAATAATGTCATGAACCCTAAGAAACGTAGATGTAGGTGAGACTCTTAAAATCGACTTGTCTTCAGTGGATTATATTTTAAACTATCCAAATGAATACAGTGAGATACTACATTAAAATGCGGAAAAAGGCCAACCTCACCAGACGTAAATCTGCTCTTAATATCTCGAATATGCCTTTCTGTACAATGTTTTCCACAATTTTAACCAAAACCACTTTAATGAGATAGATGAGCTGGTTACTACTTCTTATATGGGCTGTTTTAACGTTCGGCTAACCAATGGCGCGTGGAAACTACTCTCTGATTGGCTCTTTCACAGCCAATCACGTATTGTACCATTTTGCAAAATTTCACTTCCACGTCTGGAAATTCCTTTTCACTTTAGGATGTGCTAATATGCAAACCATCTTGACTTTCTGAATTTATGAACTGACTTGTTTCTTATTTGGAATTTGTGTATATGATTACGGTGGAATCAATTCCCAAACGATGGAATTAGTTTCTCAACATGTAATACAAATATCGGCATACTTCCAGTGCAGCACAGATTTTCCACAAATCTGTGTGAAAAATAAAATCTATCATTCTTGGGAGAATTGCAGCACACGTTTGGGTTATTGTTCTGTCCTTTGAAACATGACAACGCTGAGCGTGAAAAACCAGTATGGACCAGTTTCTCCGAAACGCTATTCTACGAAACAAGACACATGACAAAACACGTCACCTTTCAAAATCATCATCAAATACTGTCTTTTGTTGCCGTTGCTTCTTCTCAAGAAAAGGTGAAACGTGACTTCTCGTTCATATTGTCAATCATCAGTGTTGTTAGTATTTTCTCCGTTTTTCAGATAGTGTATTGAATATCGGAGTTTAATTTCTCCAAGATCGTAGACTAAACCACTTAAACATTATGACTGCTATTTACAATCTTTACAATAATGAATAAAACTTGAAGCATTTTCGTAAAGCAGTTTTTCGAGCATTTTATCTAAGTTGAATTACCACCAGTGTTGCCACAGTCCTAACTCCGGAGTGGGCTAAAAAATAGTACCAAATTGGAACAAAAAGGGCTGAATTTATTGTTTTAAACCAATATAATACATGGCTATGTAACACGAAACTAAAAGAGGTAAAGTTCTAGAAGGCCTTTCCTCCTTTTCCAAGTGTCTAAATCAAGAAAGGGCTCTTTTTTAAAAAAAAAAAAATACAAACGTCCAAAGGAGGACCCCGAACAACCGTGGAAGTAGATGAAGCTTTTACTACGACACGTAACTTATAGACTTACTTGAGCACACGTTGTTCTTCTTCGGAATATTCAACACTTGGTGTGTGCTTCTTCTTTTAAGATTTCAAACAAATTTCCACCATACTGCTTCCTTCTCGTCTCCTTCATGCGCGGCGCAGATGCGCCTATCTAGCGTCATTTGTTTACCGGTACAGTTCGAATTACGAATTTTCCACACAAAGTTCGTAGCGTTATGCGGTGCAGCATCACAGAATGAATATTCAATAGTATTTTTTGAGGCCAACGTGAGTCCAGTATGAGTAACGTGAGATGTAGCTAAAGTCTTACTGACACTTTTGGAAATGTGACAAGTATTTGTTAAATGGTGCTGAATTGGGTAGAATTGTACCAACTTTTTCACAGAAGGGGCTGAAAATGCCAGCGTGGTACCAACGGGCCGATTAATGACAAAATGGGCTGAATTTGGTACAATTGTACCAAGTGTGGCAACACTGATTACATAATTATTTTGTTTCTGCACACCATAAACCAATGGTTTTCAAACTTTTTTTGGCTGACGATACACTTTGCTGAACGCTCATTAAATCGCATCATACGTGTCCACTTTTATACGTATTAACGATAATGTAAATTATAACAGTGTAAAAGTTTGTTTCTATAAAGTAATGACTGTATGCAGTATTGAGCATTACAGATGCTGCTGCTGCAGGAGTTGACTGGTACACCCTGTCTCAAAATTAATTTTAACTGATTCTTAAATGTTTTATTACTTATAAAGTCTAAAATTTTGCGATATATTATGTGGGGTTGTGCGATACATTGGTTGGGAACCAGTGCGTAAACGCTAAAATTGCAGATTTGTTTCACTGTTAGCCTTAAAAACTAAATTAATATGAATCGTTCTTCATTTCTCGTTTAAGTTTTCTTTAGTTGTCTTATACAACGTTGTATACTCGTCTACCACGTATGTAGCACAGTAATGGCTCTTTAAGGGAAGGAGCTTGTCTAATTTACTAATTCCTCTATAGAGATTTCTGAACGTAGATGTATGGATTTTTCCCCTTAGTTTGAAGTGATAAAATTCAAATTTTTGTGATGACTTTCTTCAAAAGTGCCAGTGATGTAGCATTCTTCTTCCCAGATTAGGAATAGTTCCATTAGGTTTGACAAAATTTTCCACTCTTCCCTGTCCTGAGCGAGACCTTTCATTTCCATGTACTTGTCTTCCCCGACGTCTTGTATTAGGAAAGAGCTATATAATACAGCGGTTTGACAAAATTTTCCACTCCTCCCTGTCCTGAGCGAGACCTTTCATTTCCATGTACTTTTCTTCCCCGACGTCTTGTATTAGGAAAGAGCTATATAATACAGCGGTTTGACAAAATTTTCCACTCTTCCCTGTCCCAAATCACACTTTTTCTTCCCAATATCTTGTATTAGGAAAGAGCTGTAATACAGAATTTGACAGAACTCTTCGCTCTTTTCTGTCCTAAGGCAGACTTTTTTATTTTCACATACTTTCTATTCCCGTTATCTTGTATTAGGAAAAATCTATAATATAGCATAAATACTTGATTCTTAAGTACCGTATGGCTACAGTTGCAGTTGTTATCACGACATATGTATTATTGGAACTGCCACTAAACAAGTTCCTGGACTATATTTTGAATAGCAGAGGTTCCGCATATCAGGAAATTCGTCTACAACATCCACTGTTATCAACAATGGTGACACAAAGAAAATTATTAAATTGATGTAAACATGAGTAATTGTTGTAACAAATCAGAGAATGAGGAAGAAAGAAACAAGAGATAGATGAATAATATAAATATAATGACACAACATTTTATTTTCGCGATTACTGTTGAGTAAATAGAAAGCAAAAGTATTATAAAGTAAGTAGTAGGGGTCCGCGTATATGCAACTGAGTCAGCAAAAAATTTTGTGACGTCATAGGTCAAAGGTCAATGACCTTGGCCAGCGGTCAATGACCTAGGGGTACCTAGGACCACCCCCTCTAAATTTTGGCAGGGGTACCATGGCCCACCCCCTAAATTTTGGCAGGGGTACATAGGACCACCCCCCTTAAATTTTGGAAATTGCCAAATCTAAAAATTTGGTATGGTAGCCTAGGACCATAGTATGTACCTCTATTAGTATTGGGTGTCTATGTCGTTCCCTTTCATGGGTAAAAAATTGCCAAAAATTCAAATTTCGGGGGTTTTTGACCTAATTTATCCCCTTGGATGAGGTGTTATTACCCTATATAGTTATATGGGCGTATACAGGGGTCCATTCCCTTTCATAAGACATGGGTACATTAATGCACCCCTTTAAAAATTTGGGAGGGGTACCTTGGCCCACCCCTTAAATTTTGGAAATTGTCCAATTTAAACATTTGGTATTATAGTATAGGACCCTAATATGTATCATGATAAATTTGGATGGTCCACCTTGTTTCCTTTTAGGGGTACAAAATTGCCAAAATATAAACGTAAGCAATACGTTGTACCACGTGTTTGGTTTTCGACCTAATTTATCCCCTTGGATGAGGTGTTTTTACCCATATATGGCTATATGGGCGTATACAGGGGTCCATTACCTTTCATAAGACATAGGTATATTAATGCACCCCTTGAAAAATTTGGGAAGGGTACCTTGGCCCACCCCTTAAATTTTGGAAATTGCCCAATTTAAACATTGGATATTATAATACAGGACCCTAATATGTATTATGATAAATTTGGATGGTCCACCTCGTTTCCTTTTAGGGGTACAAAATTGGCAAAAATATAAACGTAAGCAATACGTTATACCACGTGTTTGGTTTTCGGCCTAATTTATCTCCTTGGATGAGGTCCTATTACCTTATATAGTTATAAGGGCGTATACAGGGGTCCATTCCCTTTCATAAGACATAGGTATATTAATGCACCCCCTTGAAAAATTTGGGAGGGGTACCTTGGCCCACCCCTTAAATTTTGGAAATTGCCAAATCTAAAAATTGGGTGTGGTAGCCTAGGACCATAGTATGTACCTCTATCAGTATTGGGGGTCTATGTCGTTCCCTTTCATGTGTAAAAAAATTGCCAAAAATTCAAATTTCGGGGGTTTTTGACCTAATTTATCCCCTTTGATGAAGTGTTATTACCCTATATGGTTATATGGGCGTATACAGGGGTCCATTAGCTTTCATAACATATGGGTATATTAATGCACCCCTTGAAAAATTTGGGAGGGGTACCTTGGCCCACCCCTTAAGTTTTGGAAATTGCCCAATTTAAACATTTGGTATTATAGTATAGGACGCTAATATGGATCACTATAAATTTGGGTGGTCCACCTCGTTCCCTTTTAGGGGTACAAAATTGCCAAAATATAAACGTAAGCAATACGTTATACCACGTGTTTTGTTTCGACCTAAGTTATCCCTTTGATGAGGTGTTATTACCCTATATGGTTATATGGGCGTATACAGGGGTCCATTACCTTTCATAAGACATGGGTATATTAATGCACCCCTTTAAAAATTTGAAAGGGGTACCTTGGCCCACCCCTTCATTTTTAGAAATTGCCCAATTTAAACATTTGGTATTATAGTACGTTTGGTATTTTGGCCCAATTTATTTCCTTGGATGAAGTCCTATTACCTTATATGGTTATGTATAGGGGTCTATTCCATATCATAAGACATAGGTACATTTGTGCACCCCTTTAAAAATTTGGGAGGGGTACCTTGGCCCACCCAAATTGATCATTTTATATATTTGGTATTATAGTACTGGACTCTAACATGTATTATGATAAATTTGGGTGGTCCACCTCGTTTCCTTCTAGGGGTACAAAATTGCCAAAATATAAACGTAAGCAATACGTTATACCGTGTGTTTGGTTTTTGGTCGATTTTATCCCCTTTGATGAGGTGTTATTATCCTATTTAGTTATATGGTCATGTATAGGGTCCATTACCTTTCATAAGATATGGGTATATTTGTGCACTCCTTTAAAAATTTGGGAGGGGTACTTTGGCCCACCCCTTAAATTTTGGAAATTGCCCAATTTAAACATTTGGTATTATAGTACAAGACTCTAATATGTATTATGATAAATTTGGGTGGTCCACCTCGTTCCCTTTTAGGGGTACAAAATTGACAAAATATAAACGTAAGCATTACGTTGTACCACGTGTTTGGTTTTTGACCTAATTTATTCCTTTGGATGAGGTCCTATTACCTTATATGGTAATGTTAGGTGTTCATTCCCTATCATAAGACATAGGTACATTGATGCACCCCGGGAGGGGATTCGGTATCATAGTACATGCCTCAACATGTATCATGATAAATTTGGGTGGTCCATCTTGTTCCCTTTCATGGGTAAAAATTGCTAAATATAAACATAAGCAATATGTTGTACCATGTGTTTGGTTTTTGGCCCAATTTCTCCCCTTTGATGAGGTTCTATTACCTTATATGGTTATATGGTCATGTATATAGGTTCATTTCCTATCATAAGGTATGGGTACATTGATGCATCCTTTAAAAATTTGGGAGGGGTATTTTGGCTCATCCACTCGGTTTTAGAAATTGTTTAATATAAGCATTTGGTATCATAGTACAGGTCTCCAATATGTACCACTATAAATTTGGATGGTCCACATCGTTCCCTTTTCATAGGTAAAGAACTACCAAAAATCAAATTTCGGAGGTTATTGACCCCTATTTAGCATGTTATATGGGTATGTACAGAGGTTTATTACCTTTATATGTTTATGTTCCCTTTTAAATTTGGGAATTATCAAATAACAAAATTCGGTAAACGTTTTCTAGGACCCGTTGGTATTCCTCTTATGGTCAAATATTCAAAATTTATATGTTATTGACCGGCTTTATTATTGAATAAGTACAGGATTTATTACTTTTTTTCATAAGACACAGGTGTATTTGTGTACCAATCTTAAATTTTGGAAGGGGTACATTTCTTATTGTCGTATCAATAATTGGTAATTGTTCTTAAAATTGGATAGTATCTCATTCATTGGGTAAATCATTATGATCACGTAATCAGTTATTGACCTATGATGGAAGTAGGAGTCCAGGACATTGGTACATTGAAACTTTGTAGGATAATTTGAGAATTGCGTTATTGGTTTTGATTATTCCCGCCAAATATAAACGTAAGCAATACGATGTACCACGTGATTGTCCTTGATGAGGTAGTGTACAGGGATTCATTTCCTTTGTTGTGGTACTTCTTAAGTTTGAGTACACACACACTTCTAGAAAACAGTTGGTTCTACTCAGGTAAACAATTGACGGACATTATTGACCTTATTGAACATATAATGATATGATTAACTCTAAGACTTAGGTATATCAAGAGAAGTATTCTTTAAATTTGGGAATGGTGATAAACAGAATTTTAACATAAGGTGCGAAATTTGAAACAATACATTGAACTTTAGTCACAGCTCATAGTCTAAGATCATTGGTGGTGATTGATTTGAAATCTGATAGCTAACCTTATTGAATCTTATGACTCATAGACGAAAGGCAATACATGCTACAACAGTTTAAAATTTAATCATAAGGTGATGTAATCTGACACTAGCAAAGTTAATGCAATTTGATTGGATGATCACTATCTTTCCTGCAATCTGATTGGTTGATCACTATCTTTCGTGCAATCTGATTGGTTGATGATTTTCATATCTTTGCTGTATTCAGTTTTAAGTTTTGTTTAACATTTAAAAATCTTGGTTTCGTTCAACATTTTGCACTCACTGATAAATATGATCAAAACCGTTTATTTGTTAATCGAATAGTTAAAAACCGGATAAAGTTTGACGGTTAACCGTGAAACGTAAAAATTTTTTAGTTTGAAATTTTTTTGCTTGAAATTTTTTTTTGTTTTTGAAAATTTTTTCGTTTCCAAATTTTTTTGTTTCAAATTTTTTTTTCGTTTGAAATTTTTGTTTGAAAAATTTTTCGTTTGAAATTTTTAAAAATTTGTTCGTTTCAAAATTGTGTTTAAAATTTTTGTTTGAAATTTTTCGTTTCCAAATTTTTTCGTTTGAAATTTTTTGTTTTGAAATTTTTCGTTTCCAAATTTTTTCGTTTGAAATTTTTTGTTTGAAAATTTTTGTTCGAAAATTTTGTTTAAAATTTTTTGTTTGAAATTTTTCGTTTCCAAATTTTTTGTTTGAAATTTTTTGTTTCAAAATTTTTTCGTTTGAAATTTTTTGTTTGAATTTTTTTTCGTTTCAAAATTTTGTTTCAAAGATTTTTGTTTGAATTTTTTTGTTTCAAAGTTTGGTTTGACATTTTTAAAGTTTGTGCACTTATTAGTAAAGAACCGGAACTGTTTAGAACAAAAACCTCTGGCAACATTGTGGTGCAATAGTACACATCAGAATCTGGGGTTGTACTTGAAATGAAAAAACACAATTCATTGAAATGGATCATTTTATTACACTCCACATACATCCATACCAGATACTGGTTCTGGATATTGTCGATACAATGTATTTTGAACTTCTTGCACTAGTTTGTCTTTAGCATATAATTTTAATTTCAGTTGAAGTCTTTTAAGATCTAATGCAATATCAATTGGTGGAAACTCAATGTCCATTTGATCACAAATAAACTGTTTATCAATACAGGTATGCACCCACGAACGATGTTGACAACCATCACAATATCTAGATACATGTTGTACAATATGCATAACACATTTTTCAAAATAGTACTTTTTCAGGAATATACTAGTTTTGTTGCACACTTCCACTGCATGTTTCACACACTGAAATACGCTGATGAATTTGTTCCATTCCGTTTGTGTTAGATACACCATGTTGCGAGAGACATGGAATGTACTCTTTTTACGTAACAGCACCATCTTCTCTTCGAGGACTGTACGCAGCACCACTTCATGATTTGAGCCTAATGATTTGACTATGGTCACATTTAGCTCATCATGAAAATAATCGTTCATTTGGTCGATTCGTGAACATAATATTTGCCATTCTTCACAGGTCAGTTGTACACCAAATTGTTCTGCTTTGCCCAATCGAATCACAGGTTCAAATGTTCTAGCACTGATACCAATCATCACATGTTTTGTTTGAAATATATTTATTGGATAATAGCTTGCGAAGATGAACTCTTTATCGTTAGAAGTACACATCTTTCCTCCTGAAAAGCACTTGCTCAAATGATTTCGTGGGATGACACTGTATTTGCTGGTTTATAGTTATTGCTGACGTCATTGGAAAGGAATATGCTGACGTTTGAATTCATGATTTCATCACAGTTACTGACGTCATGCTGACCAACCAAATTCATACAACTACAGCTGACGTCATTGGAAAGAAATGTGCTGACGTTTGAATTCATGATTTCATCACAATGGCTGACGAATCTGGCTGTGTACTAAATTCAAGTTGATGACTTCGACCCAAGAGTCTTTTATAACATAAAGATACAGATCCAGTATTTAAGAAACGTAACAGTTCTTCTTGTTTTGATGGTTCCATGGGTAAATATCTTGCTGGTAAAATTATATTCTTATCATTTTCAAGCTTCACTACGATTCTTAATCCAAACTTTGTAGGGATCATTTGACTAGCTAAGATTCTATAAGGTACATTCTGTTGTAAATCTGTAATCTTGGTAAATGATTTCATCACATCACGTGTGTTTAGAAACTGCAGACAAGTAGCCATGATGACGTTATCATGAATACTAACTCGAACGATACTTATATATGATGCAAAACTGATGACGTTGCATTATCATGTTCTGACGTGTACTATTGCACCACAATGTTGCCAGATGTTTTTGTTCTAAACAGTTCCGGCTAGTGCATACCTGTATTGATAAACAGTTTATTTGTGATCAAATGGACATTGAGTTTCCACCAATTGATATTGCATTAGATCTTAAAAGACTTCAATTGGAATTAAAATTATATGCTAAAGACAAACTAGTGCAAGAAGTTCAAAATACATTGTATCGACAATATCCAGAACCAGTATCTGGTATGGATGTATGTGGAGTGTAATAAAATGATCCATTTCAATGAATTGTGTTTTTTCATTTCAAGTACAACCCCAGGTTCTGATGTGTACTGTTGCATCACAATGTTGCCAGAGGTTTTTGTTCTAAACAGTTCCGGTTCTTTACTAATAAGTGCACAAACTTTAAAAATGTCAAACCAAACTTTGAAACAAAAAATTTCAAACAAAAATCTTTGAAACAAAATTTTGAAACGAAAAAAAAATTCAAACAAAAAATTTCAAACGAAAAAATTTTGAAACAAAAAATTTCAAACAAAAAATTTGGAAACGAAAAATTTCAAACAAAAAATTTTAAACAAAATTTTCGAACAAAAATTTTCAAACAAAAAATTTCAAACGAAAAAATTTGGAAACGAAAAATTTCAAAACAAAAAATTTCAAACGAAAAAATTTGGAAACGAAAAATTTCAAACCAAAAAAAAATTCAAACAAAATTTTGAAGCGAAAAAAATTTCAAACAAAATTTTGAAACAAAAAATTTCAAACAAAAAAATTTGGAAACGAAAAATTTTAAACAAAAAATTTTAAACAAAATTTTCGAACAAAAATTTGCAAACAAAAAATTTCAAACGAAAAAAATTTCAAACAAAAATTTCAAACGAAAAAATCTCAAACAAAATTTTGAAACGAAAAAAATTTCAAACAAAAAAAAATTTTAAACAAAAAATTTTGAAACAAAGGTTGTCAAAAAAATTTCAAACAAAATTCTCAAACAAAAAATTCAAACAAAAAATTTGAAAGCAAGAATTTTCAAACAAAATGTTTCAAGCAAAAAAAAATTTCAAACTAAAAAATTTTTACGTTTCACGGTTAACCGTCGAACTTTATCCGGTTTTTAACTATTCGATTAACAAATAAACGGTTTTGATCATATTTATCATTGAGTGCAAAATGTTGAACGAAAACAAGATTTTTAAATGTAAAACAAAACTTAAAAACTGAATACAGCAAATATTTAAAACTCATCAACCAATCAGATTGCACGAAAGATAGTGATCAACCAATCAGATTGCAGGAAAGATAGTGATCATCCAATCAAATTGCATCAACAATAACTTTGCCAGTGTTGTAGCATGTATTGCCTTTCGTCTATGAGTCATAAGATTCCATAAGGTTAGCTATCAGATTTCTAAAGCTCAAGGTCAAATCAATCACCACCAATGATCTTAGACTATGAGCTGTGACTAAAGTTCAATGTATTGTTTCAAATTTCGCACCTTATGTTAAAATTCTGTTTATCACCATTCCCAAATTTAAAGAATACTTCTCTTGATATACCTAAGTCTTAGAGTTAATCATATCATTATATGTTCAATAAGGTCAATAATGTCCGTCAATTGTTTACCTGAGTAGAACCAACTGTTTTCTAGAAGTGTGTGTGTACTCAAACTTAAGAAGTACCACAACAAAGGAAATGAATCCCTGTACACTACCTCATCAAGGTCAATCACGTGGTACAACGTCTTGCTTACGTTTATATTTGGCGGGAATAATCAAAACCAATGACACAATTCTCAAATTATCCTACAAAGTTTCAATGTACCAATGTCCTGGACTCCTAATCCCATCATAGGTTAATAACCGATCACGTGATCATAATGATTTACCCAATGAATGAGATACTATCCAATTACCAATTATTGATACGACAATAAGAAATGTACCCCTTCCAAATTTTAAGATTGGTACACAAATACACCTGTGTCTTATGAAAAAAAAAGTAATAAATCCTGTACTTATTCAATAATAAAGCAGGTCAATAACCTTTAAATTTTGAATATTTGGCCATAAGAGGAACACCAATGGGTCCTAGAAAACGTTTACCAAATTTTGTTATTTGATAATTCCCAAATTTAAAAGGGAACATAAACATATAAAGGTAATAAACCATATAACGTATTAAATAGGGGTCAATAACCTCCGAAATTTGATTTTTGGTAGTTCTTTACCTATGAAAAGGGAACGATGTGGACCATCCAAATTTATAGTGGTACATATTGGAGACCTGTACTATGATACCAAATGCTTATATTAAACAATTTCTAAAACCGAGTGGATGAGCCAAGATACCCCACCCAAATTTTTAAAGGGTGCGTCAATGTACCCATATCTTATGATAGAAAATGAACCTATATACATGACCATATAACCATATAAGGTAATAAAACCTCATCAAAGGGGAGAAATTAGGCCAAAAACCAAACACATGGTACAACATATTGCTTATGTTTATATTTTAGCAATTTTGTACCCCTAAAAGAGAACAATGTGGACCACGCAAATTTATCATGATACATATTGAGGCATGTACTATGATACCGAATGCTCAAATTGGAAAATTTCCAAAATTTAAGAAGGTTGGCCATGGTACCCCTTTCCAAAAATTTAAAGGGTGCATCAATGTACCCATGTCTTCTAATAGGAAATGGACCAATATATACATGACCATATAACCATATAAGGTAATAGGACCTCATCCAAGGGGATAAATTGAGCCAAAACCAAACACGTGGTTGTACTAAAATTTGGCAATTGTGTACCCATGAAAGGGAACGAGGTGGACCACCCAAATTTATAGTAATTTATATTAGGGTCCTATACTATAATACCAAACATATAAAAGGGACAATTTCCAAAATTAAAGGGGTGGGTCAAAGTACCCCTCCCGGGTGCACAAATGTACCTATGTCTTATGATAGGAAATGAATCCCCATACGTGACCATATAATCATATAAGGTAATAGGACCTCGTCCAATGGAATAAATTAGGTAAAAAACGAAACACGTGGTACAACGTATTGCTTACATTTATATTTTGGCAATTTTGTACCCCTAAAAGGGAACGAAATTACATTAATATATATTAGGATCCTATACTATTATACCGAATGTTTAAATTGGGCAATTTCCAAAATTAAAGGGTGGTCCAAGGTACCCCTCCTGGGGGTGCATTAATATACCCATATCTTATAAAAGGTAATGAACCCCTGTATACGCCCATATAACGATATAGGATAATAACACCTCATCAAAGGTGATAAATTAGGTCAAAAACCAAACACGTGGTTGTACTAAAATTTGGCAATTGTGTACCCATGAAAGGGAATGAGGTAGACCACCCAAATTTATCATGATACATATTAGGGTCCTGTACTATGATACCGCATGTTGAAATTGGGCAACTTCCAAAATTTAAGGGGTGGGCCAAGGTACCCCTCCCAAATTTTTAAAGGGGTGCATTAATATTCCCATGTCTTATGAAAGGTAATGGACTCCTGTATACGCCCATATAACCATATAGGGTAATAACACCTCATCAAAGGGATATCTTAGGTCGAAACCAAACACGTGGTACAACGTATTGCTTACGTTTATATTTTGGCAATTGTGTACCCCTAGAAGGGAACAAGGTGGACCACCCAAATTTATCATGATACATATTAGGGTCCGGTACTATAATACCAAATGTTTAAATTGGGCAATTTCCAAAATTTAAGGGGTGGGCCAACGTACCCCCTCCCAAATTTTTCAAGGAATGCATTAATATACCCATGTCTTATGAAAGGTAATGAACCCCTGTATACGCCCATATAACCATATAGGGTAATAACACCTCATCAAAGGGGATAAATTGAGCCAAAAACCAAACACGTGGTATAACGTATTGCTTACGTTTATATTTTTTGGCAATTTTGTACCCCTAGAAGGAAATGAGGTGGACCACCCAAATTTATCATAATAGATATTAGGGTCCTGTACTATAATACCAAATGTTGAAATTGGGCAATTTCCAAAATTTAAGGGGTGGACCAAGGTACCCCTCCCAAATTTTTCAAGGGGTGCATTAATATACCCATATGTTATGAAAGGGAATGGACCCCTGTATACGCCCATATAACCATATAGGGTAATAACACCTCATCCAAGGGGATAAATTAGGTCAAAAACCCCCGAAATTTGACTTTTTGGCAATTTTTTACCCATGAAAGGGAACGATATAGACCCCCAATACTGATAGAGGTACATACTATGGTCCTAGGCTACCATACCAAATTTTTAGATTTGGCAATTTCCAAAATTTAAGGGGGGTGGTCCTATGTACCCCTGCCAAAATTTAGGGGGTGGGCCAAGGTACCCCTGCCAAAATGTAGAGGGGGTGGTCCTAGGTACCCCTAGGTCATTGACCCTGGGCCAAGGTCATTGACCTTTGACCTATGACGTCACGAAAAATTTTGCTGACTCGGCTGGCCATACGGGGACCACTACTACTAAGTATAATTTTAGATGTTATAACATGTGGATGTGAAAGCTTGGCACTGACTTGTAGAAATAAACAAGAACTAATAGTTTTAGAAAATAGTTTTTGATATAATATCAAAAGTATAATTTACAGACTTGGAGGATGGTGGGTAACGCGGAAGTCCGCCACCGTATAGTGTTTGGTAGCTTCATTTACATTTACTGTCTTTTTCTGAATACTACTCTATACAAAAAGGATCTACTCTTTGAAGTGTGTACTCGGGTTTATATGCAGGAAGCACCCCATCTGAGATCGAACATAGTATCATTTGGCCGTAAATGATCTAAATATTACTGGTAATTCAATTGAGACATCTAAAATGGATTATAAAAGTTTCTAGAATGCAAAATATTCGGAAAACGTGATGTGGTAGTGGAGAAGTCTCTAAGGGAGAGATATTTTGGTGGACTGGAAAGAAGAAAGAAAGATATAGAGTAAGATCGTAGCAATAACCTTGATTGGATTGGTAGATGATATAATTTGCCAGTAGCTTCCGTTTCTGCGACGATAAGCCTTGCGGTTCTTTAAGACATAGAACAATTAATAATATGTTCCGTTAGGCAGTCAGTTTTACTATTATCGAAGCGCTTCCTGATATTGGTCATTTTCGATCATTTTTATATTACTCCCCCTCCCCCAAATTACTAGGTTGAATTTGGATTTAAACGACATCGAAATTGTCACTGTTCATCTCAGCTATTCCGAAAACTATGGACTCGGCACTAATATCTGTCATTTTCGATCACATATATATTCCCCCTACCTCTTCTCTAAGTTGCACCGTCAAAGTGAAACAATAAAAAAAATCCCAGGTCCGAATCTCATCTATGTTGAAAATTTGATCAAGATCGGTCAGGTGGTTCAAGAGTTATTGCGTTACAAGCATAGCCACTTTCATTGTATTTATATAGATTTGTTTAGTTTTGCGTTGACTATATAATCCGAAATTACGAAGAGTAGTAAGGATGTTTCTAATGAATTCATAAGCTGTGTGTGTTTGTCTAAGCAATTTTAGGAATCACATTTCAAATAATAGTTCATTTTATATCTTTTAATCTTTGAGAATCAAAGACTAACTTAATATTATCTGAACTTTAAAAATAAATAAATAAAAGTTAAAACTAATTGAGAAGTTACGAAATTACCCGTGTTTCACCTTAACATCTTAAATGAAGATCTCCTTACAATAAACAATAAATTTCTTTTCTCTCTCTTGTAGCAAACGCCCTTTCTCTACGTGATAGGGTATTCTTTAATTGATGAAGAGCAAAACAAAGAATGAAACGGAATTTGAAGTTGATGATAAATCTTTTGTCGAAAGTATAATCTTTCTTTCTTCACCTTATACAGTGGTACAAATGCAGAGCCCATCCTCTTTACTACTATTTCTCATCAGACATATTGTTTGATTTTGTTTTCTTTCATCTTTCTTGTGCTTCTCTCCATCAACTTTCGAGTACCTAATAATGTAATGTGGAAAACTGAATTCCATTCCTTTTTCCTCGTTGATTCTCACTATGTACTGGTTGCTCTTCAGAAACTTTAAACATTTTCTTCTAAGGGAACGTCATTAAGTTGTTGCTTTGGCTTCTATGTTAAAGGTTTCTCCTTCCTACTTACCGTACAAAAACATTTTCTCTTTAATTACACTGTCATCACCCCTTTCTCTCGCATTGTCCGTCTCCATTAACGAAATTGGAAGTTCTAAGTGAGAGACAAAGTCAAGAACATCATTATTATCATTATCATCGTCATCTAAATTGTATTTTGTTACGAATTAGCTTTCCGAGTAAAATACAAGACGTTTCCACTTCCGTTTTGTTTACACTTTTACAATTAAAATAAAATAAACATACTCTATGATTTAAATTGAACTATAAAGACAACGTCGTTGTTATGTTTGTTTTCCTTTATTTAAATAACAGCAAAGTTTCAAGACGTTTTACTCATTACAAGAAAATTAATATTCATTAAAACAGTGGTTCCCAATTTTGTTTTCCTGACTCTTCCCTTGATAAACTCTGCATACTTTGTGCCTTCTCCTTCCTACTTGTTGATTATACGTGCTATTTTGTTTGACCCCTTCTGCATTTCAAATGTACTATTGAATTCTCAATTCTCCGTTGATATTCGTAACAATAATAATAAATACTGAATGATAAAATAAGCACCGGAAAGGAATGGTCCAATATGGACGTAATTTCGATCATATGCATACTATTGTCGAATATAAATGGTTAGAGTTGCAATATTATGTGTCGGGTAAAATATTCATCAGAGTGCATCAGTGTTGATAAGTGCATTAGTGCTTATAAGTGCACTAGTGTTGATAGGGTATATAAGTGGCGTATGCAGCTTCAGACAATTATTGAGTACCGTGAAAACCCACAAAAAATGTCGCGTGCTTGTGTGTAGCAACGTTATAAGCACTTTACAATTTTTAAAAGGAGCACCATTGTAGTTCTGCATGTGGTTGGCTGGTCGAATAGTGTAAAATCCAGACATGGCATTCGTATATAAGTGTGGTGTGGCTGTCGTTAATACTATAGTACATGCGGCTGTTTGGAGTAGTATCATACCCGAGAAGTATGGATTACTGACCAGTGGTGTAGCATTTTCAGCTATGAATCTCGGTTCGGTACACTTCGGATGATCATCGTCTGCGAGTATGTTTCCAGCAAGGGGAGAGGACACGCTGGTGTTACTCCTGGCATCATAATGTGGGGAGGCATCGTGTATAAGTTTAGGTCAACTTTGGAACTGATTTAGGAAACTCTGATGGCACAACGTTTCGTCATGGACATCCTGCGTCTTCATGTGTTACCCTAAAAGAGATAGCATCCTAGTACCATCTTTCATCAAGATAACGCTTATCCACACACAGCACATATGCCTGTGATCTACGTGCATGGTGTTGATATACTTCATTGGCCAGCAAGATCCCTCAATTTGTATCAGACAGAACATATGTGAGGACCAGCTTGAACTTCAAACCCGTCGAAGTGCCAATTCCTAGAGATATTTAGGGCCAGTTACAACAGTCGTGGGCCAATATTTCTCAGAAGAGGATACAACAACTGTATAACATTCTTTCCAATGAAATCTGTGATGCATCCAAGCCAGAGGGGGTGATAAAATAAATCACATAATCACAGAACTAATGTATTATATGGACGTTCTAGCCATCACGAATCATTGTGACTCGAACAATTTAGATTCAGGTTCTCTTGGTACTTTGATGTTTGTTTCTCTAGAACGACTCCTGTTTAGAAGTTTGAATTTTTTAGCTCATTCTTCCTTGTTGTCCACATTTACATGTACTGTAGAAAAGTTGTAAGAGTCGCAAAATTGAAAATTAAGAATTCTGTTGAGAAAGTCAGGACTGAGCTTGTATTTAGGAAACAAACTGACACTAGGAAGGAAAATAACAATAACAATTGGAAAATCTGAAAATAGAAAGTCTTTTGTGTATGACAAATAAGGTATGAAAGTTAATAAATGTAAATGACAGGCAAAAAAAAAGTACAAAACAGGTCCAATGTTTCCCGCAATCCAAAACTCGTTACAAGAACAATTGCTGTATTATGCATGTTAAATTATCAAACTTAATTTTTAGAATTGCGCAAATAACCCACGCACGAGTAATCAAAATAATATCATTTCACAATAACTTATTTATATTAGTGTCTAGACATATGACTGGAAGCTAATAATTTATTGTTTTCAATTCTGAATTTATGTATACGATATTCAGATTGTTCTTTTATTCTGTAGGATAAACTAATTGTCACCAATACCATCCCATCTCTTAGTCAAACTGTTGCAGTGTCAGGTTGATAGAACTAAGGGAACTGTGGGGAATGGTATATTAAAGAGATGAAAATAAAATAATAGAACAGTTGACTAGGTTTATATACTTAAGTAGTACAGTACATGAGAAAATAAAAGGAAGGATAGAATTGGCGAAAAAATTATAAATACAAAAGTTTATGTTGTAGGTTGCTAACTAAATATATGCAGAAAAGATTTATAAAATATTTATGTGAATTATGGTAACGAATGTGGACATTACATAAAAGGTGACAAAGGACTGCAAGTGTTTGAAGCAAAGGGTATGGAGAAGAGTGGAGAAAGAAAGTGACACAAAAAAACAGTAAGAAAGTACTAGAAAAAGTTGAAAGGAAACGGCCAATACCAGAATATGGTTAAAACGAGAAAAATAACATATTTGAACGTTATATAAGAAGAAAAATGGTCATATTAGGGGGATGGTAGAAGTAAAGTGGGAAAGGACTGGGTTTAATATACTATATTGAAGAGGGTACTTTTTAGTTCAAAATAAAAAATATACTTGCGGAGAGGAATGATCAAGGAAATCAATGGATTTCAGAAATTTTCTCCCAGAATAGACTTTCAATCTTGGTTAATGAAAGTTGAACTGCGACAACATTAACCCACATTGACCACGATTCAAGAGCCTTCGGGGGAATTTTTGTAGCTTTGGGTAGGAACTTTTCCCCGGGCAACCTCATGAAGTAATCACTGGAAGATTCTCAATTTACACCAAATGGTCTATCAGTGATGACAAATAGTTGGTGAGAAGACTGAAAAGTGCTTCTACCAAATATGATGTTGTGAGAAAGATAAAACCATGCCACACCATACAGGGAATGGTGTAGACAGCACCAAAGTCTTGATTCCTCCCTCAATCCTGAAGTTTCTCCAACTATTGTATTTCGTAGAGGCTTCATTCACTTTGGAACAAGGATAGAACAAGAAGTAAAATCTGTCTCTACCGTATTGAACCGAGATTGTCTAGTTGGCAGATAAACATAGTATCAATTATCCCATCGTATCTCTTTCAGTGGCTCATTGTTAGAGCGTTTACCTCTGGTGCATGGGGTCCCAAGTTCGAACCAAATGAACTTTGTGGTGGGTTTTCTATTCCACTTTCTTTGTTCCACCATTTCATTCATTGCTCATCATCACCGTCTCCTTTAGCCTAACCGGCATACTGTGGGACGTAAAACTCAAAGTTTCGTTTTGCGCATAGGAGTGACTTGGCTAATACCTCTTCAAAGTGAAATACTAGTGTTGCCACAAGACAAGAGTTACAGCTGTCTTGTCTCGAAAATTGTTTGTGTTTCTACCGTATTGGAAGAGCTCTGTTCCATTTCGCATCCCGATTCGAAACTTCACACTCGTTTTGAGTCGCGTTGTGGATAATTCTGATATATTAGGAGTACACACCACTTGGCATAATATCCCCTAATTAGGTGTGTTCAAAGACAAAATTTTAATTTTCAGTATAGTTGCAAAGGACAAAGAAACAAGAAAATCGGTTACAAGGCCAAAAAATTGCCTTAAAGATCGTTCATTTTAATATATGAAACACATTATTTTATTTATTTATTTATTTATTTATTTATTTATTGCTTTGACAAAGTATATATTTAGTTCGTCTTCTAAAAGAGCAGAAGCAAACATTTTTTTAAAAATTACTGCAGTAGTAAACTTATTGTATTTAAATGTTGAAAATTTAAAAACTACATTGTGAGATTCTGCATTTTTAAGGAAGTATAGAGTACGATTCAGAAGAAATGTTAAAATTATTAGAGAAATCTATTAACAGTTTTCAATGAACAACTTTAAAAATATTAACATACAACAGGAAAATATTCAATTATGGAAGAAAACGTTTTATTTCTCCACAGAAACGAAGAATGGAATATGTTCATTTTTATGAAAGGCAGAACTTTGTATGGAAAGCGTTCCTTCTGCGGAGAAACGCTTTCTGAAAGTAAAGGTTTTCTAACATTTCCTATAGTGGCATAAAATTGCAATGTCACCAAAATTTAGAACCAGGAAAAAGTGGGCGGGTAGAGGGCTGTGCGATGGTTTAGGACTTCGATGTCACGGGCGTGTGGTCATAGTTGTACCTAGTTCATGTAAGCGAGTTCGTGACTGGGCGATGGTAGCACGCATCAACCACAATCTGCGACCTAATGTTAACGACCACATTGACAGGCAGCCGGCTGCTGCGTGATTTACCACTCCACACTTTCTCCCAGACACTCCGCAACTTTTTTGCAGAATTTTACTTTCAGCTCGTACGTATATGTGTAATCGTGTGTGTGTGAGAGAGAGAGAGACAGAGAGAGAATATATATATATATATATATATATATATATATATATATATATACTTGTATTTAAAGAAAAGTGCAATATTGTGCTGTTAGCTGATTCCACATTTCTTTGCTTATTTTTGGGTGATGCAAAATCAAGTTCCTGTTAGAATAATACAAAATCTTGATTGTTTTTATACTAGCTTTAACCAAACATTTACTTTTACAAATAAAAAAAATAGACAATGTTGATTTTTCAGTCATTGGTCAATTCGTTGTTACTCTCATGAGATAAAGAACTCTCTTAATTTGTACCAGTATCCTACATACTGGGCTACATTGCAGTTTAATATAAAGTCATTTTTTTTTCAAATTCATGATTCTATTCACTAAATGTTCATTTGTATGATGTCAATTGTCCACTGTAACATAAACGTACTTTCAGAGATGGATATATTTGTGATGGATGAGTAATTTTGCGGAAACATTTCATTAGGATTATAAAGGGGATGATTTCTCACATATTTGTTCTGGAGAAGGAAAATTTAAGATTAATATGTTAATTGTTCAACTGAAGGTTAAAAATGAAAATTGTTCACTCTTTCTCTTAATTAAAATACACATGAATTAAATAGTTTAGTACGAGAACGTATATAAGTAAACTAGAATTATTATAAAAAGAAATAGGATGGCCGAATGATAGTGAATAGTTGTACCGCTGTCTTTGGTGAGTATGTTCCTGTGTTCGATTCTTTATGTAGCATAGTACCTAGGTTTGCAGCAGTTCGGAAAGGAAGAAATAACAGTACTGGCTTAACTGTACATCAGGCACTTGTGTGCACAGAGTGTGTTTGCTTTCTCGTCTCCATGCTATCCCTACACATCAGTCAACTAAGAAACTCTTAATTATATTCTGTCCTTTGTGTCTTGTAAAGCATGGTAATTCAGGTACAATAGAAATTATTTGGATCAGATAGGCGAAAGAGGGAAATTCCTAAACAACATGAAAATGGAAAGTTGAAGAAGTTATACTCGTTACCGAATGTAGCTGTGAATACTACAAATGCTTTCTCATGGTTAAATGGTTAGCGTTACTGCGTTCGGTGCGGAAGACCTGGACTCGGTTTCTGATCGGAGCTCATATAGTTCGAATCCCATGATAAATTATTGGTCTACGTCTCATATAGATTTGAGATGAACAGAGACACTAAAATCAGAAACAAAGAACTCGTTATCAAATATGTTAATTAAAGCGAAATATTCTAGGCAACTATTGATAGGGCATAGATAATTTTATTCGAGTCTTTTGGATGATTTAAGAACGAGAAACAAAGCAATGTGTGAAGTAGAATCTTATTAAGATATGTAATAAAAATCCCAATTAAATAACCTTAGTATGAATGTATCGGCAAGCGTTTCTACGTTAGTGGAGTTTCTGGTGTTCGAAACCGTTCAATTAATACAAGATTTTAGTTTGAAAAGAAAAAAGCACAATAAGCGTCTTCAACATTGATATTTCCAAGACGTTCATTCCTAACCTTCCATCTTCTCGAATTCCTTTACGAAGCAAGGAAGATAAGACTTTGATAAAGCGTAAGTGGCTCTCCGATTTATGGAAGTTGTCTGGCAAAGAAATGAAACCTAAGCTGAGAAGCAAACGATTCAACACAAAAGACGGATAGCCATTCCATGCATAAAGAAACAGTCAGATGATGAATGATTATCCAAAGTCTTCTACACAAAGATGGATGAGAAACATTCAAAAACATGATGTTTAATACTCTTGATGATGTAAAGCATTAAGGACAATGTTTTGTAACAGGAACGTCAGATTCTTTTCTTACTTTTCGTCTTTTTATGTTTCTGCTTTGTTTCTTCTTTCTACGTACATATTAATATATAACAATCATAGAGCTAGAAGAAATAAAATACAAAATAAAATTAATATTTCTACGAGTATATTTGTAATAAGATCTCAGTAGTTCATGAGCTTAGATTATCGGCATGTTATCATTGTCAATAAGAACAAACAGAATATTAATCTACTGTTTTTAAATCTATTGCCGTGATCAACTAAGTGCGTATTAAAGAAAGTTTAAAGTAAAAGAAGATATAGTGAAGTCATTGCACATTCCAGTGATTAACCGCTTTATTTAAAATTAAACAAACATAATTTTGTTTGATCCGCACGAACATCTTCAGGAAATAAGCATGTAACACTTTCTATTGGAAATTTGGTAGAAAACCTAGTTTTTAAAATTCAAGTTTCGCATGGATATGCTACATACTAAATATGTGCTACATACATATTTACACAAATGTAACTTTCGATGTTTCAGTCAGGGCATGCTACCGTGATTCAACTGTTTAGAAGGCAAAATAGTGTAGTGAGGAGCGGTTATACTGTGTGGATTCATATTCTATGATGGACTGTGCACCCATCAACTGCAACAAATTCAAACCCACATCGTAGTATGGAAAAAATGAAATACGATATTTCAGTTTAATGTCCCACGATTATGCTCGTTAGAGTAAGGGAGACGGATAATTAATGCAAGAGAATGATGATCCAAAAATTGGTGGGATGAAAATGTGGAAGGAGGTGGAAGTATCCCGAGAAAATCCACGGATACGATGTTTTCCACTACAAACTTACTCTGCCGGGGATCGAATCAAGGACCCCACGCACAAGAGTTAAGTGCTCTACCACAACCCACCATGTCCCCCGTCTTGGTATGATGCTCACTTTAGTACTTGGCGCCGTCCTTCATAACTACGATATAAATTTTAAGAGGCAAGAAATGTTGAGAGAATAGGTTCCCTCTCTCTACGGATCTGATCCGCGTTGATCGACCAATTACCATAAACATTTCACAACTGCACGCAACTGAGTAGTTATCCCGTGAACTCAGCAAACATGATATTTTAACGTCGCTTCCTGTATTACGTATTGATACACAATGCTCTTGTTGATGAGGAAGAGTAGAAGAATGTAGAAAACTGATTAATAAATTCTGAGTAATGTATGAAATCATTGCTAACAGTTACCTACAACCATGCTTCGTACCTTATTCTCCTGATGTCCCACATAAGGAACATTGCATTTACGGGTTATATAGTATGAACTATATAGGAATACTTATTGATTTGTACAGCATTAGTAAACAAAAAAATAAAAACAATTATTTCAATATATAGAAATATGCTGCTATGTTGTCTTTTTGCAGACATGGCGATTAAAATAACATCCAAAACCGATGAAACATAAAGTTCTGCTACAATTCACTGTGTTTGTACACAATATAGACAATATGTTCGTGTTTGCAATAGTTGTGTTTATAATGTAGTTGGATAATAACAGTGAACAACTGGTTTGAATTATTGAAAACACTCAAAATATAACTAGTTCCATAAATAGGACATTAAGAGTATCTGGGTTAATGAATTTTTATTAAATGAACAAATTTATTGCAAACTAATAAAATAGAATTTGAAACAACACAATCTGGCTCCTGGTTCAGAAAATGTGTTCGCAAGATTTTAGTTCAAATTTAATGGAGTGTTTTACTATCTTTCCTGAAAAATGTGAGCCTAAATGAAATTTTCGAAATTTGAACCGTATTCATATAACTTCTCGAATTCGAAATATTGAGATTCACCTTATTTAAAAGTTGTAAAGCATATTTTTTTTAAATAAAATAGTTATTATTCGAAATTCACATATCTTGCCCCATTAATTTTATGCTATTAGTTGGATCCCTGTAATTAAAGTATGAAGTAAATGTAACTTACAACATTTCTGACATTCAAATGGAAAATGTCTCGCTGAAACAGAATAAATAATTTCTTAGAGAATTATAAACCTACGTAACAGTCCATTATTTTTCTATTTTTCTACCAATATAAGCTTAATAACTATACTGAAGAATTATGTAAGGCGATATTTTACTTGCAAACTTTCCTTGAAGGGTGTTCTGTAAATGTGTTATTCCCCAGAACTGAAACTAAACTCGGTATCTCGGTGAAACAAAGCCAAATTCTATATTGCAACTTACCGAAAAAATGCTTCATCGTCTTGTCTCAAAAACTGTGTCTGTTTCATGCTTCGTCTCGAGGAGTTCTGTCTCGCCTTGCCTCAAATTTCTATACCGAGACAACAATAATACGAGGTAAGATACCTAAAACATATAAATTAAATTGTGGGAATTTTTCATCATTCTGATGAATATGCTACAAATCTCACTAGATCTATGACGGAAGTGATTGATAATCGAACAAGGACAAGGGCAATGAACGGAGAGTTGACAAAATAATACCTTGTATTGAGTTGTTTAACAATTTTTTATGTCTTTTGAAATTTTAATGTTTGGGTGCTCACTAGTCACCCCACCACCACGTTTTTTTTTTTTAAGATATTGCGAGTAAAAGTTAATCTACACAGTCTAATTATTAGTTGCTTACAAAATACCACTTAGTGTAATAGATTGTTTTTCCCATTCTGAAAGAATAAGTCTTCAACTCAATTATGATTTCATAGACTTAGATGGAAAACTAAACAAGAACGTAAACCATCTCAAAAACATTGGTTAGTTTAATAATTTGTATTTTCTAGATAACTGCACACACAAACTATAATATTGTTATTTTATTTCTGAACTATTTTGTTAAAATAAAACGGGAATGGAACTAATAATACAAGTCATATGTTCGAGTACACAAGTCAAAAGTTCCTATAAGGACGCTAATGTCAGATTGTTTTATACAAATAAGATTGCTGTTACTAAGCTCATTATATTACAAATAGTTGTCGATAGCGTTCACTCTACTGTACATAATTAACACATTTGGTGTATTAGAATATAATGCTCAATGTCAACACATGACAATATGGTTAGCATACTACCCGGGCTCGATTCCCGATATTAACTTCGAATATGGTTCGAATTCTACATTAAGTTGTAGGTCCATGCTTCATAGCGTCGGTGCTGTGATTGACATTAAAATCGAAATGAACCAAGTAATTGATCTCGACATTTGAACATCTCGTGTAAACAAATTTTAAGCCTCTATACATATTATGCTGTACCAATTGCGTATTCAGAATTTAATCAAGATTATGTTCCAACATACAAGTTCATATCGATAGTATTTTTAAATAATAATTGACCTTGTATTCTTATGCAAGGTGTATTCTTGTATATCCTATATTATATAACCTCACGTCACTATTTTAACATGATAATTAATAAAGCTTAATTTCGTAAGGATAAGAATTGAGTTTGAGCACTCTCTATTCTTTCAAAATAATAAATGCTGATATTTGTTCCAAGACAGAAAGAGCTTTATTAGTACTCGTGTTAGGACGAGAGAGAAAGAATGAATGCTTCTTATGAAATAATTTTTAAACAAAGACGGCTTTCTAGACACTGCAAGGAGATATGACATTTCATTAACCGTCTCGTCTCGTCTCGTTTTCTAGTGTAAGCGAAATCAAAATAGACACGGGTCTCGTCTCATGCGCTTCCATACGTATTGCCAAAATGTTAGTGCACGTTCAACCAGCTGTTACTTAATAACCAAAAGCACTCACAGTATCTAGTCTGTTATTTCAGAACATCTCTCCTCAACTTTTTCACTATATTAAGAAAATTCTCCCTGGATCTTTGATCCCTTGTTATCTTTTATTTCTATGTATCACTTGTAAGGTTAATTTTTATTTTTCTATCAAATGCAAATTTATTTTTAACTACAACTTTTTCCTTATTAGTTGCATAAGTTTTCAAACATATCTTGTGCCTTAGTTTATCTCTCATTGTGTTTCACAAAGAAATCTATAAAAAGGTCCATTAACTCTCGTGTACTTGTTTTCCGTAAGGTTTCTGGGTTCTCCTAGTCTAAACACTTTAAAAGCTTTGAAAGCTTAACTTGGGTCGCAAGTTGGAACAGCCTGAGTCTTAGGAAGTTGTAATTGTGTTAGGAGGAAAACGGGGCCATGATGCAATTTGTACTAGTGGTGTGAAAGAACACTGGTGACGTCACTTACCGACTCACTGAGGAAAAAGCCTTTTTCGTTTGCTTTGCTTTGGTTTAGTTTCAATTAAATTCCAAATTTTCTTGTCTTTTCTGACACAGTTTCTCTCTGCAACACGCAAGATTTACAGATTTCTTTATGTGTCGCCTTGTTCAAAACCCTTTCTTTTTATAATGCTTTAGGAAATTCGAATGCTTCGTTTTGAAGTAAATTTCCGTCGGCCATAGATGAACGGTATTTATTTTATTTCATATCCATCTGTAGATAAATGTACAGGGTTATTTAAAAGTATATGGCTAGCCAGGTTTATCTGTACAAGTCTGTACATTTGTACAAGTATGTCCATGAAAACTCAAACTCACTTTTTCAGAACCTTTATATTCATATCTGTCAGCAGGATTACAGGAAAAATAGCATTCTTTGTTTGAAGCGTGTGTCTTTTAATATGCTAATTACGAGGGAATACTGAAAAGTTTATGGCCCAATCCAGAAGGCGTGCACATGGAATGATGCAATTTCAGTTTTTCTACTTACTCGTCTCGAAATTCAATACACTTCCTTGCACGTGCTCCAACTTTTGTAGACTAGTTTTGTTCCGTAGCACTAATCACCTTCTTACCAGATCAAAAATGTCGTCCTTTCAAGTGTTGTTTGAGATCGGAGAATAAGTAATAGTCTGATGGAGGTAGATCCAGACAATAAGGAGGATTATCAAGACATTGAAACCTTAGACCATGCAGTGTTAGTTGTGTTTAGAGTGCTCTGCGAACGACATTGTCCTGAAGGAACAGAATTTCTATTTCCAATCTTCCGCCTCATTGTACCTCTTCCAGTATTGTGAGTAATGTAGAGCAATACTTTACATTAAACATGTTACCCTTAGGCAGGTAGTCTTTAAGTACAACTCCATCTTTATCCCAGAAGAATAGTGCAAACACCTTCCTAGCTGACTTCTGTCTCTTGAACTTTTGGGCCCATGCCATTGACTGTTGTCTCGTTTCACGATGATACTGCTACACCAATGTTTTATCCATGGTCGTATTCGTGGCAGAAATTGATCGACAATGCGATCAAAATAGGAGTTCCCTTGATGCCATCACTCGTTTACGCTTAATCTGTTGTCAGCTTCTTGCGAACCCATTTTGCCGAGAACTTGTGCATGTCAAAGTCATTATGAATTGTGCTAGCGACACATTTTCGAGAAATGTCCACAATCTTTGCCACACGTATTATTATTATTATTATTATTATTATTATTATTATTATTATTATTATTATTATTATTATTATTATTATTATTATTATTATTATTATGCAATTTTCAAGAATAAATGTCATGAATTTCATTCAAGATTTCTCAGAGAATCACTGTTTTTGGACTTCCTACACGTGCAGCATCATGTGTTGATAAAATCACTACGTTTAGACTGTGCAACCCACTTCTTCACTATTGCATATGACGGAAGTGTTTCACTGGTTTCCTGATGAATTTGCTTCAACGATTTTCCTTTGTGGAACAAAAATTTGATGACAGCTTTGATCTCGATGTTCGTTCGTGAAATTCACAGATTGGGCACACATGATCGAATCAGAGGCCTGAAAAACACAAAAAGAAAAATGTTATTAATACGAAAATTTGTATTTGTACATACAGAGATTTCATCATTCTACTTGCATTCCTTCTTGGTTGGGCTATATGTATGCGTCTGCATATACGGGAGTCCACATAATATTTTATAGTTCAGTGCTTACATAGCTTAAATTAACGGAAGAACGAACGCATCTCTGGATGAGTGTACAGTAAATATTAGAAGCGATCGAGCGTATACCTGCCAAAACTTCTAGCGTTATTTCACTAGTTGTATGTAATTCCCGAAATTTGGATACATTACTGCATAATTTGTTCAGGAATGTTATTTGGAGATAGGCAGGGAACAAGTTTCTCTCCGAAATTGACATATTACTGTACTCGTAGTATAATACTAATAAATAAGTTAATCTTATTGGTGGAGAAGCTTCCTTCTTCTCCCCTCTAAATAAACCTGAAAATACGCTGTCGAATTTGATTACAGAAACCCAAATTTACCTTGGATTTGACTAGATAGCCTATATTTGTATTAGGAAAGTCTTATTAATTGGTGATATTTTCTATAAGTAGAAGCTTTGCTTTGTTATAATTAAATAAAAACTAATTATTTGCTTAGCAAAACTATATATTTTCGTTAAAATTCAACACGTGTTACAGTTTCGCCAACTAACTCTTTGGCTTCATCAGACACTATGTGATACAGGATGACTGTACAAACGTATATACATACAACAGCTAAGATATCTTTCTTCTGATTGGCTACTGGCAGCAGCAAATCCCTTTCAATTATACTTTCAATTATACAACTATACAATTACAAGAAGAAAGATATCTCAGCTGTTTTATGTATATACGTTTGTACAGGTATCCTGTATCACTTAGTGTCTGATGAAGCCAAAGAGTTAGTTGGTGAAACTGTAACACGTGTTGAATTTTAACGAAAATATATAGTTTTGCTCAGCAAATAATTAGTTTATATTTATTAATGCATACCTCTAAAATCTAAAAATATCATAAAACTCACAGAACGATTATTAAATTTGAAATAATTTTTAAAATTCTAACAAAACAATTCATTAAAAAAATTAGATAAAACTTATTTTCCTGTATCACGTAAGCCTATGTCCTGCAATCCTACACATCAGCACTCTATCATTTAACTATTAGTCTTTTGAACCATTCAAATCACGGTAGTATCTAGAATAGTTTATTATAATTATAATTCTGCTATGTTCACCTATAAATTATGATTTGTCATGCAGTACTACAGAGTAATGTCAAGTGTTTCAGAATTAATATGTATTTCGCACGTAATAACTTGAATCTTAATTTGGTTTGAACAGTTATATCGATCGGTAGATGCCTTCTTTCTCTTTTACTATTGTTCAGTTATTTCTGAATGTGCAGTACGAGCTAACAATCAGGAATAAATACTTAATTACTTACCATTGTAAGTCAATAACAAGTGACCATCGTTTGTGGGACAATTGCGAGATACTCAGCAATTTCCAAGATCTGAGGGTATTCTCTGAAGATGTCGAACTCCATCTTGCCGTTCTTGATGTATTTAAAGCATTAATAATGACTTAGAAATGTAAAGGGGTTTTATGTTACAAAGAAATATTGTTTGGTATTTTGAAAACTATTCATGTGAACCTTAAAAAGACTACTAAGTCATAAACTATCACTTACACAACATCACTTACAAAATATTTATACGTTAAATATTTATTAAGTAAATAAATTCTGTCCAAAAGCAGGATTTTGTTTAATTAGTTAATTAATTAACGTGATTCGTTTGAACGTAGCCTGTAGAACACTCATTTCCAATTAATCTATTAAAAACAAAGGAGAGAAATCGCAGTGAGAAATACATTAAACAAAGCAAAGGAGGGGTATGATATAGGAAAAAAATAAATAGATATTGCCTGCGTACGCGTACTCAGATATAGGTCAACATCTGAATAGAAATACTTTACTCCAACAGTGATGCGTGCGGTACCCGATTCGATTCTCGGTGGGTACACTCGGTCGAAAAAGTGTAAAAGCCTTTACAAGCCAGGCATTCTGAGTGAGGTTTTCCTCATTCATACCAGGTAAATGTCGGGATGATGTCTAACATACGGGTCCCAGGCCGCTTCCTTTCTTCCTTCCCTTTCCCCGGATAGTGTGCTCGCCCGCCAAGGGACGTCATCCCTCATACTACGCGTCCTACACTGCAGAATCCATTATTACTTTTGATATTAAATTTGAATAGACGAAAGATACTTATCTGTACGTACGATTCATAATCATTAATATTTTTGTGAGCAGAAATGTTAAACGTAATGAATTTCTTACATATAATTTGATAATGAAATATCGTTGAAGACCTTTGGAGAAGGAAACCTAATTTTTGATCCTCAATGTGTTACGAAATGTTTGTTAAATCTTAGACCAAAATCGCATTCGTTTGATCTGAATTGAGACTTTTCAAAGAGCAAATAATAAATATTTTCAATGTACACATGTGATGAAAAAGGCAGAAATGTAAGATAGATATGTTCAGTTAATAAACCAAACTAGTATTTAGCACTAAATGAGACATTAGATAATGAAATATAGTAGTTATCTGCTAATAGCACATTGACAATTTATCTTTTCAAGCTAAACCAAATGTTCAATTCATATTAGTGTTGTGTATACCTTCATATATCTGACATACAGGATACATAAAGTTAGTGCGAAAATACGAAAACTTAATGCATTAACAGAGAACAGTATAGAAATTTGTGGAAGACTGCCACCACACTGCGGCACCATTTTCGATCTGGTTCCGCCCCCCTCCCATCCCGTTCCTTCAAATCCTGTTATGTATGTATATATATAACTTTAGCTTCGGAGGCTGGAAAATTATAGCCGACAAATTAGTTCTCTAACTTGAAAGTTACGGAGAGATCCAGCTTCCTTTACAACTTGGTCAGAAGAGCTCTTCGCGCAGCCCCTGTGTAATACCACCACGATCTTTTCCCCTCTTTACTTTAACCTCTTTTCTAATACTCTTGTTTCCGTAGCAGAAAATTTGTGAGACTTTCGCTAAAATGGCCATAACTTCAGACTTTATATCTTCCCACTTTCTGTTAGTAGAAAAAGCATTCCTCACCACTACCACCACATCAAGTAGAGCTACATGAAACCAACATTTGTCGATGAAGGAGAAATATCTACAACAGTTTAGAACTAGTGACTTTCAATACTTCTGCCAAGTGGATTTTAGTGTACGAATTAAGAAATATGGTGTAGATAGTACATGGGCTAAATGGTAGTATAATTCGTCTGACATAACCTTTTGGAAGAAGGCATCAAATTTTGATTGTATCATTTTTCATTCACAATAATTCAAGCGGTTGTGCTTTGAGTAATGATCAAATTAATCTAATAAATAAGTGTCTTATATCAGTAACTTAGAAATAAGTTAACGATTCAACTACTGAAGTAATTTTTGTAAGATAGAGTTATACATGATAAAACTAATGTGAAATATTTAAGTATCTCGTTTGTTTTAAAGCATAAATATCAATTATGTATTCTTCTGCAACAGATTTACTTATGCACGTATTAGGATCAAGTGGTCTACTTCTACACTTTGCTTGTTGGTTAGATGTGCTGCGGCCGTTTGACCTAAGGTGTGGATCGGCTTCGATAAATGAATCTGGTCCGTAGTTCCTCAATGTGGATATTGTCCTCGTGCACATGGCACACCTTCAAAGTATGCCCCTTTACCTTGATTCGTATATTGCGATGTAACAACTATTCTCTAAGGGAGTGGGATCCACCCGCTGCGCAGCCAGACCAAACTTCTGAGTGCCTACAGTTAACCTACTGGTCGATGCGGTCCTGCTAGCGAGTCGGCTTCTCGCATGCTCTGTAGGCATGATGCCCGAGCGTTAAGGCGAACTCACCTCCCGTCCATGGTCACCGTTACACAGATTTCTAGAATAAGCTCACAAAAGTAACCGAATCCATTAGTATGACGAAAGTTCGGCAGAGTCCAATCCAATCTGGGTGCGCTAGGCATGCCCAAGGAGACTTGTTCATTCCCAGACCTGCCTATCTCTATACGTTCATTGGCTACCGCCTTCACTTACGCGTGTATATGTAAACATACATTGTTGAGTAGCAGGTTAAATCTATTGTTATTGTTCTATTCTAACAGTGATATACATACTCCTAACAGTAACGCAATACGACTAATAATTTGTGCCACATATCAGAGACCTGTCTAGGAATGAAACGGCATTATCCTTCATTTACCAATTCTGGATCATCATGCATTAAACTAATGACTTATATTTCAGTATATTTGTAGATTGAATATAAAATCCGTGCTAAGTGTCAATAATGGAATAGTTTGGTTTAATGTCAAAATGTAGGCTATGTGCTTAACATTGCTCAGTGAAAAACGGGCTATCTAATAATATTCACTGAGGAATTAGTTCAAATAATCGCCAGAAGAATGCACGTGGCTATACGTTCCATCAGTTCTGAAGTAAAAAAATCTGGGATTTTTACTTAACATTTTCATTTTGACACTTAGCACGGATTCTATAGTCAGTATATATATTTTTTTACCTAATATGTTTCTTAGTGTGGATTATAGTTCACTTTTAAGATTTGGCCAATCCCAGTAATATCATGGGCATCGTTAGTCATAAATTTTTAAGTTTAGCTTTGCATACCAATTAATACGTCATTTTGAGTTATAGCAATGCCGACTAGTTTTCATGTCTTTATATGAAACACGTCAGACACGCTCAAGGAAGAAAGTCGTGTGTGCGTAAGAGCATTTTTCCCTTCAAGTTACTAAATTTGTTATAAGATGAAAATCATTTTGCTTCCTTCTACGTGAATATATGGAAAGTTTATTCTCACATAAGACTATAGTAATAAAGCGTTTTATATATTTACTTTGTGCACGTAGCGTTTCGACAATAACTATGTTCATTGGATGAAAGGTTATCATTTTAACACATATTTTAAAGACGCCCAATTAATGAGAATTAACGTTCAATTTATTACTTGGAAACGCGATATTCAAAGTTATCTCGTGCTCTGCTAGCCACAGTTACACTCTAAGCGAGTATTTTATTAGAGCCTGGAAATTGAGGGAAAAGAACCAGAGGAGGAAAACCACAACTGCTCTGCCGTAATATGAACTTGGCACTATATATATGGCACCTTGATCTCATTACTACACTATAGTATTATTTTTAAAAATCTTTGTTTTTATTTTCTACGAAGCTTCTAAAACTAAAATATATATTTTGTACTGGCATCATAATTTACACATTAATGTCACTCTTATCCTTATAATCAGCGTGCTTATTACCTTTATAAATGAAAGTTCGTTGCATGTTTAAGCTTTGTTTAATGATTCTTTTAGTTCTCGTAAAGTGAATCCTCGACTGAAAGAACCTTAAATTGTCACCTCTTGAAAACATACGTGCGACACTCAGCAGTAAAGCCGCTTTATATCTTCGCTAGGACTTCCTATGTGAAGCAATTGAGGACCATCACATCCTCGAAGAGGACGGTTATCAAGTCAGAAAACTTCAAAGCTTCCTTTTTGCCGCTTTTACCCTCACCACAGTTATCTTTTTACGCTCCTCTTGCTGTGTTGCACGTATGTGTGTGAGTGTGTGTGTGGATGTGTATATAAAGCCAGCCACGGTGCAAAATTTGATCAACACGGCAACTTCCAAGATAAATTGCGTCATATAACCAAACATAAAATTATATTTCTAGCAGTTCTTTTTCAACTTCGCTGCCCCAGCTTCGTTTCTTCTGATAGGATATTTTATACGAGAAACGGTAGGGGGACAGTTATATAGAATTATCGTATGTGAATGACTGCTACTGGAAAGTATAGCTAATCACAAACTTGTCGGTAATGGCTTTGTTGTAGTTATTTATTAAATGAAATTCTTCTGCGATATGAGCATTATGGTAGATTTTTATTAATAGTGTTTTCGAAAGTTACTGAACAAATTACAATTTTACAAGATTAAAGAGAACAATAAGGTCAGGAAACTTGAAACGTTTGAAAATGTAAACAAAAATTAGTGATTAAACTTTCTTGGAGGGAGAGGGAAAGAAAAAAAGAAAATTGTAGTTTATAGCATAATAAAATTATTCTTCCTGTACGACACTTACCGTACTTGCATATTGAACAAAAGTATAAAATTAAAGTAATGGGTATACTGACTCAATGGAAGAGCAATCACTTTTGGTTCGAAGAATCTCTGGTTCATCTTAAGGCATAAGAGTTTAGATAGACAACATTGTCTCTGTGAACTTCCTTCCAGAATTCCGTTTACCTTACTATCCTCCTTTTTGTTTATTAAAGTTCAGCATCTCTTTTCGCGTTTAGCTCTATGTGAGACTTTGATCTATAGTTTAAGGCTGAATCTGAACCACTATAATGCATTTAATGCTTTTCCACCGGGAATCGAACACGGGACCACGTGCATCAAATGCACATGCCACTAGACCAATGGAAAGGGCTCATTACCTTCATATCTATATTACTGTTTGCTTTTCATTGGCATACGACGGGAGACCCAAAAATAACTGGATTTTTTTAATATAAAAAACATGGAATTTATTTTTATAATACAACTTTAGTCACCCTTAAAGTACTCTCCGATAGTACTAATTCACTTATGCAAACGTTGATTCCATTTTGGAAGCACCTTCCAAATTCGATCTCTTTGATACCTAATAGCGCAATCGTGATATTGCATTTCCCTTCACCGATATCGGCAAAACATTTGCCTTTCAACACCCTTTTCATTCCGCGAAACAGGAAGAAATCCGCAGGAGTCAAATCTGGCGAATAGGATTCATAGATCGTATGTGACTGCGTCCTTCATTGCACGATAGAACTTCACGCGACGATCCCTTTTCTCTTCGTAGAGGAGTCTGGGCACAAACTTAGCAGCTACTCGTCGCATTCCCAAATCGTCATGCAAAATGCGCTGAATCGAACACCAGGTGAATTGTGATGCCAGGTGTAGCAGTAATAAAAATCAAAGACAGAAGAACAAGAATTGGAGTTACTTACTAACTAACATATCTCTGAAGCAAACACTAAGTGGTATACAAAAATAAGTAAAATTCCGGAACAAAAGAAAACAAAGAAAAGAAAGAAAAGTAAACCGTAAATTGAACACACTTTATTCATGGTTTCTCTAGTAAAAATTTAGAAACATATCTGGTGCAAACAACATTCCTGCTAGAACGTGTTTTGTGAACTTAAACCGAATTTTAGTTCATACTTATCTTGCTGCTCTGTTCTATTTCTTGCTGTCATCTTTTTTATTCGCTCTTTGTAGACTCTACTTCGTTGGTTCTATCACCACCAATTCGATTTCTTATTTTCTGGTCAAAGTTTGAAATGGTCTGTTGTACGAAAGAAAAATTAGTTTCTCTTTCTTGAAGCTGCCTAAAACATAAAATGTCTAAAGTGGCATTATTTTATCGAAAAAAATTTAAATTACGGAAGCATATTAGTAAATTTTGTAATATAGTTTTAAATACTGGCTTATTAATATTCGGGATTCAAATGACTGTGAAATAAGCCTACACTACCTATATAAACAAATAATTAACTCGTAAATGTGTATTTACTTCCATTTCTTTTAGATTGTTACATATTTTACTTTTTTGTAACTGAGATGACTTTTTAAAAAATGTAATTATATTGGTGTCTTTAGTTTAGTCACGTGACTACCACTCGCTTCTTTTAAAAATATGAATGCATTAGGTGAATTCCATTTTCCGGCTTCTACTTTTATGTATTTCAGAAATGTTATCTGGTTCGAAGGCTTTTCGTTCCTGGAAATCCTATTGCGGTGCAAGAGCATTGCAACGTCCAAAACAAGTGAATCTTCTGGGATAGCCAAAACCAGGTTTAGCACTCGTGCAATAATCCATGCTACAGAATCTGGTCGTTGTAAGCTCGGTGCAACGCAATAAAAATTAGTGATTGTAATATGTTGTTTTCTCGTTTTTAAGCAGTTTAATGGGTTTTACAATTGAACGGTTGATACTAACAACGTTGTAGCAACGTTGTAACGTTGTGTAAGCCAAACTTTACAGGAAGCCACAAAAAACATTTCCAGTAATTGTGTAAAAAAGATTGGAAGTAAATTTGTTACAATTTCAATCGTATTATACCAACATCATCTTTTTCTTGAAAGCCATTATATTTTTTTTCTATTGCTGAATATAACATTATTTCATGTCAATTTCGTGTCTATCATTTAATCATAGAAGTGCAAAAGTGTGTTACTTAATGTATATAAGAGTGATAGAAAGCAACGTTCTCCTTTGTATTACTACTATTGCTAATAACAATTTTACTTGGAAAACTTCGGTCGTTGCGCGACGTTGCAACACTAACATTAGCCGCCACTGATTTGTAGATAGATAAACTTTAATTCTCGTTTCTCGAGTAACTAACGAAATATATCAAAGGGACGCGTGAGATAACGATGCTGAATGTCTCAAGAAAACTAGACTAAGGTGATAAAAAAGGATGCAAACTAGAAATTACATAGTAGTACTCCTTCAAACCCAACCCAGATCGTAAATTCTTATCAAGATAACTGCTGCAAACATCTCCGGGCTGTCGGCTTTAAAAGATTAGTGTTTCCTCGAAAATCGTCTCAAACTAATTCTTACTTCGGCAAATCCTTCGATGGGGAGCACTAAATTCATTAGTACTACCTGATTGGAGAGCAAGAGAGGGAAGGAAAAAATGTGTGTGAGTGGGGAAAGGGGCCCTATTACTGTAATGACCTACGTGTTTTGACCGCTCAACCCACATTATCGATATGCCGTCAGGCACCGGCCAATGATGAGGTCAGTTTGCAGTAAAGCATAATGGTCGATGGAGGCCAAGTGCTGGAAGTGATATAGGGGCAGGAGGACGGCGATGTTTCTCTTTCTGCCGCCCGGATCAATGTTGTAACGACCAGAACATGGAAGGAAGGGGAGAAAAGGAGTCGACGGAGGGCTGAGGCTCATCTGGTGTTAACGAGAAACGGCTGACTTGCTTAGACACAAATTAAAATTACTGTTAGATGTTAAAGGTAAGAAGACTATCATACGTCACACGAATTCTTATTCTAGAGCACGGTGGCTTAGCAGTAAAACACTTCTCATGCGATAGAGGTTTGATCTTGGAGTTGTGCTACACGCCATTGAATCCATGGCTCTTTTTAAGATGCATTGCATTGATTTCTGTCTTATTCCACGTCTTATTTCATTATTATTTGTAATTACATGTGGTATATAGACTATGGAACTTTGTAGTTTTTTTTTTTAATTTTAAATTTTGGGCGAAAGAGCACACGCACACAAATATGATGCTCGTGTAAGAAACTTTTGTTGTAATTATTCAGGAATGAAATTAAATTTCTATTTTTACGACTCACGGTTATCCCCTTTAGGCTAAAGGAAACTTACGATTAATGAAAGTGAATGATTACGAAAGAATTGGTAGAATACAAATGTGGAAGGAAATGGGTAGAACCTTGAGAAAACCAACGGACATGATGTTATCCACCTCTAAGTTTCATGGTCTGGAATCGAATCAGAGTGCTGCAGGGATCAGATCGGGAGTGATCGTTTTACCACTGAATCACTATGTTGCCCTTTAGAACACCTAGTCCTATAGTAAATGTTTGAATGAAATTCTTAATTTCTTTCCTTTCACTATTTTGATATCTGCTATTTATAATGCGGAAATCTTCCAGCTTTACGTCCCACGGTTATGTCGGCTAGGCTAAAGGACACGATGATGATTAGAAATAAGTGCAATGGTGGAATGAATAAAGTGAGAGGAAACGGGAGAACTCCGAGAAAACCTAAGCACACTGTGATTGTCCACCACAAAGTCTACTTGGCACGAGCTGGGATCGAATCAGAGACCCTACGCACCAGAAATGAACGTTCTACCACTGAGCCACCGCAGCCCCATGACAAATCACATCAGAAATATCTTTCAGTTTTCTATGACTAAAATAAGATATAAGTCAAACGCTACTTTTATATTTTCAGTCTATAGGTTCTACAGTAGTATAAAAATCAGTGTAAACAATATTGTCTTTAGATTCTAATTTCAGTTCGTCCTCTTACAATATGTAAAGTTAAAACATTAATTATTAAGCTAAAGTATTAAAGTGATAAAGTTTAATTTATTAACTGAAAACTATGTTGATTTTGTTTCAATACAGTCAACCAAACAAATAGAAATTTCCATCTTACAAATTACATGTTTAAAGTAATATGTAATTTCAAATTGATGCAATTTGTACTTTGAAATCTGGAAATAAAATTATTTTACACGGTGTGTGCAAAAGATGAAATCTTGTTATGCAAATTTATATTGTTTTATTGCTCATGTTGTAACAGTTCAGTTTGTTTAAAAATACTTACAAATAGAATGCATTATGTGAATGAGGGAAAACAAAAATAGAGAAATAATAATTTAGACGATATTGAGGTAATATCATGAACGACGGGATAACAAAACATGTGTTGTGAAGGAGTATAAATTTAAAAAATGCTCTTAGTAATTGATGAAAAATGCTGTTAGTATTTGATGTAATTATCTTAAATCGTGTTTTCTTACCGAATATAGGGATAAAAAAACTAACTTATTTTCGCCACAGTCAGCAATTATGAAAGAAAGGCAAGCTAATCCCAGTCCCATTCTTATTATTATACAAGGTCTGGAAGAAAAGCCGGACACTTTAAGTTGAAATTGTGATTAGACTGATTAATCTACAAATGATATTTTAGTTAAAATCTGAAGTATATGTAAAGTGTTTTGCTTATAATATTTAGGTATGAAATATACCGTTCCTACCTTTGAAAGTTACTTTTGCCAAATGACTTCTTCATTTCTTCATTAAGAATATTCAAAATGTCATTGCAACGAAGACTGCGAATTCTTTTATCCGCAAACTCAATTCTTCCACCTCAACAAGTTTGTACTTGTGGAAGTTAAGGTCCATATGAAATATTCTACGTACAGTGTAGTCAGAAATTCCAAAGACACTTGTATGTTTTACTGTACATCACCGTGGATTTGCAATACAGAACAACGTACACGCCTAACATTCTCTAAAATTCGAACGGTACCCAGTTCTCCTGAAGGTCTCTTCTTTACGGCTCAAACTGTTTCGCAAAATTTCGCGCCTTGGAATACTGTGATTTTCATAAACGTTGAATAGGCGAGATGTACACGCTGAGCAACAATTACTGACTCATTCTTCATTTAAAAGTAATAAAAGTATCCAAGATGAATGCTCCATGTTCTGCTGACCAACGCTTCATGGCGACTGAAATGTCATGGCGAGCTGACCATAGTGTCATATCAGACTCAGCAATCACATCTGTGCACGATTGATATAATACAAAGAAAGGAAAGAAAAGAAGAAACAAACATTTCGTTTACGCCAGTCGTGAATACGCTCTCAGACGTGGGAAAAGCATTTGAAAATAAAAATGTAATTACCGAAAGAAAGATCTTGTATGTTTTATTACTAATTGTGGTAAGTCGCTTTTAATTAAAGTTCACTTTAGAGTAGGTTAAAGATCATATGTAAATTGTAATCAATCTGGACACAATTTAAATCTGCAAACAGTTTTTTTTCCTGCCAGAGCTTTATATTTATTCTGTATTATAACTTGATGTTAAGTTCCAGGAGTCCATTTAAGGACGTATGTCTCGGTGTTATCACTTAATTGCTGATACTATAGTTTCACCACTTTTCTTAGCGTATCTAAAAATATAATTATCAGTGTTTCTGATAATGTATTTTATTTCCTTCCATTCTCACATGGATTTACAATAATGTTTTTGTAGCATTCATGTGCCTACATCCGATTACTACATGTTATAGTATTTTATTTCATTAATAAACATAGTCCTTAACTATGTTACGCCCTACTATATATATATATATATATATATGTGTGTGTGTGTGTGTGTGTGTGTGTGTTTTCCTTACGAGCAAAAGTTCTCCTACAGCCTCATCACAAAGTCTTTTTATTATGTCAACTTTGCCCAAAAGATTATATTAACATGACTTATAACTTCACTACATGTTTTGTCTTGATAACCGCACACAAACCTCAATATTTATTAAACATACACTAACAAACCAAAACATTAAGACCACCCTTATTGAACGAAGTCCTCTGGCTGATGTAAAAGTTACAGAGCACAACAGAACCGCTCGCCGGACGGTGACAGGAATCTCACTCAGTCAGTGAGTGTGATGATTATGCGTAGAATAGGGTAGGCGGGCGATATATTAAAGTTTGAAAGGTGCAGATTGTGATAGTCAGAGAGCTGGGAAGGAGCATATCGGAAACCCAACTTTGTGGGTGTTTGTGAGCTCCGTGGTTAGTATTTTCCGAAGAGCTCGAGGTGAGTACAACAGGATAGGGCACAAATTGTGGTACAATTAACTGCAGTCCACACTACTCGTGGATAAAGCAGGAGCGTGCCTGAGCACACAAATCACCGTATATTGTTAGATATAGGGTTCCACACCCGACGTCACAAACATATATCAATATAATCTGCACACCATCATCAATTACGACTGGAATGGGTACACGCTCATCGTCATTGGACAACAGAGCATTGGTACAACGTTTCATGGACCGATTAATCACGATACTGCTTTTATCACACCGATGTCTGAGCCAGAATCCATCGTCTTCTAGACTAACATCTGCTCGAAACGAAAGGAGTGCAATGAAGAATTTCAATTGCTGCGATGGACCCCAAAATCTTAACATAATTGAACACTTTTTGGATGACACTGGCCGTTAGATCCGAGCTCATCGCAGGATTTATAGGTATTAAGTAACTTGTGTTTGCACATGAGATACGATATGTCTTCAGCCACCTATTAAGGTCTAATTCCGTCCATGTCAGATAGTGTTGTTCCAGATATTAAATAGGTGGTCATAATGTTTTAGTTGGTCATGTGTGTGGCACTTTGCGCTCAATTGGATACACTATCATCCAAATTCCAATTTGTTTTCAATGCAAATAAACAATGAAAATATATTTTGGGTTATGTAGAAGAAAACCTAAAGGGTTATCTACTATCTTGCTAGTTTTGGTTTACGCATTAGAGTTAACGTCCTATACAAAATGAGGCGTGGACATACATCTTAACGTGTGGTACAAACTATAAGAGTTCTCCCCAAGATGTCTCCCGCTGAAGGCACGTACTCTTAACATATAGCTACAAGGGAACTGAGCTCCTGACGACCATAGATAATCACTGTTCAAACTGGAAGGGAGAAAAACGAGAAACATTTAATGTACAGGATAACTGGGAACCATGTTAAGAGAATCAAAACGTACGTGTCGGTACACTTTGCAAGGTTATATTTTCACTGTTTATTTTGTGGGTGAAAATAATTAGTTGTATTTCTTGATTGTTAGCATTGTGTAATAAAATAAGATGGTCACGTTTGAAACAAGACTGTTGTAGCTTCATAGTGCTTGAATTTCATACACATGACAACAGGTTTAAATTCTGCTGGAAACAGAAAATCCTTATGAAGACCGGAGTAGTGCTTTGGATTTCACTATAATGTCTATCGTCCTTCAAAACTTTAAGGTTGCATAAAAATGTAAAGTAAGAATCACTATCAAGCAGTCGGTTAGATATAAATGCATTTTTTGTTTGTATGTTGCTCCTTTCATTTTAACTTTATTTTGTTCTTTCACATATTTTTAAAAGGTTATTTTCTTGAATTCAGCTAAATTTCCTATTATTCCTCCATCCTCTATTCTTTGATATGAATATAGCCGGCAGCTGTTCCGTTATAGTTTCAGAAAGTTTTATATTTACTTCTTCTGTGCATTCTCTTTTACTTTGTGCCTTATATCTGACTCGAGTTCGTTTCCTAAGAAAACACGCTTTATGATTAAGCAAAGAGGATGCTTTTCTTATCTCTCTGCTTCCTATATATATATATATATATATATATATATATATATATATATATATATATATATATATATATATATATATATATCAAATACTATCCTGCTTTTCCTTTTTCAAGTTTACCAATTTCTTTTTCTTTTCCCTCTTCGTCCTTTTTCTCTATCTCGCTATTGCACCTTCTTGTTCCACGTTCGTCGTAAGGTGTAGGAAAAATGCGAATGGCATTCAACTTCGTCGTCTCGAGACGATGTGAGGTGAGCTGCCCTCGGTCCGTGACCCGGTGATGATGCTGGATTCGATGTCGATGTGTTTGCCTCGGAGAAAGAAGTTTTGCTCTGACGACTGAAAAAAAAAAAATAAATAAATAAATAAAAAAGCACAAGAGAAAAGAGGAAGAAATATGAGAGAAGAACACTTAAAGGGAAAAATCAACGTAGAAGATAGAGTTGTAATTTAACTCAGAGAAGCATAGAAGTGTTAAAAAAAAAAGTACTTGAGACTGTTTCTACCTTTACTGACGTAATTTACTTGTATTCTGGATAAGATAATTGTTTATTTCTTCTTTAGCTAAAACGAATGGAACGAATTGGTATTCAGAGTTTTGAAGATAAATCTTTCTTGAGAAAGAAATTATTTTTTTAAAGTATATTTCTTCAGATCAAAAAAGGTTCGTATTTATACTGTAATACAAGAACGTATCAATGTATGAGTAACGATAATATGCAAACTTCAAAACATTTGAGAGTTATGGGTTGCATAAACACCTATTCAAAAACATTTAGATACTCGTAATCCATAAAAAGCTCAAGTAGCCTCATTCGTCAGTTACGCTAATTCATAATAGTTCATAGTCAGGTCAATAGATGTCGCTATCTACACTGCTTTCTACTTGACGCCAAAGTATGTCGCTAGTGTTCAAGCAATTTACAGATAAGCTGAAGGCTAAGCGAGAACAACTAGTTCATATAATTTGGAACAAGTCAAACAATTTATATTCGAATTCCTTTGTCGTAGAAAGAATGTCATTGTGTGTACAGTAGAGTAAGGTGTACTTCAGTTGTGAGACATGGTGGCTAGAGTATTCATCTCTGGTAATAAAAGGCCCTGGTTCGGTCCCACACCGTTTGAATTCTGGTGAATAATAACATGTTTGTACGTTTCTGCTCTCGAATAAATTAAACAAATTGCACACTTTTAATACATTATTTTGAATTAACATTGTGTTGCAAGTTGCGTCATAAGGTCCCTCATGAGGTACCCATAGCCCTCACTGGAAATCCGACCCGCAATTATGCATACTATACATATCTGCACTGATGATTCGCTTGCATTATGTAATCAAGTCTAGATAAAAGGTAGAGTGCAGAAGCTGTTAAAATAACAACAAAAATTCCCAAGTTGCGTAATGTATAACAAGCATAACATTTCACGTGACACTGAAAAAATCCATCAACAAGCTGCTACGAGGAATACAAATGGAAGGTTTTCTTGTGAAAAGTTGTTGCGTTTCCTTGCTGGAGTGTCGTTCTTGAAATCGTTTCCACTTAGTACACTTGGTTCAGGGTCGTCATTTCAGATTTCGTTGAGGGAGGAAAGAGCACCACCAATAAGACTTTCACGTTTTGTACTAGTATATTAGTAGACAATCTATTAAGGTATATGTATTCCTCAACCTCTTGGGGGAGGCACTTGCCCCTCCTGCCCCCCTAAATAACGCTCCTGACTTGGTTGCTCCTGGCTCTCTTTTTTACTTTCTTCTCATATAAAAGTATTTCTAACACAATACATATTTGCTATTTTTATTTTTATTCTTTTTTCATCGCTGATTTCGGCCTGTCAAATTCATATAAATGACAAAGCTGAAAATGAATCTTAAAGATTACCCAACAGCAATGCGCCATAAAGCATTTTACTTAAAGAATAGAGTGTAGAGTAATGAATTTATACTTTAGTATTCCTGCTTCTCAGTAGGAAGGTACCAGATTAGAATCCAGTAGCCGCCATCATGACTTAGGTTACTACTGGGTATTCATCTGTTGCGCCAGGCTAATGCCGTCCTAAAGTATACATTCTGACTTCTTTCCATCTCCTGTCCGATTGTTGTTGATTATTATTGAAAAAATTAAATTTTTGAGTTTTACGTCCCACAGTTATGCCGGTTAGGCTAAAGGAGATGGTGATGATGAGTAATGAATGAAATGGTGGAATGAAGAAAGTGGGAGGAAACGGGAGAACCCCGAGAAAACCCACGCACACAGTGTTTGTCCACCACAAAGTTCACTTGGCGGGAGCAGGGTTTGAACCCGAGACCCTTAGCACCAGAGGTGAGCGCTCTACCACTGAACCACCGCGGCCCCCTGATTATTATTGATTCTACCCCCCCTTTCTAGTCGATTGGATAGAGCGTGTCTTTGGTGCACAAGATTCCTGATAGGAGAACATCGAACGCTATAGTGGTTCTGACCTCATTTCACTCGATAGATCATGTCTATATAGTCCAACTACTGACAACGGACGTAGATCAAAATAGAGTTTTGTTTAATAAATAAGTTCATTATAATGTGTGAAAAAAGTAATAAGAATTCTACATGTTAAACTGTCTGTTATTATGACCCATGAAGAGTTATGAACAGCCATACAGGTTTCAGGTAGATTATATATGATCGGACAGTCAACTTCCGTTCGGGACTAAGCCATACCGGTACTTTATGAAGGTTGCCATTGGCTTCCGAGATCGTAACCTCAAACCACCATTTCACAAAATCAAATTCAATACAGTATTATTCATAAGATGAGGTTCAACGGAACATATAAATGAAGTTTCATTGTTTGAAAGCGCTGTAGCGCGGTTCATCTTCTGAACTGAATACATCTTTCGCTGATAAGCATTCTACAAGTTAGGAAGCTTGTAAAAACAGCGAACTAAGGTGGATGAAAATTGGATTGGTTAAAGAAAAACATCAAAATTCGGGTTACATGCACAGGACCGACACGGCATAGGATCGACACGGCATAGGATCGACACGGCGTAGGATCGACACGGCATAGGATCGACACGGCGTAGGATCGACACGGCATAGGATCGACACGGCACAGAACCGAAACGGCACAGGATCGACACGGCATAGGATCGACAGCAGAACTTTCATACGATCGAAATAATAAAAAATACATTATTTTATAATTACGCAATATTAAGTAACAATTATTTTCTCAAGGATATATAGGAGAGAACCGTCATACGATCGAAACGGCATAGGAACGAAACGGCGTAGGATCGACACGGCATAGGATCGACACGGCACAGGGCCGACACGGCATAGGACCGAAACGGCACAGGATCGACACGGCACAGGACCGAAACGGCATAGGATCGACACGGCACAGGATCGACACTCTGTAGGGTGGTCAACACTTTCTGAAAATATCAATATCGCATATCCTTCACCTTGAATTTGTGGATATAAAAAATTGTAAGGATAAATAATTCTAACTGGTCTATTTTTTTAAAAAATTATGTATATATATATATATATATATATATACAAATTGTATAAAAATATTGTGCGTAATATATCCATGCCGTAATAAATACACCTTTAATTTTGTGATATTAAAAAAAATACGCTAAATAACTCCAATAGTTGATTCGAGGTTTTCAATACCGAATAAATAATATTATTTGTCTGATATTTTTATAATGCTGTAATTTTTTATGTATACTAAGTTGAAGTATGTACATGTAACTGCAATTTTAAAACTGTAGGCTTAGAATTTGCGTTTGGATTTTTTTTTTTTTTTAAGCGAAGCAATGCACCTATGTTAAGTTGCCTCCTTTCAAATTTCGAATTGAAATCGGAAGCCAATCGTTTGTTTTTCGTTTGTTATTGACTTTTTTGAAGAAAAATAGTAAAAATCGTATCTTTCTTAAAACATAAAGAGATGTTTACAAAATAAAGTTGGTATATGGCCAAATTTACCCTTGTTCCTCCACTTAAAATTTTGATTGAAAATCAAAATCAATTGTTTGATATGCGTATGCTACTAATTATTTTGAAAAAGAATAGTCTGTTTCGAAAAACATAAAGAGTCTTTTCAAGAGAAATGGGTGATGGAATTTCATATTGGCTCCACTTTAAAGTCTCGAATCAAAACCGAAGCCAAGCGTTTCTTATTGGTTGATTTTAAGAGCAAATCGCTTGTTTCGAAAAAATAGAGAAAGAGATTTACAAAATAAATTTAGAATGTGATCAAATTCAATCTGATTCCTTTACTTACAAATTTCGATTCAAGACCAAAATCAATCGTTTGATATGGATTTGTTGTTGCTTGTTTGGAAGAAAAGTAATTTGATTCGAAAAACATAAGAATATAATTAAGAAATAATGTTGATGAAGGTGATTTGTTTCGGGGCGGTTTGCTTATTTTGAAGAAAAAATCACTTGTTTCAAAACAACCAGTAAAATATATCTATTTCCAGGATACATTTGGTGGTCAACTTCATACTGTTTTTTCTGCTTTTAAATATCGATTCAATACTCAAGCTAATAACATGTTTTCCTTTCTTATTGATTGGTTTGAAGAGGAAATAGTTTGTTTTGAAAATTATTAAGAGTCATTTACAAAATAAGGTTGGGTGGGCCAACTTTTTGGTGGTATTTCAAATTTCGATTTAAAATCAAACTCAATCATTTATTTTTCGTTCGTTATTGATTGTTTTGAAGAAAAACTAAGAACCATTAAAGAAATTTTTATAGTAAAGGTGGTCACCTTCACAGGGTTCCTGCACTTCAAATTTCGTTCAAAGCATAAAACGGTTAAAATAATAAGAGAAACACAATCAGTACTCTACGCAAATGTTTAGGGGGTTCAGGGGCTTTAGGAACACAAGTTTATAAAATATATCAAGTGTTTATATATATAAACGTGCTAATATGATAAACGTGCTTAATTTTGCATAATACCTTGCTCAAGGGGGGTTTCAAAGTCCTTAATCCCTTTACTTCAGTACGCCACTAAACATCAATTATAAGTCATTCGTTATCCAAATTGTACTTCTTGTACTGATTCAATCCTTAATTTTAAAGTTCAAAATTATATGAGCACTTATTATGCTATTGGAAAAGAGCACATATTTTACGACAGTGCAAGGTAGTTTCTTGTTTTAACAATTGAAAGAAAGGAAAACACCAATAAAAGTAATAATAATACCTGACACGAATTCCGATAGTAAATCATATTTTATTATCTTATTTGAAACTTTGAGAAAATTGAAGCTCTACACCGAATACAAATTGGATAATAAGCAATGCTTTATAATTGCTTGATAAATTTCAAATTGAAAACAAAGAGAGTGATACTGTTTAAAAGAAAGATTGGATAAAAACAAGAATTTTAGGAATGATCTAAAAAATGGATCAAAGTATTATGATCTTGGCTAATATTAATTTTTGGATCAGTTACCATAAAATATTCGAACGGTCTCTAAATCGAGTTTTCTCCAGATATGTAGTTTTCCAGGTATAAGGAGTACAAGAAAAATTTCGATTAATTAAATATTTTGGATTTTTTTTATAACGGGCCACAAAATTTTTGGACGGTCCCTAAATCGACTTTTCATATTTTTTACGCAATAAGCATATCTCACTGAGTTAAGTGATATCTTGGGTTGGGTTACACTATATGTAGTTCTCCATATATAAGACATACAATAAAATTATTGATTGAATGAAATATATTGGACTTTTTGGATCAGGGGCTACAAACGTTTGGACGGTCCCTAAATCAAGGTTTCGTATTACTTTCGGAATAAGCACATCATGCTGAGTTAAGTGATAGTTTTGGTTTGGCTGCACTGTATGTAGTTCTTCAGATGTAAGACGTACAAGATTTTTTTTTTTATTGAATGAAATATATTAGATTTTTTGGATCAAGGGCAACAGAATTTTTGAATGGCCTCTAAATCGAGCTTTCGTTTTATTCAGGCACTAAGCACATCAAACTGAGTTCAGTCATAGTTTAGGTTTGGGTACACTATATGTTGTTCTCCAGATATAAAGCCTACAAGAAATTTATTGTCTGAAATATATTGGATCTTTTGATCCAATAATAGTCCTTCATCCTCCATTTATACATTAAGAAGTAACAGTATAACGTGTACATTACGTGATACACTTTGTATTTTATGGTGTGATGTTTAATAATAAATTATTAACAGAATACCCGTTCTTCGCACGGGGAGAATAGTTTCATTTTGAGCATAAAGGGCAATGGAATCTGAGTATGGATTTAAACTGCATCGGGAGTGTTACTGTTCGTCTGAGTGACTCCAAATACTATTTCATCGACACTAATATCGGTATTATTTTTTATCATTATATATATAGTGTGTAACTTCATTAATGTAATGAACGTCTGGAGGTGATTCCTGGACTCGGAAGAAGAATTTAAATGAAACGAAGTCTTTAGCTTATCATAATTATAACTTCTATGCCAATAGTAACGGATGATCAATCAACGGCTTCCTGTTCAACTTAAGAGTGTGTAAAAATGAGAAAAAAATAACTTTGATCCAGAGTAGGTTTATAACGACTGTGCATAAGACAGTCAGGGGCAAAAGATCATGTACGATGAACTAGAGTATAAGGGATTCTTCACATAACAACAGTGATTCCCACAAATTATGTGAATATAATTTGAGCCAAAGTAAGCTAGATTAAAAGATTTCCTCCCCGTAATGCGTAAATTCGTGGAAGATAATAACTACGAGTACAGAAGGAATGAAACTCGACGATACTCAAGGTTTTGCGCGTGTTGCACACGGAAAGAAAGAAATACAATTTCAAATTATCGATTTATTCTGTTTCGGAGAAGGTAGGATAACTGAAATACTCAGAGGTACCTTGTACAGTATTTGTGCAATGCAGTATGTGTACACGAGACAGCTATGAAGAATAACAGTTCACAGTCTGATATTGTCGACCGTTGACCGCATTGCAAAGATGACATCGGCGAAGCAAATTTTTCCGCGTGTGATCAAGCACATCTGAAATTTCGTAGATGATTGCCGCAGCTATATTACATCGAGCTACAAGTTCTTCGACTGTCGTGGCCGGAGTTTCATACGTATCCCCGAAATAAAAAATCAAGCAGCGTGAGGTAGAATGAACGAGGTTGTCATAACACAGGTTTTTCTCTCCCAATCTGGGAATGTTTCATTTAGGTAAGTCTGCATATTCCTGTCAAAATGTGCAGGTGTACTATCATACTGAAATCACATCTGCTGTCTTATCTTCAAGGGCACATGTTCTATCAATTTTGGGAGAAAATTACGTAAAAATAAAAGATACGTACTCCCACACAGGCAGACCGATAATAAATAAGTTCCTACCACAAAATTATCCACCACACCACACCAAATTTCTGCTGCTGATCGTTTACTAGAGATGCATGTCGGTTTTTACGCCATACACATGATAGTTTCAAGACGGTTTTGATCATTCGACGTACGCTGTCTTCAAGTTCAGCTGTCCATATGGGGCTATTTCCTCCGATTTCACGTACGAGAAACCGAAGGGACCCCTCTCTCGAAGTCGAATATGGAGGCGTGGAAAAATACAAGGAAAGTTACTCTCTTTTGAGGGCGACGGTCACGATATAAACGCCTCACTTCTAGGCTATTGCCCTTTGCTACTCCATAAATGAGTTGCATATCTGCCAGCTCGTGGACAGGGTAATCTTCCATCGCGCAGGCGTGTACAGGTTAACACAATCAATTTTACTTAAACACCAACGTCTACACTTGTACACGACCTTAAATACCTGGACACAACCCTCTACCGTTGAACACAACATTTCCCATCCTGTTATACAGCAATTACACGTGTAACAGTAGAGCATCTGACTATGTATATCACTCACAAGTTGCGTAGATGCTTATTACAACTCAGCCATGCTAACTGAAGCCATTCCACAATAAAACTTCAAGACAGCCTTCTGTAAGCCACTCGCAATTGGCACACAAGGGACGATAGTTCCGTAGGTATTCCTCCGTGTAGGTATTCCATACAGCTCTAAGGTATGTACATTAGAATGTCGAAAAAAGACTATCCTTTTTTTAAAATGTACTTTCAACGAGCTTCCTTTGAGAAAATTTCTCCGGCAATGATAAAATCAAAATGTAAGTGGTCTACACTAGGATAGTATTTTGGTATATTCACAATAGCAATGAAGTTTTTCATAGCTCAAGGAAAAGTTGAGGTTTGCCAACTTGAAGGAAGGGGAAAACGCCATCAAAAGTATTCCTGGGAGAAGATTCATCTAACGGATAAATCAAGTATACTATTCCAGCGCACTTCTTGGTATCGTTATGCAACGTGTACAACATCCCTTGTTTCTCCACTTTTGTTGCTTCTGTGCACAGAAGTACCATATTCCACGGAATTACATATTACGAGGAAGAAACCGTTTAATGCAGCTTACTTTTGCCCCATATCTATTCACACAATATTTGGAATCCCTGGGTCATGTGGAGAATTCCTTGTACACTCGTTCATCACATATGATCTTTGCATTTTTCGATGTTATATTTATTTACATGCCGCCTGACTGTCCTATGCACAGTCGTTTTAAACCTAATCTGGATCAAAGTTATTTTTCCTTTTTCACACACTCTTGGACAGGAAGCCGTTCATTTATCATCCGTTACCATTAGCCTAGAAGATATAAGTGTGATACGTTAAAGACTTCGTTCCATTTAAAATCTTCTTCCGAGACGTCATTATGTACTGAGACAAAATAGATGAATCACACATGTGTATCTCTCTTTCTTTCGAATTCTGAGTGTTCTTCTAACTTGAACGATGCACTATTATTTTTTAATGTTAAATCTTGTACTTGATTGATCATTTCTTCATTCAACGTTTGATAAAATACTCAAAGGAATACTCCAGTTTCTTTGGAAGTCATCCTTGCATCGTCACTGTACACTAATCGAATCTACGACTAAAAACAATGGACATTCTTTTGCCCGACTTCAATCCGACGTTTTGTTCATGAGTTATGGCGGTTTATACATTTTTCCGACAAATTTTCGGGTGTTACACCCAGGTTGTTGTATAGTTTTTGTTTTATTTCGGTGTCAGGAATCACCTAACGACGTTTGTTATATTAATTAAGTTACACCCTATATATATACGGGCGCCATTTTATGTATTAAAAAACCAAATTTGTTTAGTAACGTCAATAGTTAAACTATGTAAACGTATTTACTAGAGAAACACTTTTTAGTTCTTGTAATAATTTTCTCTCAAACAAACTGAAGGTAAATATATACCAATAAATCAATACAGCTATATTTTAGAAAATGAAATGAAATCTTTGAGTTTTACGTCCCACGGTTATGCCGGTTAGGCTGAAGGAGACGGTGATTATGAGAAATGAATGAAATGGTGGAATGAAGAAAGTGGGAGGAAACGGGAGAACCCCGAGAATATCCACGCACACGGCGTTTATCGACCACAAAGTTCACTTGGCGGGAGCAGGGTTTGAACCCGAGACCAGGGGTGAACGCTCTACCACTGACCCACCGCGGCTCCAGCTATATTTTAGAAATACAATAGGCACTGATTTTTCGAAGACTGCTCTAATACATAGGAACAATCAAATTTGTAAATAGAGAGTTTTCTTTTTAAATAAAACAAACTGAATTGCTTAAACTGCGCTATATCGATTGGTTTCAGCATCTGATTTTTTAAAAATAAATAATTAGCAGCACGAAAAATTCCTATATTATCTTCGAAAATAGACCTACATGTTAATTGCTTTACTGGCTTTATACATTTTTTTTTTGAAAAAGTGATTGTAGGGGAAGATGGGGCTAGTTGCAACAATTTTCAGGTCTGTTTTTTTACTCGAAAATTATTATAGATATAAAACTATATTGAGTGTACTAAAAGGTACATGCCTTAACTACATACCATAAAAAGAGAAGTGCAAAACATCGAACGGCAGTTTTGATAGCATCCACTTTTTGAACTAAGTCCGACTGTTGACACTTGCCCCACCCATGGGGTAAATTGCAACATCATCTGGGGTAAGTTGCAACAATCGGACTTGATTCAGAAATTTAATGCTATCAAATCTACAGCTTGAACATCGCTTCACTCATTTTCACTGTGGCAGTCAATGTCTATAAACTATACAGATGTAGTACGGATTTCTCTCGGAACACGACCAATGAGACCACTTCTCACAACATAAACACTGTACCTAGTCTTCTTCTGTATCCTGTTCTTCGTACGGTTCTTCAGAAACCAAACAGACGACTTGAGAATAAATTCTTCTCAGCTGATGATTTTACGTTTTCGGTTGCTTTTAGATGCTTCTTTTTCATTTCGAAAGTACTTTTTTCTAGAGTGTCTGTGAGAATAGCACATCTCTTCCTTTTCCGAGCTGTCAGTTTTCTAGTTCCAGATTTTGGATAGAACCATACATGTTCAGGAGATCATCTGAAGGATTCTACACTATCTTCTTAGATGCATTTGCAGGTGATCCATGAAGCTCACTTTGACCTGCAGTCTGAAGTTCTAACTGAGAAGATGAAAGGAAACAACTACTACTGGGCACTGCAAGCAATAAGCCATCACTGTTGTCCTATAATAATAATAATAATAATAATAATAATAATAATAATAATAATAATAATAATAATAATAATAATAATAATAATAATAATAATAATAATAATAATAATGATATTCGACAGGCCATCTGTCTATAATGACAATTTAAAACTTTATTTTTAAAGAAAGAAATGATTAAAAAGCATTCTATTAAGTATCTAAATCTCATATGTATTAATGTATGCAGGTTAATATCTGACAAGTAAACCTTACGTTTGGGTGAATCGAGTTGCTGACTGAGACACATATGAAAAAGTAGTACTAAATGTGGTCAGTATTTCAGTGAAGTTTTAGGTGCGAAGCTCCAGGGGTTTAGGAGATACAGCTACCAGAACATCACATGAAAGTACAGAATAGTCTTCATACAGTTGGAGGTAAAAGCTCTGTAAGACCTCTTGTAACGACAAAAGATGAATAACAAATATATGAGTACATATTAGGACTAGGGGGAAGTCATATAGTAAGGGTATACCTGACGGCGGCCATCTTGAAATCCGCCATTTTGAATTAAGGTTAAGTTTTTAGAATAGGAATAGGGTCATGTGATACATGATTTAAGGCGCAAATTTAATCAGAAGAACAATGGTGACGTTAATTTTGATTTACGCGCAATTGGTAAAAAGTTACAGGGAAATTCAATATTGTTGCTGCATATGTATTAGTCCTTTACCCCACCTTGTAAATTTTATGTTAATGATAATAATTAAATAAAAAGCAGATGGATAAATATTAGGTCTATGGTAAGAGTTGCTTTGATGGCGGCCATGTTCAAATCCGCCATTTTGAATCAGACAAAAGTTTTAAACAAAACGCATAACAGTGACACCTTATTAATAGCAAATTTTACCATAATTCCAACGGATAACCATTTTTGCTTTATCATTAACCAGCACAAAATTAAATGGATCGCTCCTTACGACTACTGCTTTGACGGAATTGTTAACGACAAATGTGTTAAGTGTAACTGGATTGCCTTTGTCAGGTGTGCTCACTGTGAGCAGAGCATTTGTGCGAGTCATGCACTCTTTTCTGAACTACATATTGATTGTACTAATTGAGGACTTTTCTGGAAGAAAGACCCAAGTTCAATTATGACTCAATTCCACTTTGGTCATTTTTCCTTAAATTAGCAACTTGTTTATGCGATAATAAGTGCTGGTTAATGATAAAGCAAAAATGGTTATACCGTTGGATTTATGGTAAAAATTGCTATTAATAAGGTGTCATTGTTATGCGTTTTGTTTAAAACTTTTGTCTGATTCAAAATGGCGGATTTGAACATGGTCGCCATCAAGGCAACTCTTACCATAGACCTAATATTTATCCATCTGCTTTTTATTTAATTATTATCATTAACACAAAATTTACAAGGTGGGGTAAAGGACTAATACATATGCAGCAACAATATTTAATTTCCCTGTAACTTTTTACCAATTGCGCGTAAATCAAAATTAACGTCACCATTGTTCTTCTGATTAAATTTGCGCCTTAAATCATGTATCACATGACCCTATTCCTATTCTAAAAACTTAACCTTAATTCAAAATGGCGGATTTCAAGATGGCCGCCGTCAGGTATACCCTTACTATATGACTTCTTCCTAGTCCTAATATGTACCCATATATTTGTTATTCATCTTTTGTCGTTACAAGAGGTCTTACAGAGTTTTTACCTCCAACTGTATGAAGACTATTCTGTACTTCCATGTGATGTTCTGGTAGCTGTATCTCCTAAACCCCTGGAGCTTCGCACCTAAAACTTCACTGAAATACTGACCACATTCAGTACTACTTTTTCATATGTGTCTCAGTCAGCAACTCGATTCACCCAAACGTAAGGTTTACTTGTGAGTAATAAAGCTATCATTATTAATTTCCTGTGTATAGTATCCTAATTTGTAGTTTGTCCAGTTTTTATATACGTGACGAATCACATTAGAAAGAAACTGATCAATTATATAATGACCTCTATAACTATATCTTAAAGTTAGAAATAATATACTTACAAGCAGAGCACATAAACAGGCAGAATCTTTATTAAGCCTATTACTAATATTACATATTAATATTAGCAATAATAATAATGATAACTAAATTCATGGCGCAACAGCCTTTAGAAGGCATGGACTTATGGCACTCATTTCTGTGGGGTAATGTGTTTATAGGTCTGCACGGGCTCGGGCTACTATGATAACCGTAATGGGGTTAGCCATACTGAGAGCTTTATACAGTTCTACCTGAGTTATACCAGCCATACACTGACGTATTTTTCCGCCGTAGCCATAAAATTTCATGCGCTAGTCTTGTTAGCAGCTGTCAATACGTTAGTGTATGGGACCTGGCGTACGTTTACGTACCGAATTTTTATACGCTGGAAAAGTCTGGGTGCTTTTAACTTCGAGCGTAAATACGGCGCGTAAAAACGGCTCAGATGAAAGGGTTTTCGAGCAGCAGGGGGTCTCTTGCCTTTCCACGGCCTTCTCCCTGGTCTGGTCTCATTGTTTTCAGAAGAGAAAACCTGTTCTTGTGTTGTCCTCGCGAATCGTTGCTGAGGTTTGCTGGTAGACTCACCAGAAATCATCATTCCAATCTAGTTTCAGTCTTTCTATACAATACATGATTTCGGCTAAATTAATATTTTCTATTGCACAAAACGATACTTTATTTCCTAATTAAAATTCATAATTAATTTTCACTGCATAGAGAAAAAGGTATTTAAATCCAATACTTCAGAATCAGAATTCGCAAATGATGAGAGCTCTTCCGTGGTTATATAGTCAGCGTAAGCTTCTCCGGCGCAGGACATCCTGTTCGATTCTCGGCAGAAGCTCATGCAGTTTGGATCTCACTTCTCATATAGCCTCGCTGTCTAAGAGGTCGCTCAAGTCAAATCCAATCCAATCGAACATGATGTTTTTCGACTAAGAATTTAACATTAAATTTAATATTTGACAATTAGTCCCAAGATACTTCAACAAGATACTATCTCGATATCTGCCTGATAAAACAGCAAAAAATTGCGTTTGACTATCGAAATTCGCTGAATTTTTTTGCTATTTCGACAACCTGCTGCTTGTTATTTTAAGTACCTTCTCAATTTTACAAGAACTTGTAACAAAATAGGTTCAGAAAGTCATTATTTTTTTCACGTGATCTTAACATTACTCGTGAAAAAGAAAATGTGATAAACCACATTACATAGACTAATGTTTCTTTCTTTGTGTATTATTTCAAACCCCAGACTGTACATATATTTAAATTTAATAGATCTAATAATCCTATTTCGCCATTAATGCTCACATACTTACCCTAAATAGCACAATCATTGTACCGCTCGTTTTAGTGTGCTTGCTTTCAGCCTTAAAAGTTCAAGTTCAATCCAGGGTATCAGCCATGTTGAATATTTATTATATCTCGTCATGATGGGGACTGTGCCAACACTTATTTGAAAAGCTTATGTAGACTCAAAACAGAACATACCTAACGCCAAAATTGAAATGACACCCATTTGCAGGAAATAGGATTACACTCATAATAGTTGATGTTAACTCGTAGTATGCCATTAAAACATTTCTCAACCTTTGTGGTGTGGTTACTATCAGTTCTCCCCAGATAAACGTTAACTTAAGGTCTATTATCACAAAATATTAATAAGAACAAAATATTAAATAACAATGAATATCTGATACTTAAATACGTAATTTCTTTCACGAACAACTCAATCATTTTACTGAGCTCCTCTGTGACTAAACGATTAGCATACGTGTCTTTGACGTGGGAGAGCCGGGTTTGCTTCCCGGTGGGAGTTCATGTGGTTCGGATTCCACGTTAATCAGTAGGCCTTGTCTCATATAGCCTCGCTGGTGAAAGGGACGTTAAACTCAAAATCAACTCAACTTAATCGTTTTACTATCTATATAAGTAGCATGTACATCCTGTCAGGAGAATTTATGTAATAATTGACTTAATAGTGTACTATTTTTTCTTCTTACTTAACAGTGTATTATTTTAGTGTCATTTTTACTACTAGAGCTTCGAAATTAATTGATATTTAATTGTTTTCAGTTTCGTATAACATACAAGTTTGTTTACATTTTTCTTTTTACTTTCTGCTTAATTCCTTATAACTACGCTTTCTTACAGTGAAATATGCCTTATGTAATGAATATAAGAACTATGAGTATTAAAAACATACAATACGACGGGCTCTTTACACTGAGAGAAATGAAAATTTAAAATAAAACAAATCTGTTTATTTTCTGAACCAGTAAAGGGAAACTCTTCCGACTTAGATTGCTTCAAATCATTGGTTCATAAGCTGTGAAACAAATGTAATAATAATAATAATAATAATAATAATAATAATAATAATAATAATAATAATAATAATAATAATAATAATAACAACAACAACAACAACAACAACAACAACAACAACAACAACAACAACAACAACAACAACAACAACAACAACAACAACAACAACAACAACAACAACAACAACAACAACAACAACAACAACAACAACAACAACAACAACAACAACAATAATAATAATAATAATAATAATAATAATAATAATAATAATAATATTTGGTCTAGGAATTAATTCGTGCGGGTGGACAAGAGATGGCATAACGAACGGAGCGTCCCACAGTTCCGTGTATCCACACATTAATCCAGGCTCTGTCCATAAGAGCTGTAGAAAAGTCGGGGATGACAGCAGATCTCTTCAGAACCTGTTAGAGGGTGACCAATTAATGAAAAAAATCGAAGGTAACACTTCCGCAACCGGGGCCTTCATTGTGAAATTCAATATTCAAAATGGCGCCCGCGCGCAAGTACCGAATTATATTTGAACTGAAATATCTTCTCACAGAAACAAGTTAGAAACTTCGTTTTTGTACCAAATTAAATATAATTGATAGTAGAAGTAAGAAAACTGGATATATTGTTTACATGTTGCCGATATATTTAAAAATAACGGTTATTTGGGCCAAAAATTAGTTTCTCTCGTTTCTCTTTTTTTCATTTCATGACAAATAACTATGAAGTTATTAAAAATATGAAAATGCAGCCCAAACTAATTAAAGAAGCATAATCTTAGCTTTCTATCGTTAGCAATATCTTTAGTAGATCTTAAAAAATGACGGACCTATTTAAATTTAAGTGGCGCAGGGTGTAGCGTTTTGTGGACTGTTTAATAAATTACCGAAAAAACACTCACTACGCGCAAAACTTTCAAAGCTATTATTTTTCAACAAATTAAAATAGTCCATTCATTTTATCGATAAAATAAAGGTAATAGGTTGCTGTGTCGTAGGAAATGAAATAATAATGTTATTGCATTTGTCAAATATTATTATTAACATGTTTGTTCATATAATGTGTAGTTAATGTAATTATTATATTGTTTTATTTTGCGGACTTTGATGTCATGAGAATTTACTTTGTCAGATCTAGTAATATTTAATTAAGGTTTTCTACTGTTTCAAAATTTTTACGAATATATTACTTTAGCTGTGCTTTTGAGAATATTTACATATTTCTTTTCAGAGCGTAATGTAAAATTACTGATACCAAACATTTAACACTCACGTAATTTTTGGAACAATTGAAGAGGCAGTGATAGATATAACAGGAATTGCACCATTTTCAAGCAGTAATTCACTCAGATACATTTCAAAAACGATAAACATTGCTTTTGTGCATAGGTAGTCTTTTAAGGCATCTTGAATTTCAATTTTGTTTTCCGAGAAAGCCCAAAATCTCTCCATTTGCACCGGTAGGAATGTGTACATGACAGATTAGTTAGTAGTATAGGTAAGGCGATTACCCTTTGCTGTCTTTCCATATTTTTGACCGAGGTGATTAGATAGTCACATAAAATCCCTGGGGGTGCGTGTTTAAACATTGCTGCAGCTCCTGAAGAATACATCAAACAGATCAGCAAATGTGTGTAAACCTTTCATTCGAGTTTTACGAAGTTTGTTCATAACATCAGCAATAATTGCTGTATTCATTGACGAATGTCCTTCGAAAACGTACTCAGACGGTCCCAACAACTTTTGCAAAGTAGACAAAGTAGACTACTTTATTTGCTTGACGAAATAGTGGAAGTTTTCGTCTGTGAATGGTCTTCGACAACGTAGTTGTTTTGTACAAAAATCGCTCGTTTCGGAATGCCACATAAGCTTCATGGCTACGTGTCAGATAATTCAAGATTTCTTCTGCATTAGAATCTGGTATATCTTCATGCGACATGAAATGATACAACTTCACAGGACTGTGAACTTTGTATGGGACTTCCCTGCGCTCCATAAAATTCTACCATTTTGTTAAGAGAGTTACGAACTTCATCAAGTACGTTACCAAGGAACTCATGGTCTGTTTGTGATATACCAAGAATCTGACCGAAGATTTGGCATGTCGAAAGAACTTGGTGGTACGACAGTTCCCACTCCGTAACATAATTAATTCTTTCTGCGCGTCTGAACCATAATTCTTTCCGATGATTTCTTAGATCTATTTATAATCTGTTCACGTATCATGTCAGCACCAACTGCGCTAAATATATTGTTCGTTCTTCTGACTACGAAGTGACCATTCATGAACTGAGCATTTATTTCCGGGTGTTGAGTCTCCAAAATTTCTAATTTGTTCGAGACAGAGGGACGCACACCACTGGAAATTGATTCGATTGAATGCCATGAATACCGAAAGCAACTGCTGTACAATATACAGATGCAGCGGCCAGTATCCTTCTCGGTCAGCTCTTTTAAGGCTTTACAGCAGAAATAAAAGATGTAAAAACTGTTCAAGGCAGCGGCACTGCTCTGAGATTGAGCTGGGTTTCTCTGAAAAGTTCTGCAAAGCTTCGATATTTTATTTTAATTAATGATCAACTCCATGAACTGATAAGAGCATGTTAAGCTTGTCTTTCTTTCATAATAGTCATAGTGTCGAACGCTGGATGACAGACGTATAATATTCACCTTCTTCTTAGAGGAAAGCCTTCCCTTTAGCATAAACATATCTGCAATCATAAACATACCTCTCACTGCCCTAACGTAGATAGTTCCGTTTAAAATACTCTCGGTCACTTTGGACCCAAACATCTTCTATGAAAAGAAACTCCAAACCACTACCGGAAATGTACTTTCCTGTGCAGACAAGCAGGTCATGTGGAATGATCCTAGCATGATGACAATGTTCGAAAATTCATTGCTCTTAAGTTGAATTTCGGCAGTAATGTGATATACCCCTTCGTCATATACTACAGGCATTGAAGATTGGTTTAAGTGTATAGGTAGGCTCTGGAAGTTTTTTCATTGCTGTGCATACACTGTTATATTCCGTTACTGGATACGGCAGTACTGGAAGAAAGCCAACTTGTTTCTTGGAAACATCTGAATCCGTTATTATCGCATTCACAGTACCCCACGTTAGAGTGGATTCTTTAGTTTCTAGCTCGTAAGCAGCATGCATTATATCTCGAATAAACTCCCTCTGACGCAGATTATCGATGTCCAAATCATACAGTCCGGAAGAAATTGTCAGCGTATTTTGAATCGATATAGGTTGTACTTTCCTTTCTTATTTCTTCAATTGCTGAGATGGAAGCAAGAATCGAAGATGACTGGAGGTCTTACTAATACCGACTTCGACACTTTCGGTTTCGATAGGACTTTTGGTGGCACTTCCCGGAAAAGCACCATGACTGTATCGTGGCTATCACGGATTTCTGACAGAGTAGCCTCTTCATGGTCGAAATTGTCCATAGTTCCTACCTTGAAAGTGGCTTGAAAAAGACATGGTGGAGGAACAAGTATTTAGTGTATATTGTGCAAGGTTGCTTCGTGCTTGCATGATATCTTTATAGCCACTGACACCCTAATTTATTCATAGTTGAGATCAGCTATCTGATTTTGCATTTCTCATGAATTGAATGTGTCACCATCAAACGCATGGGGGTTGCTTTCTTACTACGATATATATTATAGAATAAAGTCTGGAAGATTGACTTCAATAGGTTGTGAAGATTTAGATTTTGTTGGTCGGAAAATTCTTCAATATCATTTTCACTGTTTTCGTCAGTGATATGTAGATCTTCGCTTGCATCCCAGATATGATGTTCAGCTTGACCACTTGTAGCACTTCTGCTAGGAAATCCAAAAGAGGTTGAGGAATTCTAGTTGTTGGCCAGGACTTATGAAGTTGCTGACTGTCCCCAAATTCTCTTTCAATACCGAAATCTGTGTGAAGGAGAGCCGTTCATACTTCTTTCGCTGCACTCGTAAGTATGTTAATCGATCTCAGTTTGTCAGCTACTTCGGCACTAAATAATGAGTTAAAACCTAGAATCGGTTTATTTCTTTAAGGCTTCGAAAACCTTATTTTTTCTCCGAAGTTTAATTTCGTTGTTATTAAGTCAGTTCACTGTTTCCATTAATGAAGTCTCTAATTTCCGACAATGTCAATCCACACCTTCATCCAATAGTTTCTCGATAATTGGCGCCATTTTATTAACCACTGCACTTTTATTAGTTTTCTTAGACTCGGTAGTTGTACTATCTGATTTCTGAGAATATTTATTGAACTTCAGAAGATAGTGCTCAAGACAGGCCTTATGATAATAGAGATCTGCACCGAAAACAGGTAATTCATCCTTCAAGTCACAAGTTCTTGTAAATCTGTCTCTTTAAAGAACATGGTTGCGGATAAAAATATAGTTGCACGATTTTATTCACATATTTTGTACTTTTGTTTAATTCTGTTGTGTTTCTCTTTCCCACATACTACACATAAAATATTTCTTGCTTCCTTGTTTGAAGGTGATGATTATCGAACTGGAATATCTACTCTCATTTTCTTTGAAATTGGCTCAGATTGAGATTTTATTGAACGTTGATCCAGCTCCTCAGTTTCACTACGTTCTCTTTTCTTTTTCTTCCGTAACAACACATTCTTGTTTGAATATAACATATAGAATGCGTCATTACAATGATTCACAAATTCTGCACCTCGCTGAAGATCCTTAAGTCTCTTCAGAACACCATCCTTGCGAATTTCAGCCGCAACTATGACATCTTCTCTCCCTCGGAAAGACAACATTGTTTTACCTGAAGATTTGCCACAATTCTGGAAAATGATGCAGGCATTTACGTCTAATACGGATGCAGAGGAAGAGGTGTCTTGTGATAGGGAGATGCCAAACAGGTTTTCTATAGTCATTGTCTAGAATATTGGTGCCAACTATGGATTTTTATTTTTACACTGTCCACATTAGAGTCTGCAACATTAGCTACACATTATATGAACGAACATGTTAATATTAATATTTGACAAATACAATAACATTATTATTTCATTTCCTACGACACAGCAACCTATTACCTTTAATTTATCGATAAAATAAATGGACTATTTTAATTTGTTGAAAAATAATAGCTTTGAAAGTTTTGCGCGTAGTGAGTGTTTTTTTCGGTAATTTATTAAACAGTCCACAAAACGCTACACCCTGCGCCACTTAAATTTAAATAGGTCCGTCATTTTTTAAGATCTACTAAAGATATTGCTAACGATAGAAAGCTAAGATTATGCTTCTTTAATTAGTTTGGGCTGCATTTTCATATTTTTAATAACTTCATAGTTATTTGTCATGAAATGAAAAAAAGAGAAACGAGAGAAACTAATTTTTGGCCCAAATAACCGTTATTTTTAAATATATCGGCAACATGTAAACAATATATCCAGTTTTCTTACTTCTACTATCAATTATATTTAATTTGGTACAAAAACGAAGTTTCTAACTTGTTTCTGTGAGAAGATATTTCAGTTCAAATATAATTCGGTACTTGCGCGCGGGCGCCATTTTGAATATTGAATTTCACAATGAAGGCCCCGGTTGCGGAAGTGTTACCTTCGATTTTTTTCATTAATTGGTCACCCTCTAACAGGTTCTGAAGAGATCTGCTGTCATCCCCGACTTTTCTACAGCTCTTATGGACAGAGCCTAGACTACATGTGTTGCAAACCCCTGTCATCGCGTATCGTTCGTAGTATAGGGCAGTGGATTAAAGGGTCAACAACACCAGTTTGTAGTTAATTGAACATGGCGCAATTTGTGCCTGATAAAGTGTTTTTGCGGGGTGTCCTGCTGCATTACTTTAACATGCAGAAAAGTGCGACTGAAAGTCATCGTATTTTGGTGGAAGTGTATGGTGACCATGCTCTAGCTGAGCGAACGTGTCAGAAGTGGTTTGCACGGTTTAGAAGTGGTGATCTCGGCTTGGCAGACCAAGAGCGAGCTGGACAGCCAAAAAAATTACAAGACGAAGAATTGACAGCACTGCTCGAGCAGGATTCGTGTCAAACGCAGGAACAACTTGCAGCAGCATTAGGCGTTGATCAAACAACAGTCTCCAAACGCTTGAAAGCCATGGGAATAATTCATAAGATGTCACATTGGGTTCCACATGAATTGAAAGACAGAGACGTTGAAAGACGAAAAACCATTTGCGAATTGCTGCTTCAACGACAGCGCAGAAAGGGGTTTCTGCATCGAATTATTACGGGTGATGAGAAGTGGATCCATTACGAGAACCCTAAACGAAAAAAGGCCTGGGTGAAACCAGGTGAACCAGGTCCATCACAACCAAAACGAGATATTCACTGTGCAAAGGTTATGCTATGCATATGGTGGGATATGAAAGGTGTGGTGTACTATGAGCTGCTGCAACCGGGTGAAACTATGAATGGAGAACGTTATCGACGACAATTAATGCGTTTGAAGCAAGCTCTGGCCAGAACACGACTAGAATGGGAGAACAGACATGATAAACTTATTGTTCAACATGATAACGCTCGCCCACATGTCGCAAAACCGGTCAAAACCTATTTAGAAAATGTCGGATGGGAAGTTTTACCCCACCCGCCGTATTCACCAGACGTTGCTCCTTCATACTACTACTTGTTCGATTGCATGAACAACGATTTGATTGGACAGCGGTTTACTTCTTCAGAAGATATCGAAACATGGGTCTCTGACTGGATCGCTTCCAAGGATGAGGACTTCTTTCGCCACGGAATCCGTACATTGCCTGACAGATGAGCGAAAGTGGTGGCTAGCGATGGACAATATTTTTCTTAAGGTATTTATGTATTTTGTGTTTGTACTACAGCTTCAATGTGTGCGTACCAACCGCACGAATTAATTCCTAGACCAAATAATAATAATAATAATAATAATAATAATAATAATAATAATAATAATAATAATAATAATAATAATAATAATAATAAATTTAAACGAACGAATGGATTTGGTTCAAAGTGTCTTTAATGAGTTAACAGTTTAAACTTCTTTTGAAAAAAAAAATCTGAACTAAGATCGGGTAGCTCTCAGTTAATTTTAATAAGCAGTTGGATGTTTGTACCAACATGTAGTAACATTTAAACAAACCAGTCGTTCAGAATAGTTTAACTTTGTTTGAAAATAACCTAATCTGAGTTGAATTGGAGGATAGAGAGTTGTGAATAGCTAATGTTTGAACGGAATTTGACTACTATAAGTTCGAAATTAAATAAATTAAGGTCTATATTATGGTAAAGCTTCGTGATAATATGCCAAATATCATAGCTACGCCAAATTCATGAAACAGCTACAATCATTTGTAACAACCCCACATTTTATTATTTGCAGTTTTTTATGTTCCTATATAACATACACGTGCAAACATCTTTCTTTTAGACAAATTTAATATTTAGTATACTAAATAACTATAATAATTTTAATAAAGCGTTAAATTTATCTTACTTTCCGTAATCAATTGTAGTTGCGCAAAAACACAGATCTATTCGCTTGTAATGGAAAGTACCAGTGACGGCAATTGAGTATGAACACTAGAAAGGGGACAAAACACTACTAATAGTAAGGGGGCATGTAAATAGGTTATAGTGTAAAGCCAAAAAAGTAGGGGCAGCAATTACCTCCACGCCCCTAATCGCCGATGGACAGCAAACTTGTTAATAATATTTCCAATTTAAGTGAATTTTAAGAAATTGTTGAGGAATAATTTTAGTAGTATTTAATTAGATCTATACGGTTTTATTTGAATTACTTCACTTCAGATCTACAATTAGTTTTATTATGTTTTCATTAACTGTTAATAATCAAACGATGCGTTCAAATGTAGAATATTCACTAATAGTCATTACATTGGCCAACAACTTAAATTAATTTGTTTACAATTAAATAAATGACATTTAAAAAAAAAACCACCAAATTTGTTATATTTAATTTGAACATGTGGTTTGCTCCAGTCATTAGAATCAATCATTTTTTTTAAAAAAAATAAAAGTTGGTTTCATCGATTAAATGTGTCTGCTTACTGTGTCACAAGGTTTTCAGTAGACCCTACATTGAATGCTGTAAATTTCTTATTTTTTATACATTAACATTAGAGGAGGGCAGAGGGCGTATTGTGAAATTATACACTGAGAAAATGTATGTGGCGTACGTAAAAACGTAGGTTCATGTGTAAATCCTGTAGTTTTAGGACTCAACGTGCAGCAAATGTATAACTGAAAAAAGTACATTTTATACATACTTTCCGCATACATGTTTCGAATAAACATACTTTCTGTACGAACGAAAGAACTGTATATAGGTGGTCAGGATCTCACATACAGATATACGCATGTAGCATACAACTGGCATATGTAACATACGTATACGTATATGATATATGGAAGACTGTTAGATGTCATACATCCTGCAACGGAATGATGTAACATCTAAGCGGGGAAAGTGTAGCATATGGATAACGTATGTTCCTTGCAGATTTCTGTAGTAAACATAATGATTCTGTATATTTGTACAATATAGCGCTGTCCGAATAACGGACTTTTCTCAGTGTATTAATTAATAAGAATTTGCGTCCGGCGAAGGGGAATATTAAAAGTTCGAAAAATTTTATTTATATCATATACAACACTGTTCAACAACAATATATATACAACAATGAGGAATATCACAGTCGAATCGATAAGTGTTAAGAAACAATACAAATGTTTAGAAGGTGAAAAAAAAACAGAGCCGTTGGTAGAGATTTCGGCGCCAGAGATTCGGCGCCCTTACACTCACCTTATCAAGCTTCTTTTTTTTTTTTTTTTTTTTTTTTTTTACAAATAAAAGAAACAGCTGTTGTTATGCTACGTTGAAGTTTTATTATGCTGCTTGCACAGACTATTGCAACAGCCAAAAGTGATCATTCTCTATTCTTTTACAAATAAAAGCTGTTTTCAAGAGGCTTATTTTGGACTTTTTGTTAAACTTACACAACTGCCTTTGCTGTACACTAATCCACTTTGAGAACAATTATGAAAATTTACAACTATTTACGTTTCATACTATATATACGAAAAGAAATTTTAATACGTTAAAAATTATGAGATTTAAAAAATGTTCGAAATGGGTAACAGCACCAATTTCCAGTAATAATTATAAACTTTTGTAATTTTATGATATTCTGTATGTGAGCACATAAAGAAGATATTAATTTTGATTGTTTTACGGTAAAAAATATTTTGTGAAATGTAACGGAAACTCTGAAGGGACCTTCTTTGGGAATTTCTTAACATTGATCGATGGAGGTAAATAATATGTTTAATGTTTGTACTTGAAATCCAAAATGTAGTTTGGCTACTACATACACTATGTGATCAAAAGTATCCGGACACCCCCCAAAACATACGATTTTCATATTAGGTACACTGTGCTGCCACCTACTGCCAGGTAATCATTATCAGCTACCACAGTAGTTATTAGACATCGTGAGAAAGCAAAATGGAGCGCTCCGCGGGACTCACGGACTTCGAACATGGTCAAGTGATTGGGTGTCACTTGTGTCAGAAGTCTGTACGCGAGATTTCCACACTCCTAAACATCCCTAGGTCCACTGTGTCTGATGTGATAGTGGAGTAGAAACGTGAAGGGACACGTACAGCACAAAAGTCGAATAGTCGATTGTTCACAGAGACCGTCGACAGTTGAAGAGAGTTGAAGAGAGAATAGACAGACATCTATACAGACCACCACATAGGAATTCCAAACTGCATCAGGATCCACTCCAAGTACTATGACAGTTAGGCGTGAGATGAGAAAAAAACTTGGATTTAATGGTCGAGTGGCTGCTCATAAGCCACACATCATGCAGGTAAATACCTCGCTTGGTGTAAGGAGAGTAAACATTGGACGATCGAACAGTGGAAAAACGTTGTGTGGAGTAACGAATCACGATACACAACGTGGCGATCCGATGGCCGGTTATGGCAAATGCCCGGTAAACGTCATCTGTCAGCATGTGTAGTACCAGCAGTAAAATTCGGAGGTGGTGATGTTATTGTGTTGTTGTGTTTTTCTTGGATTGGGCTTGCACCCCTTGTTGTTTTGCGTGGCACTCTCACAGCGCAGGCCTACATTGATGTTTTAAGCACCTTCTTGCTTCCCACTGTTGAAGAGCAATTCGGGGATGGCGATTGCATCTTTCAACACGATCGAGCACCTGTTCATACTGCATGGCCTGTGGCGGAGTGGTTACACGACCACAACATCCCTGTGATGAACTGGCCTGCACAGAGTCCTGACTTGAATCCTATAGAACACCTTTGGAATGTTTTGGAACGCCGACTGTGCAGGCCTCACCAACCTACATCAATACCTCTCCTCAGTTCAGCACTCCGTGAAGAATGGGCTGCCACTCCCCAAGAAATCTTCCAGCACCTGATTGAAAGTATGCCTGGAGAGTGGAAGCTGTCATCAAGGCTAAAGGTGGGCCAACACCATATTGAAATCCAGCAGTACTGATGGAGGGCGCTAAGGAACATGTAAGTCATTTTCATACGGGTATCCGGATACTTTTGATCATATAGTGTATGTTCAGAATTATAGTACTTAACTAATTTCTTAATGACTGAAAGTTTTGAATTTAAGGTTACTTTTATTAATAAACATATTAAAATACACGGACACACACACACACACACACACACACACACACACACATATATATATATATATATATATATATATATATATATATATATATATATATATATATAATGTGTGTGTATATTTTGTAGGTATGTAGATAAATAAAAAAAATCATACAACCAGATACGTAAGCTCAAAAAAGAATCCTGGTGATACAAGTAGTTAATGCAGAAATGATCCCAATAAATTCCTTTAAATTGGAAGCATTTCATATGTCAATGAAATAATAAAAAGACGAAATTCGTGGGGTAAAGTTCTGACCCATTAAACCCCTATTCTACAACTGTTTCAAATTCAAGAACGTTATTATTCCCCTTGTTTACCTTCATTTTTAATATTCCAGTGCGAACACCAACTTGTGTGTCTCTTCACTCCTTTCATTTTTCATGCCTTTATTCTCATCGTCGTGATTAAAACGATTGGGTAGAAAAACGTGATTAACCAAACTCATCATCATCAAAATGCGTAATTCGTACGTATTCAAGACTGTGACCGTTTCTGATTTTGAAAACGCTCTTGTTTACACTGTAAGTCATTGCGGGCGTAGCGAGCAAGAAAATTTTTAACAAATCTATTTTCATTTCCAATACTTTCCTTTCTTCTTGCTCCTTCGGCACCCTCTTGCTATCAGCGCCCGGGGCGACCGCCCCGCTGGCCCCCCAACTTAGTTACGACTCTGATGAGAACTATTCTAAATATAAAGCAATCTATTCTACAGTTGCTAAATGGATAAGAGATAGCACAAGCACTTATATATTTAAAAATTAGTTGTATTTAAGGTAAAGTATTTTTTATCTTAAAAAGATATTTTAACTTCCAAGCAACTTATTATTATGAGCAAATGTACTATCCAATGTAATGTAGCATGGGGCATTAATATCGTCAGTGTTAGAACAAATGCTATGCTTCAAAGATCGTGAAAGAAAACAGGAGAGTGAATTAGTTGCCACCTTTCATATTAGTAAAGTACAACAATACCATTGATATTGTTTTCATTTGGTTATGTTGTACCTCAGATCAAGTGTTAATTCGTTTTCTAAATATTAAATTTTAATTATTCTAGATATTCTTTGTAACTTTTAAATAGCTTGTCAAGTCACGCTTCGAAATTAAAACTTGCTTTGTTTGTACTTGGAGATGGTTGACTTTCCTTCTTTTACTTGACCCTTTCATTAAGGACTAGATTCTACACGAGCAGCAGATATGCTGAGCATATATTACCCAAAAGCAGTGCGCAAATTAGGTTGTGTATATTTGAAGGGGAATACAATAGTTCCTAACAGGAGATAGTTGATTGCTTTGTGAGCGATCAATGTTTCAATTTGTTGCTTTTGGAAGGGATTAAAACAAAATACAAGGAAATTCCGGCTCGGGATTCGCACCCTGCCCTAAAGACATGAGTGGCACAAGCTGGATGGTAAGCCCTGGTTCCATGAGATATGTTACGCCAAGAGAGTAGATTTATTTATTTGTTCGAGAAGTCTAACAAATTTAGTGAGAAAATTTATTAAATTGAATACTGCTTTCGCAAAATCATGCATTTATCTTTTGTTTTTCTTTCTTCCTTTTTCTTTTTTTTAACCTGATTTAACTTTTTTTAAATATTCTAAGGGAATTTCACATTCCGATACTACGAAAAAGAAACAAAAAGTACTCCTACATTTGAATAACACTTCCTATCCAAATCTATTCTGTTGTTCTTTCTTTTTATTCGTTTCCTTAATAGCATAATGTTTGTAGGACCTGCACTTGGAAGATATATGCGTTCTCTTAAAACAACTTGAGCAAACTGTAAAACGACTGCATGCTCAAACAACAGGCAAGAGGAAGAGCGAAAACTGACCGTTTCTTTTTCTTCTTCTTTTACGCGCCTATTTTTACGCTAGGTGTATGGGCCAACTTACGGACCGAAATTTACGACATCATTTTACGGACCGAAAATGCGCGCTGAAAATACGCTAGTGTATGTTGGCCTTTAGAGCGGCAACGCCGGAATCTGGTTACAATGAAGGATTTATGGTAGGGACAAGTAAACCCTTAGATCTTTACTTACTATAGGGGAAGGTAGTACACAGTGGATCATTGTACACAGTGGATCAGAAGGCGTTATTCATTTATTTATTGCACAAATTCAGCTAGCGCATGTCAGTTATTCTGTTTTCACATTACACACTTATGAACGAAATGTCAACAACAATGGATGCTTCTTATTTGTGGTGAAGTGAAAAATATGTTTTCCTTATGCTGAAGTAAAAAATGAAGTAATAGACGTGAATGCTCTGACGCTGTGATTTATCTTGTAATTTAGAATATCGCGGACATGGGAGGTAGGTAAGAATGTATTTGTAATATAGCATTGTTTATTTTGTTCTTCTACTTTAATAGTTCCTTGTTGTAGGAAACTGTTTGGGTTGACATCAACAAGTACACAGTGGATCACATCGGTGTGGTACACAGTGGATCACATCGGTGTGGTACACAGTGGATTGATCCACTCTGTACCTCATTGTGTTTATGGAAGTTCAATGTATTTGGCATACTCGTTTAGAAACAAGTCATAGTATTGGCATTTCACGGAGCTTTTAATATCATGTTACACGTTACAGATTAATGGTTTAACCACAAGGAAATATACGCAAGGCAACATGAAAGACATTTATTTAGATGAGAGAAGCAGTGCAATTAGTGGTGGGGCAGGGATATTCTATTAGCAGCGTTGGTAAATTGAAGAACATTGATTACACAACTTTGAGCAGATGTGTCAAAAAATAAGAAAGTACCAGGTGACAATGTTAAAATGAAGTCAAATTATTCTGTACGACAAATATTCACTTCAGAGTTGGAACATTTATTTCCGAAATATATAAAAATGTGCAACAAAATATCTTAGTCTACGTTGCCGTGAGGCGCTTGGCATATGAAATTGATAAGAATAATATATCGATACCTGCTTAGTGGGAAAAAAGCAAAATTCTGGTCTAGAGTGAATCGTAATAAAGATCTTAGTATTCGAAATCTCGAAGATGTGTTGAATAGCGTCAATCTTAGACTCTCAAGATTGATGTCATTCAACAAACACAATGCTGAGGCATTCTTTAGTAATTTATGTAACTTATCTACGAAATATCCCAAATTCTGTAGCCTTTCACGTATTTCCAACTTAGACATGAACTAGAACAGATCATACATCCAAGAAAGTAACAACAGAGACAGAAGCACGTGAATAAAAGGAGTACAAATTCAGCAGCAATCTGAAGCAAAACGGATAAAATAAAGTATTTCAGTCCTGAAGAAAGGAAAACAAAATGATAGTTCAACGGGGAATGATGATTTTAAGTCAATTATATTATAAGATTCTTTAGATGATGATGATACTTTAGAAAACGAAATCTTTCAGTTTAACGTCACACGATTATGCCCCTCACGCTAAGGAATACGGACCATGTTACTTTAGAGACAGAAACTACTAGCCTACTTATTGATGATTTGGAACAGAGTCAAAGAAAAGTTCAACCTGGTGATTACGTTCTTGTAAGATTTCTTTCACTTACATTGGTCAAATCACGACTAGGAAAGACAATAAAAAATGATTTTTAGATTTCGTTTCTAAGAAGTGAGAAGATACATGAAAGTCCACGTCTCATATAGCCTCGCTGCTGAAAAGGGACGTTAAACTCAAAATCAACTCAACTCAAGATACATGAAAGTTTCGTCCACCCAAATAATCCAGATATTTTACCCACACACAATATTTGAATAGTAAGACGGCTTCCAAAACCTCTTATTGTGAAGAATAAAATACTGTCTGTTAATATCAGGTTGCCGGTAGAGTTCCATGGAATTGATCTCCGCTAACCTTTTGAAGTTTCAAAGGATGATAATGTCGAGCTGGACATATATTTTTGTCGTCATAGTGAAACTGATAATTTGAATAATCAGACTAATTGAACTCAGTACAGAAAGTTAAATTCTCCATTTTATAACAAATTGATTATGCTATTGTGCATAACTACTAAATTTACTAATCGAAAACCAAAGATTCTCCGTACAAGATATCAATTTAATTGTCTAAAAACTTTGTTTTATAACAGTCATTTGTATTCTTTATTTTGGTAATCAATTTCTGAAATTAATACTATATTATTAAGATGCTTGTAATACTTCGATTCTAACTTTTATTTAGAATTTTAAAATTTATTTTGTATTGTGAGTAATAGAGATTTTGACAATAATGCTTACAATTTTATGTAGATTTGGAGATTTTCAGATGATGGGCCCCTTTATCATACGGTTTCTATTCATTACTTTCAATACATTGTTCCTTTGATCCACTGTGTACGCATATATGATCCGCTGTGTACGATGGTGGTACACAGTGAATCACTTTACAAGCATTAGCGTTAACTGTAACTGTAAAATACAGAGCAGCGCTTCATATTAATAAATTACTTACGAATGTAGTGGAGACATGTGTCCATGTTCTACACTAAACAAATTCCAGTAATAGTTGCATTAAACGGATTTATGCTGAAAGTTTTAAAAATTGATCCACTGTGTACTACCCTCCCCTATATATATATATATATATATATATATATATATATATATATATATATATATATATATATATATATATATATAGATAGATAGATAGATAGATAGATAGATAGATAGATAGATAGATATAGATATAGATAGATAGATAGATATCGAGTGTTGCAAAATAAGTGTTACAACTCTTGAGAGGTGACTCCTGCCACTGAGACAAGAAAAAAAGTTCTCTTGAACTTTCGGCTATCGGACATAGTTTCAGATCTACAAAGCGTGGAAAAATGAGTTTCGGACGCCAATAGTTCGGAAACTAACCAACATAAAGAGGGCGGGTAAAAAATTCACTGAAGAAGTCATACCTGCTCCATTGAATTTTGCATGTTTCACAATCCTACCATGCACGCGCAAGGGTTCCCCAAAGGAACGTAGGGAGTCCCGGATAATCTTCCAAGTGAAACTTGGTCTAAATGGATATGAATTGATAGGCTTGTACCAGGTAACAATAATTCGTTTGTATTAAGTCGATATCTGGAACAAATATAAAATGGCGGACACCATGCCCGTTGTGTGTGGTTGCATAATCGCCAGGTATGGATGCCGGACAACAGTGATGTTCTGAGTATTAAGTATAGCGAATTTGTACTCAAATGCTCTAGAAAGACATCTGCAGTGTCGGTAGAGCATAACAGTGAAGCAGGGTGATTCAAATGTGTGGAAACACTTTACGAAAAATCCCCAGAATGCACTCATACTCAGTAAACGTGAGTTCAAATCGTCGGAAATGTAAGGATTAAGGTCAAGAACATGAAAGCCATTGCCAATTCATCAATAATATTCCCTCAAACTGATGCAATGTGATGTGCACGGTTGCATACCAATAAGGATGTGATAACTGAAGCCAAGTTACTTTACATATATATGATTGTTATTAGTAAGAAGATAAATAAGAAAATAATCAGGCAGTATATTATAAGGAAAGAACATTAATGATCATAACGAAGGATTAGGTATAGAATGCACGATACGTATGATATAGTAATGGGCGTGAATGATGTGGCGAGATGCATACACAGGACAACACGTGGGTGATATTAGTTAGACAAATGAGCTTATCTTTAGCCTAGAGGCTGCTCTATTCAATGATGAAAATGAATGAGTCCCATGTTAGTAAATAATGGTAATCACTGTGCTGGAAATGATGGGTGAATGAGAGGAAGATGTTCATGAATGACGTAATCGGCGATGATAAGTAAAGAGGGATCTAACGGTGGTAGATTATAGGAGCGAAAGTGGAGAATGATAGTAACGGTGAGGTGTTGGGTGAAGTGCTAAATAACGCATTGTATCCTGAAGTAAAGGATGTCGGTTTTCGAAACGTCTGGTGATATATGTTAGCCGAAGTTTTCCAAGAAAGTATTGTAAGGTCGGAAAGGTAATTTGGCGGAGTGTGCAATTAAAACAGTTATCGTGGAATATGAAAAGAACACGAGAAGCTGACTTCCAATACGAGGCCGAAACGTGTAAGTAGCCAGTAATGAAATTTAATGCATAAATGATATATTTACTCTTAAAACAATTCTAAGCGATATAGCCCAAGGCTTATCCTATGTCTGGCGTGTTATTTCAAATCATTTTGCTAATATGATAATCTTTGTAAGTCAAACAAAATATCTATTATTATTTTAAACTCTGTTAAACTAACCTTTGTGACACACAGAGTTTGACCCTGGTTTAGCAGATACACAGTAGTGACCAACAGATTCCCTTTTGTTGTATGTATACCTTATGTAAATAAACTATCATCAACATTATATATTTTCTCTCTTATTCCATTTTGCAATTGTTAAATAAGATTAACAAAAGGTTGTAAGAACTAATAGCGTTATATTAACAAAGGTTCACCAAGTAGTTTATAAAATAATATCGTCCTTATTTGTAATGGAATTGCAGGGGCTTATCGCCCAGCCTTGTTAGGAAGAAGAAGCATATACAGTTTATTGCATTGCAGATAGCATACCCTACAGGGAAATAAAATCATAGGTCACACTCTATCACTGTACTACCAAACCAAACTAGTAATATTCCAAGACAAGAACCATTGTCTTGTTCTAAAAATAACACTAGACTAGTAAGTGATAACACAATACGTGTACAGAAACCAATACATAGTCATTCAGGGTATAGCCAGCAAGTTTTTCTAGAGGGCCTTCATTTTTACAAACTAAAAACAAATCAAAAGTTTCTTTCAAGATTATGAAAGAATTAATAACACATAGATACATATGTATTTCAGAAGTACATATTATTATTATTATTATTATTATTATTATTGTTATTAATATTTAGTAGTAGTAGTAGTAGTAGTAGTATAGTAGTAGTAGTAGAAGTAGTATATTTCATATATGCTACATTTCTGAGACTTGAGTCTTGATAGTACGTGAAGTTTAAATCAAAGGTTATGTTACGGACGGCAAATGATGGCTTAACACCAAAAACATATTCTGGCCGGGACCGGAGGTTAGTCTGTTTTATGTTTATTAAACGTGTTTAATAATTACAGCAAATGAAATATGTTTATAATAGAATGTGAAAGAATACAGTTTTAAAAGAATTAAACTACGTCAACATGTTAAAATAATTAAAAGAACCTAATTAATCAGCCACTTTGTACTCTCGTTTGCTTAACTGGATGAACCGAGGCCTAAAGGAAAAAGAGTTTTCTGCCCAAATCTCATAAGCAGTGGGATATTTTAATATTATAGAAACTGACCCTCCTTTCGCTTAGAAGTGTAATTTTCAAGACGCTGAAACATATAGTATTTTATTACTTTTAGTTAAAAGTTCAAATGCCGAGTTTCACGCATCTAGCTTAAACAAATCCTTCCTTAATTTATTTACATATTTTCTGAGTAAGTAAGGGGGAAATCGAACATAAAAAAATGTGCTCCCTTTGCTCTTTCCCTTTTATGTGTTCAATTTTTAATTTTCAATTTTCAGTTTTTTTTTAAATAGGAAAGCTTATATGCCAAGTTTTATTTTACTAGCTTTAGAAACTTGCGAGATACACTACCCTTTAAAAAAATCTTACCCCACCCTTTTTACGATACTTATTTCCAAAAATTCTTTCTTATGTACTGCTTTTATAAGAAAATTATATTTTATAACTAAAATTTATCGACTCTACTTGTAGTAGTTTGCCCAAAAATCACTCATCTTTACTCTTTTATATAAGAGTACAGAAGATAAATACAGTCAAACAAATGGACTTCCATGAACAGTTTCCGATTTCTTATAACTAACTTATTCGTACATTTCCCACAAGCTGTGGTTTTAAATTTACGCTCTGTCAAGGTCCAGGTTTCAAAAAGGAAGTAACTGGAAATACAATAATATTATGTATTTATGTACATGTGTAATATGTATAAATTTATTGTCTTATTGAAGCTTTCGTAATCTGAAAATAAACTTTTGATTTGCTTTTAATATATAAAAATCAAGCTCCCCTAGAAAAAATTGCAGGCTACACGCCTAAATGACTATGTAGTAATTTCTGCAAAAATGGCACAGGACCTAAAATTTAGGTCTAGTGCCTATATTTTTAGGACTTGTGCCGTTTAGAACTTATGAATGTCACCGAATGTATTGCATAATAAATGTTCTTTGTTCAATTTTAAATCTACTGCGTTCTTTATGTATACCGTTGGTATTTAATGTTCACTCGTGAAATGTCTAGTGAGCTTTTGTCTTAATTAAGTAAACTTTGGTGGATTTTTGTCTTACTCTTAATAAAATTCGCTCCACACAGTATATATTGAAATTCTGAATGTTTTCTTGCTTTCAGAAGTCTGGTAAAATATGCTTTTTAAACATTTTTTCAATTTTTTATTTATTTATTTTTGTTTTAGGAATTTGTCTTGGGATTCTCGTATCTCCATTCGAAAGAAACGAATTTCTTAACTAATTATGTAATTAATTCTTAGAATGAAATAAGTTGTATTATGTAATTCACGTATAAGTGCAGAACAGATAGTGATAATAATAATCTTAGTAGTACAAATATAGCTGTTATTGTTGGAATTAGCTACGTTCGTGACATTATTGCCAACTAGTTGCTGCATCGTCGCAATTTCGTGGGGTGGTGGCGAATTTCAGAACTAAAGCAAGTGAATGAAAAAGGCACAAGACCTAAACGGCACAAGTCCTAAAAGGCAGAAGTCCTAAACGCCAGAAGTCCTAAAAATCATATCGCGGCACAAGTCCTAAACGGCAGAAATCCTAAAAATCATACCGTGCCACAAGTTCTAAACTGCAGAAGTACTAAAATTCAGGTCTAGTGCCTATATTTTTAGGAGTTCTGCCGTTTAGGACTTCTGGATGACACCCGACACATCATGCTGCCTCAGTGATGGTTTGGTGGGGAGTGAGCTACTCAAGCACAACCCAGCTGTATTTTTGCGAACAAGGTGTTAAAACATCTGCCAAGGTATACCAGGACACAGTGCTAACACCTATAGTGTAACCACTATCTGCTACCATGTTCCCTGGAGAAAGGTGGACCTTCCAACAGGATTCCGCTCCAGGCCACACAGCGAAACCAACTTAGGACTGGCTGGCGCGGAACGTCCCTCACTTCATTTCTACCACTGATTGGCCTTCTAGCAGCCCGGATCTTAACCCGTTGGACTACAAACTTTGGGCAGTACTTCAGGCAAAGGTCTGCCATAAACGGCATCCATCTGTCGACAGTCAGAAACAATCTTGGCCCGAGCAGTGAACAATTTTCCCATGGACAGTTTTGGGTAAGTTACATGTAAAAATGTAACGCGTTACAAGTTACTTTACTTTTTCCTAAAATGTAACGCGTTACTTGCCCCCAAAAAGTAACTGTTACTTTACTTCGAAAGTAACGCGTTACTTTTAGGTCTGAAACTTAGAATATGTGAACAAATGTTATCACTTCAATTTTCCGTACTACTATTACTATCGCTTTTATTATTATTATTATTATTATTATTATTATTATTATTATTATTATTATTATTATTATTATTATTATTATTATTATTATTATTATTATTATTATTGCCCTTTCTGAATTGCTTTATGTAAATGCAAGGACACATTTTTACTTGACAGCTATAAGTTATGAATATTTTCATATAAGGTAACATTGGCTAAAATGCCATACTGCGTTACTCGTAGGGATGGGCTAGGGTAACCAGACGTACTGATTTTCGCAGTACAGTACTGTTTTTCAAAGAGCTGTCCTGCGTGTTGCGAAGATGTCTAGGAAATCGAGAAATATCCTTCTTCTTTAAAATGTCCTGCGAAATGTCCAGAGTTAATTTATTTGCAATATCTTAATGTTTCATTCTTTATTCACAATATTTTGAATCAAACACACTCTTTTCCTGAATGATGAACCGCTGTGTTTTTTAACACTCCTCAGAAGACTAGGGATGGAGAACAATCAACAAACCATTTTTTACAATACATCGCTTTTACTGAGAAGGCCTTGTTGAGATATCGGTAAAGTAGGAAAGGTTTCTTATTGAACTTATGACAGTGATGCTAACCAAGTTAAATAGAAGTTCCTTTGTGCCGGTCTAAATTTTCTTTCATTTCTTAAAATAATACCACGCTTCGAAATTTATTATTATTATTATTATTATTATTATTATTATTATTATTATTATTATTATTATTATTATTATTATTATTTAGCCCAACACGAACTTTGACTGTACGTTCATAAAATAAACCAATTTGTTATTCATCAAAGCATTTGGAGTTGTGTTTAATTCCTTTAATAATTTTGTTCAGTGCTTCTTCTTAACAAAAATGTTCATTAACTTAAGGTTAACATTAATTGAAATAATGATATGCGTATTGCCGACGCAGTAAGATATCATATACAGTACTATTATACTTGTGTCCTACTTTTCGATTGTTAGAATGTGGTCATCCTACGATGGGCACGAGTGAGTACGAGCGAGTATTCTTTGAAACTCGATTCGACTAAAAACAGACATCTTTGAACGCGATTCGAAAAATTTCCTCCAACTCGACTCGAATTCGGGTCGAGTCGAACCAAATCTGGTTTGTAGTTTCGAGTATTCTCTTCAAGTATCTTGCATAGACAATATAGGTTATCAATGATACTAGTACTACTACTAGTACAACTTTTATTATTATTATTATTAATAATAAATAATAATTATAATTATAATTATAACAACACTGTATTTAAACATGAAAGAAACGCGGTCTGTGTTTGAATACTAAAAAACTAGTTGATTGCTAACCTCGGTAGTCGTGAATTCTAGGAGTCAAGGATATTGTTCACGAGCTTGTGAATTTGGGTTGAGGGTTTAGGTTGAGTATTCGGGCTCGAGCCAAACATTGTTAAAAGTTATAGGGCACTGGCCAAATATCTTCAAAACTGTTCGGCCCGGGTTTACAATTGTAAACAACTTGAGCAGCTGGGCTCACAGCTCACTCACTATGGACCCGAACCGAGAAGTGAGCCGAGCCAACAGCTCACCGAACCGTGTCAGCAAGAGCCTTCGGCCCAGATGAGCCGAACCGAGCAGATGGTTCATCCAACCAAGCCAGCTCGAGCCGATGGTTCACCCCGAGCGAGCCGGCTCGAGCCATCGGCTCAGTTATTACTTCCCAACTGAGCTTCTTATTAAAAAAGTCTCTTGTGGTCTCGATATCGAGACGAGAAGACATGCGAGCATGTTTCCTCTAGTGAGCAACATTAAAAGTATTCCATATTACTACTTAGCTTACATTTCTCATGGCTTTCGCTTTCTAGTGGAATCAGGCCATGATTTCAAAACGAGTTAAAACGTAATAATAATAATAATAATAATAATAATAATAATAATAATAATAATAATAATAATAATAATAATAAATATAAGTATTCCATACATATAGAAATGCTTTTGACCAAGCACACAAGAAATTATATTTTGTCCATTTAGCACTATCATTCTTTTGTCACTCACAATTATTAATATTCATATAGTAAATATCTTATAATTCTTATATTTTAAAATCAATTGACAGGTCTCTGATTGCTTTTATGAGAAATAAATATTTGGTTTTATAGATACTACGCAGTGGGGATGATCGTACGTTGTTTCGGTCCTATGCCGTTTCGGTCCTGCGCCGTGTCGATCCTGTGCCGTGTCGATCCTGTGCCGTGTCGATCCTGTGCCGTTTCGTTCCTATGCCGTGTCGATTCTGTGCCGTTTCGGTCCTATGCCGTGTCGATCCTGTGCCGTGTCGATCCTATGCCGTGTCGGCTCTATGCCGTTACGATCGTACGTATTCTATGCATATAACTTGCACAGGCATAGAATCGACAGGAGTTTATAATTTGTAAGAGCAAAGATTAAACAGATAATAAAAATATTATTTTTTTAGGCACATGATTAAAAGTTAAATTATTTCAGAGCAGCGGCGTGAGAGCAAAACGGCACAGGATCGACACGGCATAGGATCGACACGGCATAGGACCGAAACGGCACAGGATCGACACGGCACAGGACCGAAACAGGTTTCTGAGCTGAATTGTCGGTCGTATGCCGTGTCGATCCTGTGCCGCATCCCCCAAAATTCGTATTGCTGTTATGACGATATTGATATGAAATGTTATTAATTTATCAACACTTAATTTACTGTAAAAATTACTCTCGAATTTATTTTACATTGTCTTCCTTTACCAAAGTATCATTCCAAATCCGAATCACATGTTCACATTATTATAGAAGTCACTGTAATAATAGTTTCTTCTTAATCCTTATCCGGGCAACCGGGGCCTTTCAGGTCCAGTAGCTTAATTTTTCTCGAATTTCTCAATAACAATACATATTTCGATGACATAACATTCTGATTCTTCTATCCTTAGTCGAAGTTAAAATCATGAACATATCGAGTTGGTAAAGCTATTCTTAAAAAAAAAAAAAAGTTGAAACCGTTTTCCTGACGTAACCGGGACTTAGGAGGCCCCGTGTATCTTTAGTGCAATTCCTGTGAAATATTAGATCAGATGGTCACATAATTATATATTGAACATGTAGCCATTGTAACCTTTAGTCGGAACAGTATGTGACAATAGACATTGAATTTTACGTGTTCTGCACTTAAAATATGTACTGGGCCTGACAGGCCTCGATTGTCCGTTTACGTTACAAAAATGTCTTGCCCGGAGAAGGGTTAAAATAATATTTTGTTCCTGTTACCATAATTTGAAAATGTTTCCACCACGCTATAATTGAGCGGTGCGGGCGAACATGAGATAAGTGCCACTTTTCGTGAAATTGATTTATTAGTTGAGTTGAGTTGAGTTGATTTTAGTTTAGCGTCCCTTTCAGCAGCGAGGCTATATGAGACGTGGACCTACTGATTAACGTGGAATCCGAACCACATGAGCTCCCGCCGGGAATCGAACCCGGGTCTCCCACGCCAAAGGCGCGTACGCTAACCGCTTAGCCACGGAGGAGCTCTAAATTGATTTATTAGGTGGAATGGGTAGAGATTGAACCACACAACAATATGTAGGTAGTTTAATTTCATAAATGTACCTGCAGATGGCAGGAGAAGCTTGTTTGGTATATGTCATTACATTGAACTGCATGAGAATGCTATTACCAGGTTACTCGAAAGTTATGAAATGTGACATAACATTATATTCCCCTGACCCACTAATTACGCAGCTGTTGTTCGTTATCTTTACAGCGTACAAAAAAAAAGCATTCTTCAGGAGAAAAATTAGTCTTATTTAATAAGCTGTTCTGTCGAGAAAAATTGTGATTGATTAATTAATTTTAGTGTTGCGTTCTGTTTAGTACAGGCTATTTGAGATTGAACTTACATCTTGCAAGGAGTATGGAGCTTACAAGGAGAACACACTCGTAAGGCAATTAGGAACGAAGATACTCTGCAGAAGAAAACTTGAGGTTTTCGTTGGCTTCGCCACCTGAAGTTCGGATATTTGTTTAATGAAGAAGCTTTGGGTTCAGATATCACAAATTTACTTATGTTGTATGTACTATCAAGGTCATACCTTCCAGAATAAATTGGAAGAGGTTAGTTCAAAAGAACAACTACTTACATGGTTTGAAGATAATTTAAAATGCTTTCTTTTCCCGTGTAAATTTGAGATATTTCAGAAGAATATCCCACCTCCAAAATTCTCCTAAATATTCTTTGTGTATAATGTTATATGTAATTATTTCTGCACCTACAAATCACCTTTTCTCTTTATTTTCTAGAATTGAGTTAATGAATGTTATTCTAATAAAACATACAGTTATTTACTCTATATTTGAATTCCCGGCGGGAGCTCATGTGGTTCGGATTCCACGTTAATCAGTAGGTCCACGTCTCATATAGCCTCGCTGCTGAACGGGACGTAAAACTCAAAATCAAATCAACTCTATATTTGAAATAATTATTCTTTAACTTTCAAACCCCGTTTGGAAAGTGTTGGACTGACTTGTTTTTTGGAAACTACATGACGCTGTTTTGTTATACAGTCGTGAAAGAGAGTTCTGTGGTGTGTTTTATGCTGCAGGTAGCGTTACTTTTACTTGTGTCTGTAGTTGTGAAGGGGTGACTATGTTGGGTCCTGCTGTGTTGTCTGAGCATAAGTCTAAGAGGATAAAGATGTATGTATTGAGGAATCACCCAAAAGGTACAGTCGATTGACTGGGAGCATCTAAGCTTGCTAAGGAAAGTAGAGACTCGCAACGACACGTATAATCTTCCGGTGCGTAGTAAAATCAAAGTAATGATTGTGTTTACCAATTACTATGGCATGAAGGAAGGACGCACAAGTATGAAGAACTACTCTTGATACGTTTTCTGACGTTTACATAATGCTATTTGTCGAGAATGACCAGATCTGTGAAACTCAACGACTGGTTAACTGCACTAACATAATGTCCCTTTATTAGGCTCCCGTAGTTATCTTTTTCGACATAGCAATACATTCCAGTTGCTTACCAAGCTTACAATGTGACATTTTCTGTTTCCGTAAATCAAAAGGCACCTGAAACAAACGCATTTTTACATGCCTGAGGACTTAGTGCAACGCGATAGATGCCCTAAAAGCAGTTCTTGAGGAAGGGTTCCTAACCTGTTTTGGGTAGTGAAGAGCCAATTGAACTCGATATGTGAAAGTACGAGGAAACTACTTTGAAGCAGATCAGGTAAACGAAAAGTGTTCAGAGGCTTAGAGGTAGATTGCTCAGTTCTGATGTAATAGATCCTGAGAGTTCTGAGAGGCCTTCCATTTCCAGACACGTAAGTTTCATTTTCAGTACACGTTTCCAGTATTTTGAAAGCAACTGTACATCCACTATACAATACATTGGAGCTACGTTGAATACACGATATATCGCTCACCAGAATTGAATTATACGTTAATTAATTCGGAGGTTGGTTTCGCTGTATGGATATTATGATGAGCAAACAAAGTTATAGTTTCACGAAATATTTGCATTTCCTACAGTTTTGTAAAGCATTATTCATACATCCATGCTTATTAATCATTATCGTTCTATATTCACCAATTTCATCAAAGAATATTGAAACTATACAACGCATAAACTAATAACTATTAGTACAACATTAGAATGTCTTTTACACATTGTAGAAAATAGAACCAAGTAAGTTTGATAGAGGAGAAAATATACAAAGATAAGCCTTAAGAGAATATAATAGAGAAAGACAAGAGGAAAAGGTATTTCTCCTCCAAATAAAAAATACATGTAGGAAAAGTAATTGTAATGTGTGGAGCATTAGGACGCTAAGCCACATGTAAATTTTCTGCTTTGTATTTCTAACAATGTTATTTGACTTTATTTCTTGTGCGAGCGTGTTTAACAGGAAGGAGACGTGGTAGTTGGGTGTGAATACAACTGAAATTTGTGTGCAGACTGCTTGGTAAGCCAGGTGACATTGTTTATCTTTGTTGAATCATTACGAGTAGGCAGTCACCCGCCACTTTATCTCAGATTTTGCTTCATTACGGGGGAGAAAGGGAAGAGGCCTTTTGTGCGCGTGTTAATTGTTTCACTTACTTCCAACTCGGGAATTCCGGGATGGCTGCTGTATCTGCCACAAAACTTCACTTTACTCCATGTTTTAGGAATGGAATAAGCACATTGTAGCAGGGACGATAATGGCAGGCAAGAGTATGGAGGGAGAGGGAGGGTTCTCGTCTCTTTTCCAGTATTCCCGGAAATATACTTCCCTTTCCTGTGCTATTTGCAAACTGTGAGATATACAAGAAAAAAAGACAGTGAGATGATTATTTCGTCTTATTCAGTTGGCTTGTAGTCTGACTTGTAAAACCGGAAAGATCTTGAGATGCGGTTTTCTGTCTTGTAGAAAAATGGAAACCAACTTATAACATAGTACAATTAGATTAAGTTTCTCTAAATATTGAGTTTTCAGCGCGATTTCGTAGATAATTATATTATAATGTACTCTGAAAACCATTTGTGAATATAACTAAGCATATATGTATATGATACACATGCGAAAAATAGTGCATTTTCATTATGCAAATCCTATGAGTATCTAGGACTACTGTTTTTTAAAAGAAAATATTCACTGCTCTCACCAAATGTGTAGTATATTTTTTTTAAAGTTCGTAAGATATGTTTTAACATAAGTGAGTTTCATTTCTCATTTTAATACTTGCAAACCATACGAATCTATTATTGAAACTGGGATGGCAAATCTTAAACTTTGCTTCCAGGTCAAGTTCATATTTAAATCAAGACCATACTTTTTAATACTTAAAACAATACCTTCTACACAAGAACTAGCCATTTAATGAATCCTATATCTTTCAATCAAGGAATCGCTATGGCTCAGTAGTAGAGCGTTTATTTCTGTCGCGTGGAGTCTGTAATTTGATCCCAACTCCCGCCAAGTGAGCTTTGTGGTAGATAAACACAGTGTGCGTGGGTTTTCTCCATGTTTGCTCGTTCCCTTCTACTTTCGTCATTGCACCATTATTATCCACCTCCATCATAAGTGTCCCTTATATTCTGTGCATAATCGTAGGACGTTAAACTGTAAACAAAATCATTTTAATCAGAATCCACTTAAACCAGAACCATATCTTTTAGTCAAGACCATAGCTAATGTTGGAGGTCAGACCCATAGAGCAAGTTTAATAGCACGTATTGCTTTTTGAGAAGTAACGTGTCAAGAGCAGCGGATCAGTAGCTTCTGTTGGTTTAATAGACTCCTCCAAATTTTGTTATTATTATCACTATTTTTGTTCCTTTAGAAGTGAAAATTAGTTTTTTTAGTGTAATCTCGCATTCCAATATTTACTCTTCCAGCCGTGGGTATAAACCATATCTTGTGACACAACAAAATTCAGCGTTTAAGCTCATGCACTGCAAATGAACTGAGAGGTTATTAAAATAAAATCTTTACATTTTGATTGGGAACTGAAACTGAAGACGATTGTACAAATTTTGAGCTTGGCAAGAATTAATTACAAATGAATCAAAAACACACTTTTATTATAGATATGCCATTTATTCCTTATATAGCTTCCAGTTAATCAATGACTCCTTTGGTTGGTTTACAAAATAAGGTTTCAATAATAAAAAAGTACAGTAAAATGTTACACAGGGTACTACTTTATTTCCTACTAGTATAAAAACAAGCATTTAGTTGAATGTTTTCATATTATGTTGTTTAATTTTTATTTTCGGTCATTCAGCGTGTTCTTCTGAGGTTTCTCATTAAACATGTGAGGGTGTATGTTTGTGTGTGCGTACTTTTAATCAAAGTATTCTATATATATATAAAAAAGCCCTCCTGTTGTATTTCCACACGAAACCACTAGTGCATAAAGAAGCAGGGCTAGTAATTTCGCGCACAGCTATACGAGCTCTCTGTGGTCGTTGGATTAGTCTTGCCTGTTGGCAGATTGTTGTCGAGAGGGAGAGGAGGCAAAGGAAAGAGGAGGAAGAGGAAGAAAAAGAGGTTGTTTGACGTATCAGTGACATGATCCCTCGAGACTACCAACCGCGCAGAGTTTGTGGCCGATTGAGAGGAATTGAACTGCATGCCGTATTCATCAAACCGTCAAGCGTAATTCCCTTCGGCAACATTCAGAAAATAGTGTTTTTTTTCTATTTCTTGCTTGGATGATGTGTTAGAAATTAAGTTGGAGCATTTATGTGATTTTATTCGCTTAAGCTAATTCATGCACGAAAGAAGGAAGTCCTAATTATAATAAGGACTTTGTGTGTAGATACTTGGCATTTTCATGAAATATGTGAATCATCATCTCAATAAACCCACATAAAGCATTAGTGCTTCTAATATTCTCGATATGACATAAATACATCTTGAAAATATTCGTTATTTCCGTGTATATATTTATCATTTACCAATTCGAACTGCAGCCAAATTCAACAGAATAACCGAGTTTGAACCGCAATTAATAGACGTTCGGAATGCTCAAAGAAAAATACACACTGTGTTTTATTAAACTTGAATAATTTTTACGTATTCTATAAAGGAATGTTAATATGTCTATGTGGAAGCTTGAAACATGGGATGGATCTATTAAATTTTACCTCCTTATTTTTAATGTATTGCAGGTACAAATAATGGGCTTACTTTGGGACTGTAGGGCGTTCACGTCTAAAGCATGGAGTCTCTAATTCAACTTCAGCTCTCGTCCAGTGGGCTTTGTGATTGGCAAACATCATGTGCTAGGGTTTTCTCGGGATTTCCTCATTTCTTCTGACTTTCTTCATTCCACTACTCCTTTTATTCTCATCATCATTGCCTCCTTCACGGAAGTAAACTGAAAGATTAAATTTCATATTTTCATTTCACTTATTTTGTGAAGCTTGTAAGAAGGAACATACCAGGATTTACTAAAATAGTGTACGTTTTGCAGAGTTACCGTAGAATAGACATACATACAGGCCACAGATCCTGGTCGGGTCTAATAGTATGTGTAAAAAGTAACTACTTTTGCGTCAAGGACACCATTTTTGCTATCTTCATTCTTGTTTAGTTTGTCGTTTAAACCTGCGATGTATCCTTACACATTAAGAAAATATCCACATCACAAACTATTTTACTAAAATGTAGTTTCTACTCGTATATACTAAATAATTGCGTTGAGAAATTTCAGTATTTTTAAAAATGTGAATATGAGGTTAACTGATAAGAAATCTTAACATCCACGGCCCGTTCAGAAGGAAAGTAAGAGGGGAATGAAGTGAAAATGTAAATCTTGCTGTGAAGTTTGTTCAAAGTAGTTTTGTTGATACACTGTTAATGATTATAACCTTCAGGCGTTTCTGTGAAGTTTTTGAGATCAGACTATATTATGGAACCATTGTTACAAACAAACCATAGGCATGTTTTTTCCTCTCAACTTCTACTTCTTAGGCGGGCTTATACTAAAGTGACAAACAAAATGAATCTTTGTCAAAATGTGTCAAGAAGTCTTACTAATTAATATTGAAAATAATATTGAAAACATTCTGTATGTTAATGCATAATTCTTGAAAACTGAATTTTGTTTGTAATTAGTGTCATAAAGCAGTCTGTAAATGTAGATAATGTTTTAAGTTCTGTTTGAGATAATTTCTGGGAGTGTAAGCATTTTGTAATTATATGTCTTGATATTAACACATACATTTCATCAGGAGCGCAATGTAAGCTATGTTAGCTGCTGAATAATGACAAAATGCTCAGTTTTAGAAAAATATTTGTTAACTAAGATTTCTTCAAGGAAATTTCATACGCGCAGATATGATTTCAATTCAAATTTTAAAAACCATAAACTTCAGTATAAGCATTTCTTTTTCTTTAAATACTTCAATTCACTTCGTTGTAATCAGGGAAAAATAGGCAGTGAAACAGACGCAAAAGGTAAAAAAATGAGTGAAATCTACACGGAATCAAAAATAAACAGTCAAAGCATTCAATCTAAGTATTCGTATACATTTAAGAAGCTGTACCCTACTTATAAACTTTTTTAAGTTTAAACATCATAAGCTACATAAAATATAATCCGGTTAACCTCTCTTCTTCTAGCTTAAAATGTCAGTCATTCTAGGATAACGTAACATATATCAACTACACAAACATACACATACACACAATATAAAATAAAACAACATGAATGTTAAATGCAATTCAGTTTGTTTCTATTTTATACATACGGTTCTGTTTTGGTGTCTCAAAACAGTGATAAAAGTCCGCATTAGTACCTCATTTATAACCCTCTAGCTAATAACACATATAAGCGCATGTTTTCTACATTAGCACTAAAGGATATTTAAAATAGACCCTATAGCTTAAGCTAATGCTACTAATATAAAATTACTCCAAGTGTTCTACAATAAATAAGGCTACATTCAAACTACAGTTTTAAAAAATAATAACACAAGTTAACAAATACAAACAAATAATTAGGTTTCTTGAATCTTTTAAGAACTTCGTATCAGGAAGAATTTAATGTATTCAAAATTAGTTAACTACATTTAAAACATTAGAAGTCCAATTTCGTGGAAAGTCAAAAAGCAGTTTCACTCTTCAGATTAAATACAAATATATTAATTTTATTCCCATTTTATTTCTAGCTATATACCTGTAAAAATAAGTATACTGTTGTTGTTCTCATATATACTCTCTTCTATTTATACTGAACAACAAAACTAATTACAACGTAACGGATAATTTATTCTGGCTTCAATCTATAAGAAATCGTAATTAAAATTTTCAGTTTATTCAGTTCTTACGTAGAAATTAGTTGCAATATAAGAATGTATTCTTTAATTAGAGGGTAAAATTTCATTGCTTATAAAATGTCTCTCATATTATTCAAATATCTATAAAATATATGTAAAAAGGTTCACATATAAGTTCTTTCTTTTTAAAAAAAAGTTCACAAATATTTAATTTAAGAGAAAATGTAATATGTGATAAAGAAAAGAAAAAGGAGTTAATACAAAATCCATCATGCGAGTGTGCAATATTCTGTTTGGAAATTAGACATGTAATTCTGAAATAAAATTCCGTCAGTAATCATATTTTTATACAAGAAAATTTTTCGCTCCCTATCAGTTTGTTAAAAAAATCTGCTGGCACGCTCTCCATTTGCCACTTGTGAACTCTATACGCATACAGACACAGATATAGCGATAGCTTCGTTCACGTGACTGAAATCAACCAAATGTATGACATATGTCAATCTGGACAAGATTAATGTGACCTCGAGCTCTCCAGTCTCTCTCCATCTCTCTGTCGATTCTCGTCATATTCGAAACTTTGACCTTGTTAAATCCAGCAAACGCTTCCACGCGATACAAAGAAATTATTCATCCCACGGGGTTATTCCATCCACGCTTTGCAGTGGCGCTAGTTTTGAGACGGTCTCGTCACGTGGAAAGTGTCAATCAGAGTCGGTTCATATGAGCGTCCTCTATATGAGGATGGGTGGGTTGCTGTGTATATTACGTTTGAAACAAAGATAGGCGTTTCCGGAAATGAATCCGATGGAAACTAATGGATTTCTAATTGTGTTCGTATCTCGGCGAGTGATATAATTTTATTGCAACAGCACTGCACTTCTCAAAAGAGGATTTTGAAAAAGGAATATTTTCCTGGCAACATCAAAGAATGTTAAAAATTAATATTACTTATTTTATATGAAGTTACTGTATGAAAGTCTGACATTTAATTAGCAACTTTCAAAAAATATACTCTTAATCCCTTTTTGAACTTTACGTGCTGCACGTTGAATCGAATTTGGCTTATGGATAAGTAGGTTCTCATCTTTTGTCTTAGATTATTCTGCTCGTTAGGAGAGATGACTCGATCCTCAGTAGTTGTGCATGGGATTTCAGTTCTACGTTAAGCTATAAAGCTTTGATGTTGAAACAAACATTAAGTTTCAAACAAGCAAATATTAAGTACATTCAGTGTACTAACACTAACTAACTCTGTGGCCTATGGAACCCGGAGGTTCAATGCTGCGTTCACAAAAGCTCTCCACTCACTTCTATCATTAGCCATTTGGATCCAGTTTCTACTTTGTATTCCTATCTCTGCGAGATCCATCTTGATATTGTCCTCCCATCTGCGCCTAGGTCTTCCTAATGGTCGTTTTCCGATTGGTCTTCCAGTCAAGACTTTGAAAGCGTTTCTACTTTCTTCCATTCTGGCTCCATGACCTGCCCACCTAAGCCTCCTAGACTTGACTACCCTAACAATGTTGGGCAAACCGTATAGATTATGTAGTTTCTCGTTATGAACTTTCCGCCATTCCCCATTCCCGTACCTCTTGGGTCCGAATATTCATCTCAGGATTTTGTTCTCAAATACTTTGTCTATGTTCTTCCCTCAGAGTAAGCGACCATGTTTCGCAACCATACAGAACAACAGGCATGATTATCGTTTTATATATTTTAAGCTTCAAATTCCTCGACAGAATTCGCGACGACAAGATATTTTGAACTGAATAGTAACACGAATTCCCTGCGTTTAGTCGACATTTAATTTCTTCATGAATATGATTTTCGTCTGTTAATATTGATCCTAAATATTTGAAAGTATCCACATTTAAAACAATAATATCACACCACCGTCCCTTAAGAGTAATAAAAGAAAGTCTGTCAGTAACAAATTCAACCCGTTTAATTCCTGGTAATATTCATTTCTAAACGATAAACCCTGTTCCTAACTGGTGATTTTTATTTCTTTTCCCCGTTAAAGAACGTAAAATTTCCGGAATTCACGGATCCATTTCCTTCCCACCTAACCTTCCTGAACTCCTACTAGGTCCATCCTGTATTTCTCTAACTCACTCGTTACGGATTTTAACGCGCCTGCCCTATAAAGACTTCTAATATTCCATGTTCCAAATCTCATGTCGTGCCAAGTTATCAGTCCTTGTCTTAGGCTTTTGCGAAGGTTTCTGAACAAGTGCCTTTTTTTCTTACAGGATGAGGTTGTTAACCTTACCCAACCCACAAGCTGGAGGACCACTCCTAGTCGTCTGTCCGCAACTGCTTATTCAGTATATTCACAGCTAACCTCTATATCTAGAGGTCTTCTCCTCAATCCACAACCTGAGGACGCGCCATGCCGTGGTGACAGGACATTCAGTGTACGTGTATCCGAAATAATTTAATTTCGAAGGAACTTGAGAGATAAACACCATTGGATAACCCTGAATCACTAGAAACTACTTGCATCACTTTGCTATCCTATGGAACTTGTGTCTTACAAGATGATCTTTAAGGTTGAAGAATATAAATGCGATTGTAATCAAATTAGAATTGTAGAGTGGGTATCACACTACCTCCTATTGCAAGTGGTCAAGAAGTACCACAGTTTTGGCAAGCAAATATAGCCTTTCACTTTTCATTCTGCTTTTCGCTTCAAAATCTACAGTTTCGCACCTAACGATAGGAAGTTCTTTGAAAACTAAGACGATTCTTTATGATAATAACCCCAAGACGTTTGGTTACATCAATAGAAACATAACTTCGCATACAGTAATTTGCCGGGCAATTAGAGTAATCTGTTCCGCACTGTGTCTGTTTTCCCTTTTGCTTTTGCGAGTTTTAGTGCGGTTCTTATGGATTCATGACTTCCACGAAAGCTTTTACACCATTCTAACGCTGGAAAACTTCCTGCAGTCTCTTCATCAAACATAGGCGATGGTTAACGATAAATTTCAATGAGTTTTAAATCTTCTTTTACCTAAGGTTGCATGCTATTTCTGCACTGAATTCAACTAGTCAGTGCCTTCTTGAATAACACAGCGATGGAACAACTGATTCGTGCTGCGTGTATTACATGTCAAGCATGTATTGATCACTTTGAAATATAGTAATAAGCTCACTTACGCTGCCTCAACGTGCGCGAACTCCAAGCTTCGCAGTTCTTGGTAACACAGCCGGCCTAAATGTAATGAGTTTAAAAAAAACGGGACGAAAACAACACCAGAAACTGGTTATGTCGCTCATGTGATAGAAGTTGTTTATCTTCGCCAGGTAATTAGATTTTGAAGTCAATAGTGATGATGATAACGAACTGTTGGATTCACATAGTCAGCAGCTGATAATCGATGAGTTCATAGATATGTGTGAACAATACATCACTAAAGTATTCGACACTTCAGATCTAATTTAACCAGGAATAAGCTTGACAAAAGGACTCAAAGTGATTAAAAAGGGTTTTAAAATTTTAGAAAACATTCAACTAAGAACGCGTCACAGCTATAAAACAAGAATAAAAATCATATAACTTGTTATATGATGAAATTCTGCGTAACAAAAGGAAGACATGTTTTATCATACGCTTTTGTTAGGTTCTATCAAGACATAACCATGTCATTTTTATTTTTGTTTCAATATTTTGTATTAATATATACAAAATTGTACCGTAATTACTCGAATTCAACTTAAGCGATTTTCATCGGACCCATCTATCTCGTATCTTTTGGGTATTATGTAGTTTCTAAATGCAATAACTTCTGTTTTCGAATCATTCAGAAAAAAATCCTGTATTTGCTGGATGCCCCTCATATGTACGTCTGTACGTGTAAAGTACGAGACAAAAAAACGTATAAAAATGGTTATTAGTTTTAATGGCGTTTTTGGTCGTTTATTTTTGTCACGTACTTGATATGAGACAATATGAAACTGTAAATAAATAAATAAATAAATAAATAAATAAATACTCATTAAACCTCCCATGGTTATTCCGGCTAGGGTAAAGGGGACGGCGATGTTGAGAAGTAAATGAAATGGTGGAATGAAAAATTAGGAGGAAACGAGAGAACTCCGAGGAAACCCATGTTTTTGTCCACACAAAGAAAAGCTCATTAGTCCTAGGACCTGTCAAATAGCAGAGTACTTAATAATAATAATAATAATAATAATAATAATAATAATAATAATAATAATAATAATAATAATAATAATAATAATAATAATAATAATAATAATAATATACTTGATATGAAAGTGTCGCTCTGTTTGCAATCTGAATCTTTGATAGATTTCAGTCAACTTTGGCCGAGTTGTTGAGGCAATATGATGATAATTTACGTCTTAGTCTTACAATTATTCCATCCCAATTGTTCCATAAATCTTAGTCTTACCAAAAACATAATAATTAAAAACAATAGTAATATGTTTCTTTACTATTTTCTTATTTTTGCTTTCCTTTTAGATATGTTTGGCTCATGTTAAATCCATGTAACGATGAATACATTGATCCGCTTGAGCGGGGACTGCAGACACAGACGTACTATAAAGAATTAATTGTGCGAATTCGTATAATGCTATAATAGATACCTGCAATGTATGCAACCCACTTCACTTCTGACTTAGTTGGGTTGCGTGTCTCAACATACAATATTTGGAGCAGTATTTTTATATCAAGTACGTAAGAGAAAAAAATGAAATGAAATCTTTGAGTTTTACGTCCCACGGTTATGCCGGTTAGGCTAAAGGAGACGGTGATTATGAGAAATGAATGAAATGAAGAAAGTGGGAGGAAACGGGAGAACCCCGAGAAAACCCACGCACACGGTGTTTGTCCACCACAAAGTTCACTTGGCGGGAGCAGGGTTTGAACCCGAGACCCCATGCACCAGAGGTGAACGCTCTACCACTGAGCCACCGCGGCCCCAAGTGCGTAAGAGAGTTTAATTTGTATTTGTTCTTTTATTGAAAAGTGTACTAACATTATTCCATAATATTATCAGTGATAGGTGACTGAAAATTAATTATTAATGAACACGTCTTAGTCTTACTTTGGTCATATGTCATATATAACTAAAGGAACATGAGTATCTTTTTAGTGCACTTTCAGTACACTCCTATTTCGTTTTAAAACATTCCACTATGACGAAGTTAAATGAAGTATAAAGATTTTCACCCATATGTAATACTATTTGTGGGGCATTTTATTAAATTTCTTACATAGGACATATAGTATGTATAATTTGTATTTACTACAACGAAAAGTTTTATTGTATATAATATAACTAATCATAATTATGCTTTTTGGTTCTATTATAAACTTTACCATTGATGTTCTTTATCAATGTAAGCCATTCTTAAGTCTGAAGTTAACAATAATAAACCTGTAAAATTTTCACGAAAAATTTATTCGGTCAGCATTTAGTAATGAGATCCCTAAAGTGAGTTAAACAGCTTTTTTTCTTATAGTGAAAAATTACATCCTTTCACCCACTTTTCTGGAATCATGTTCAACTTCGATCATTTCCGTCAGGCCTGTAAAAAAAAAAATAAGAATTAGCATTCTTTACATGGAGCTGTCCTTCCTTAGGAAGCATGACTTCAAAGAATTAATAGATAACTTTGCCGAAGTTAATGTAAATGGAAACGGATTTTATGATATGAAAAGTATTACAGAATACTATATTTATAAAGCAAAAACATTACTCTATGAATAAAATCTATCTATACTCTAGGAATAAAAACTTTTACTTACATGCATCTGACAACACTGCTATTCATTGAATCAAACTAGGACACTTCCAGAATCTGTCGTAGAACTGACAAGTCAGTTTGTGATGAATAGCAATGTTGCTGAGTGCATGTAAGTAAAAGTTTTATCATGATAATTTCAAAGTTTGTTTTTCATTGTTTTCAGGAATTTCATAATCTAGACAGATCCTTAACACATCTTTTGATGCACTGAAATATTACCACTGTTGCCAATTCAGAATGTTAATTTATGAAAACCACGTTTTCCTTAGTAACCCCTTACAGAGGCCTCATGCGATTAGTTATCGGTGGAAACGAAAAATTATTTTTTCCATTCCATAGTTTCTAAGCTACTCCAACTATTCAAAATGAAAATGAACGACAGAACAATGAGTTATGAGTCAATTTACGTGTCTTGTAAAAAAGAAAAAAAATTACACCTTCGGTTACATTTGGCAACACTGTGTGGTTCCTAGTGTACTTCAATCCTAGTGTACTCCTAGTGTACATTGTGTGATTCCTAGTTTAAAAATATATGCATGAACAAGGCTTCATTTTGGTATAACCATTATTTGTGTATCGCTTCCGGTTCAAAAGTTCTATTATCCCAAACTTCGGGTTGCATTGTATATTGGATACCCTGCAGTAGTTGAATGCTTAGAAAGGCAGAAATAAGTTTCCAATTAATTTCAATTACAAGTTTGTATACTGGACTTCATACCTCCAAGAGAGCCGCGGTGGTTCAATGGTAGAGCGTTCACATGTGAAGCGTGGGGTCCCTGATTCGATCCCAGCCCAAGTAAACTTTGTAGTAGACAAATACCGTGTGCGTGGATTTTCTCGGGGTTCGTCCGCTTCTTTCCACTTTATTTATTCCAGCATTCATTCAATTTCTCATATTCACCGTCTCCTTTAGCTTAGCCGGCATAATCGAGAGACATAAAACTGACTTATTTCATTTTCATTTCATACCTCCAACTTGGACGAATGCTCAATTTTTTTAAAAAAATTTGAATATTACAGAAATTGCTTTCTTTCATCCATTAGAAATAGAATTGTCGAAACATACAATCCCTTATTTTAAAGTAAGAGTATAAATACCGAATTCCACGCCTCTAAATTAGTGAATCCTTACATTTAATACTTATATAGTAGTCAAAATTTGTAGTATAGAAATTTCACCCGTTCCCCACTTAAGGGCGTAATTTTCGAAAAATATTGAAACGTATGTTCCGTGTTTTCTCATGGCAAGCTCATATACTGAGTTTCATCTTTCTAACTTAAGATTCGTAGTTTATTCTCGTAAAGTTCTATTTGAGCCCCATTTAATTTCCCTTAGTATATGCATTTTCTTTACTTTTCTTTGTTTTCATGGGAATGAGTTTCAGGTCTAAATTTCATTTTTGCAGCTAGAATAACATGACCTTCATGTTGATGAATGAGTCACTTTTATATAATAGTACAGATATGAAAGAACAAATCCGAACCACATCACATTAAAATAAGTACGAACTTTTCAGAATGAATAATTAGTTTAATACTAATCAATGGCCTAGCTAGAAGCATATAATGGAAGGTAATAAAATTGCTATAACGAAAAAGTGCACTCGCACACATATATGCACATATGACTGAAATATGTACTATATGGTTATGAGCACTTGTGACACGAAGTTTAGTGTTTTCGTTTAGTACACAGAAGTAAGAAGAATTGCATGAGAGACAGATAAGAAAGAAGTCACATTCTTTTCAGTTTTCTTTAGTTACTTTATACTATTGAAATATTGATAAAATTTGCTAAGAAATACAAAACAAACTTCCTGGCGCTATAGATCATCAAAGGCTATGGCCACCGAGATGGCTGACACTCAACTGGGTAATGCATGGCCAGCGCATCGGTCCCAAGTGCCATTGTTTCTGACTTTCTAGATCTTAGATTACTACCTCTTATTTTAGGTATCTTTGCAATTGCGACATTATGCTGGATTAATACTGGAAAATTGTAGTGTTCCCACCGAGAATACAACTAGGCATAATGCTCACCGCGGTCGCTACTCTAATAATTCGATTAAAAGTTAACTAAATAATACTAATAGTAAAAATTAAAGTTCCAGTTTCTTTTCTTTTTCTAATATCCTCTTTTTGCACCACATATGGTAAATTTGATCCACCTAGTAACAGAAACGAATTTTAAAATAAATGAAAATAGGTTATAACTAATCTGTGAGGCTTGTGAAGGATTAAAGACAGCTTATAGGAAGAAAACCCATTTCAACTGTATTAATAATAATATGTGTGATATGCATGTAGACTATACATGGTGCTTTCACACCCTGTAACAAATCTTTCGGTTCGCTTTAATTATGTAAAAGCTCGGCCTTCTTTGAAAAGCTATTCCTTCCTAGGAAAAACTGGCTGAGTGCATAAGTGTTTTTTAATTTCGCTAAAAGTTGGGACCAAGAGTGTTCGTTAGACGAAACGAAGATATTGAAGGTAACTAGTAGTTCCATCTCGTGTTGGATATAACAACTATGAAACAATCATAGTATGTATCATTCTGAGTTAACGATTATATGCACTTCTAATACAATCAATATATCTGATATCTTTAAGATATTGACATATGTAGTATAGGCCAGAACTGACAAAATATTTTGTCTTCGTAGATATGTGTGTGCGAAATTTAAAGAAAATTGGTCAGTAAAATTGATACAAAATGGGCAAATTTGATCCAAACTAACACATACAGCTAATACAAGTATGTAAAAATGTGCATAGGTTGACACTAAAATTTAAGGAAACTTTAAGCTTTGTCTTCCTCCTCGCCTTTTGAACTAATCTTATCCATTAATTAAATTGCACTGAAATATTTCACTAAATTTTGATAACTTAGTTTCCCCACTAACTTCACATTTTCTTAGATTTTCTCTTGAAATGACTAGTTCCAGCTAAACAGTGAATGAAATAAAATCCAGCAGATGTCGTGTGCTGTGAATGACACACGGCTGGAAAAGAAATAAAACAGAACGAATAAAAATGTAACCTTAAATTTATAACGATTACATAAACTTTCGTGCGGTTGATGCATATTAAATGATGTCCAGCATAACCGAAAATTTGTCTATACAATGTAAACAACGTGCGCACCCATGTAGGTTCTGGAACACTGCACACATTTTGGAATGCTATTACTATGCCGCTCTGCATATTAATTTGACGTATAATGGCTGATTAACTCAGGCCAACTGTGCTAACCACTCTCTAAAAGGCTCAGCGGTATAAACATTGTTGCTTTAACGTTGCTATAATTTTCCATCCCTTTTGTTTTTATTCGGCCTCCCATTCCACTGCTTCCACGCTCGTTCTTCCTCCCTACCTTACACGAGCTAACTCTGTTATTAGACGACTTGTTTTCCATGGGATCGCAGTGACTACCAAAGCGAGGGCGCATTGGTGCCAGGCAAATAACCAATACTATAATTTAATTTTTGGTTTTTCTTTTTTTTATTATTAGTTTTTCCTAAAACATTTTTTGGAGGTAACAAAAAAAAAACGGAATTCCCAGAACATGTAGACGATATACAAAAGTGCATGCATAATTAAAGAGAATTCATAGGAAATGTGTGAGCAAAACTCATGTTCCTCCGTGGTAGAATACTCGTAATGCAATTGAATATTTTCTTTTATTTATTTAGTCAAAAATACTAGTTTGTAAAACCTTGAATGTACTGTGTCAATTATATCACATTTTGTTTGTAACTATGTTACAGTTCTATCCGAAAGAAAATATTTGTCGATTGATTTATAAGAGTTTCAAAAGATGATTTCCTTTTTCCTTTGTATTCAAGTTAATATTCACTAAATTTCTCATTTTTCCTTATATTCTTATAATTAGCTTGGTTTGGCATGTACAGCCATGTTCAAAAAACTCAACAGTCCTTTTTAACTAGGCTATTTTTCTGAACTCATAACTAAAATTGGTGGGAAGTTTGAAATATTACGCTTTCCTTAATGAATTTTTCCCTGTAAAAGTCGTTAATGGTTAATTCAAATATACGTCCCTTTTAGTCTTCAATCATACATTCAACAATAGCATTTTTATCACTCTCACATTATACCCTCTGCCACTCTTAATCCATTGCTGGATGAAGAAATTCTCATTTTCTTTCGTAGATGTGTGTTAGGGTTTGTCCCATTTTTATATTTTCAGAAAAATATAGCCTATGATTTTATTTGTCCATTTCTCTTGAGGTCACTTCCTATCTCTGAAACAAATATTTGTTGTCCATTTGTCTTCTGTATTTCTAACTATGTAACACATCAGTTTACTCTTTTCAGTATGTTTGGTCACGTCCTCTACTTTGTTTGTTATCAAACTCATTTCTTTGTCTTCCTATCTCTTGTTGTTACTCTAGCATGCATATCTTTACTTGTCTTCTCGTAACTCTTAACCTTTATACTATTCAAGGTTCACGTTTCACTCCATTCAGAAGAACTGGTATAGTGCATTTATGGTATACTTTTAAGGATATTGGTAAGGTGCCTTGAATTGTATAATTCTTTCTTTTAATTAATGTAATGGTATTTCACATTCTTTAGTTATTACGCATTCCTACTTCATGCTTTTTAGTTGCTTTGATATGTCAATATTCTTCTTCCGTACTTTCATGTCTATCTACAGCGCATGTTAGTTTTTACACTGTCTTTCTGTCTTTTTAAATTCATCATTTTTTTACTTTTTGAAATCTTCTATTCTTCCATTCTGACTTCCAGTTAATGAGTAAGGTTATGTCATCAGCAAATCATATAGAGAATGTGATCAAAAACTACAGTGAATGTAGTTGTACAGTGTCATCTATCAATGCTGTATCCACGTCAACTAGTATCAATGTTGTATCCGGTAACCTAAACCTCTGCTACAGTCAGTATCTAGTTCGAACGAGTTGTGACGTGTTATTTGGCTTCTGGATATAAAAGAGTGAGGACGTGTTAACAATGACTATTGCACGCCAACATGACAGTTTGTTCTAAGCTGCAAAAAAGTCAAAAACAAGCTCATGAAATATCAAAACCAATGTATGGCGATGAAGCACTGGCGTTGAAGACTGTTTACAAGTGGTATGAGTGGTTCAAAAGTGGCAAGGAATCGGTTAAAAACGAGCAACGATCGAGACGTCCTTCGACGTGAAAAACAGATGAAAACGTGCAAAAAAGTGTCACAAATGATTTGTTCAAACAGGTGAATTACTATTCGAGATTTTTCCGAACATCTCGTATGGGTCCGTGTAAAGCATTTTAACCGCCGATTAAATGGGCAAATACCTTCCTTCTTTACCATGAAAACGCGCCGTACTACAGCTAGATTTTGATCCAGAGTGTTTGGCCGAAAAGATATTTCTGTCTGTCCACATTCTCTGTACTCTCCAGATATAGCACCATGCGAGTTCTGGCTCACCCCAAAATTAAAACCGTGCCTAAAAGAAAACGTTTTGACACCATTCCAGACACTGAGAGAATTACAACAGAGCAGCTGAACACCTTTCTAAAAGAAGCTTTCCAGAAATGCTTCCAGTCAGGGATTCAACGTTAGGATAAGTGCATTGTTAGCCAAATATAATACTTTGGAGGAGATTAAATCAAATTTATGTAAGGTTATTACTTTGTTTCTAATAAAATGTTCCCTGTATTTTTTCATCACACCTTGTATATATTGTATATACGATGTGATTTGTTAGTCAACTTAAATTTTATTTTTAGTGTTTCATTTATTGGTAGGCTGTGTCTCTTTCACAACTATCTTTTTAGTTTAATGATGAAAATCGGAACCAGAAGATGGCTCAATTTGATACATTATCACGACTTTTTTTCTCACATCATTACTCCCATGATAGGAGAACGATTTTTTATTTGTCGTCTGATTCTGTAGTAATTTGCTATGTTAATGGCGAAGACATAAAAAATGCGTCTGAATTGAAATGCAAGATTCCCATTTACCATTTTGTACCTATATATAAAAATTATTGATTTTTATTTAATAAGTAATATTACAGAAGGTACTTCTCTATTCTGAGAATAAGCATTATTATTTATTTGTGATAAATGTTATGAGACATCTGGCATAATGACATAAAAGTACAAATTACAAGCACCAAGTAGCTGTTTTAACTTCGAAACCATTTTTGAGAGTGATCCTTTGCTCTGTTCATTCTAGACACAGCACTAGCACCTTTGTTGTCTGTAGTGTTTTGCTGTGTTTAATGTATACTTGAGAAAAGTTTCGCCAGAAAGTTGAAATATTTCAGGAATATATAAATTTCAATGAGGACTTGATTTTAATTTCTATTTTTATATTACTGTTTGGATTCACCTAATCGTTTCATGTTAAATGTAGAAATATATATGCTATCCATTCAATAAAGCCACAATAACGTGCTCTGGAATTTTGCATTCATAGCTGCAGCTTCTGCTAATATCCACTGAATGTGCGAAATATTTTAGCAACTTTTTATAAATGAATGTATGTGTGTGTGTATGAATATGTTGGCAAATAGTATTGTTCATCGAATCTCATTGTATAGTGCAAGTATTTCTGTACGGCGCAACACTGCAAAACAGATTTAGTCCAAACGCTTGATGTGTGAGGGCATTGTTACCACAGAGACAGTGGTACAATAACTTGATTATGCATCGCAGCAAAAGGGCCGAGCTGTTGTAGTGATGGTGTTCGGCCCCTATGTTAATGAGATTTCGGTTCAGCTTGTGATTTCATTTGCACCCAACAGGTAAATGAGATATCAGACGCGGGGAAGATGCGCTCTTGTGATCTACTAATTAGGCAATTCACTGCTGGAATTCACACATTGTGTTTAGTTTGAACATATAAGGTTTTTAAGTAATGTCACTAAAGGTTTTGCATTTTTGTTATCATAGTGTGTGCATTTCTCAATTTATATTCGCTTGGGAAGAATTTGACATTGTAGAAATAATTTTCATCAGTACAACCATAAACTGCAAAATACCACAACCTTAGTGAATGTTGAGCAATTAAAGAGTATGTCATCTAAATATATATATATATATATATATATATATATATATATATATATATATATATATATATATATGACTCATTATTTCACTGCAGACTCACTCAATGAGCATGCTTGCAGGTTCAATCTCTGTTGAGTATTAAATAATTATGGTAAAACTGAATAATTTATGAATACTTATTTAATAGTAAGTTACTTCCATTACAACATTATAGTTACAAAAGAATGCAGAGGAGAGTTTGCCAGATAGATTGCCTATTTCGAATTTGAATTTTGAGATTTTTAAAAGGATTATAATTTTTTAAATTAAAATAGGTTTATTTTTAAATAAATCTCAAACTTTTAAATTCTAAATATATAAATTATTGGGGAAACATTCTAAATTGTAACATTGTTGAAAATTTATCCCGAGGTTTGTCTAAGCTGTAAACTGAGCAATTTACTTGGATCTTTCTACATCAGGAGTGGCCAACGAGTTAACCACGTGCTACCACTCGATTGGCAAGTCGTGAGAGGAAGCCCCAGTGTTGAAAATAATATTTTGACTAAACCCCTACGACTAAGTTAAAATGACCCTACTTTTCACCGAACAGTCCTCACGGAAACTTTTAAGTATTAATACTAATTATATGATTATACATCAGAAGTCATTATACATAAATTCGTTACATAAAACTATGTAATATGTAGACTAATATTTTTACTCACGAACTTGTAGTGAAGGTTGAGATTATGGATATAGTGTATAAAAGAAATGAATTTCTAGCCACATTTCAAATATAAATTACACATAGTTCACTCTATTGATCATAATTAGAACATAATTGATTAGAAATAAAACAACATTGATTAAAATTAGATGAAAATTTAAGACATTAGTAATATCTTAATCATAAAATTAAATGAAGTTGATAAAATCTCAGACTCATAATATTTCTTTCAGCATAGCAATAACCCTTCACGTCAGTTACCATTGTAAAATATATTTTATCATCGTCGTCCCCTTTTTTTCTTGCAACAAGTTTTATTCTCCTTCCTCATAATTTTAGTTTTTCTTCTCTCCCTTTCTGAGAAATTGAATTCTGTAATGTGGTAATGTTAATTCTTTCCATTTTTCAGTTCATCCCGAAAGCTAGACAGGAATGTTATTGGATTGGTATGAGGTTGTAACTAATATATATATATATATAACAAGAAATATAAGTCCCCTTATTACTTAAAAAGAATTACATAACCATCTTTTTTAAGAGAAAAATCTATAAAACTCATTAATTTATCTTGATGCTTATTACTCAGTTCTTATTCAGAAACTCAAGGGAGAAATGCATTTTTCCTATCTTCTCCTCAGATTTTAGTGGAAGTGACGTCGGGATTAATGCCAGTTGCTCCGGTAATTGATATTGAAACCGCTACCGTGTCTGAAACGGCGGGAAATGCCTGTCGTGTTTTCACTATGTTACCACACCGTGACGGTAGATTTTTTTTTTTTTTTTTTTTTTTTTTTGCTAATAAAACGTTAGCTGATATAAATTACTCATCGTAGTCTGTTTCATGGGGGAACAAAAATTTTGAAACTAAATCCATTTGTTACATGACTCGATGTCTGTCTCTGTATGTGTTTTCTTTGTATATATCTTTGTATGTGTCCATGTGTGTGCATTATTTAAGTCAGTAGCTCACAACTAAGGTGTTCCGTAGGTTCTTTGCTGGTATATATGTACACATTCAGGATTTGGCCAAGATAAGGATGTGCACGTTCATGTAGGTAGATTATTTTAACATTGTAAAGGGATCAAGTGCTACAATTTTAAGAACAACAATATACGTACATATGAATTCGTTACTCGATCAGGTCCAACGAAAAGTGTGGTACGTACGCATCAAATTACAAACATCCTTCAAATAATATCCCACGTCTCCTACATATTTTTGCCAATGAGGGGAATGTGTTGAATATCTTCGGCTATGTCTGATCCATTAATATTTAGCATCTGTAAATGTCTTCCAGTATGTCACATACTACCAAAACTTTTCTTTGCACTTTTGTGTTCATGTTAGTTGTGAACACAAAAACTGGTTTTTCGTTTTTTAGATAAACCGAAACAGGGTTTTGAAAATTTAAAAGAACATTTTTCCAAAACTGGTTCAGCTTTCTATTAAAATCGGTTTCAGTTATTATCGGTTCTATCGAAAACCTGTTTTGGTTTTGTCAAACATTGGTTCAATTCCATGAAACCAGTTCGGTTTCCTATCAAAACGTATTTCCCTTCTTTCTTAAGTTGTTTGATAATGGGTATTGCATGACCAAGAACACATATTGGCTTTATTGAAAATCATACTAGTTTCAGTGAAAGAAAAACTCGTGGAAAAAGCGGGAAATTTTTTTTTTGTAAAAACGGAATCGCTTTTTGGAGTAAGCTGAAAGTGGTTTCGGTGAAAAATCGAACCAATTTTGAAGAAAATCAGTTTGTTTTAAAAATAAAAGCCAGTTTTACCTGCCCATAGTTCATTTATATTAAAGTCTAATTGAGTTGAGTTGAGTTGATTTTAGTTTAGCGTCCCTTTCAGCAGCGAGGCTATATGAGACGTGGACCTACAGATTAACGTGGAATCCGAACCACATGAGCTCCCGCCGGGAATCGAACCAGGGGCTCCCACGCCAAAGGCGCGTACGCTAACCGCTTAGCCACGGAGGAGCTCTAAAGTCTAATTGAGTAATGAATTCGAACGTACGTATCTTTCGACTGTCCCTGCATTTAGTCTCTCGGTACAGGCACAGTACAATCAGTTAGTGACATTGGAAAACACTTCCCTCTGTATTTGAAACACATGTACAAGCTACTTGTACAATGTTGATGGGGAGGACACCTAAGTTAGATTTCCGGCAGGAGCTTGGGTGGTTCTGATTCAACGTTAAGCTAGCTACAAGTCCATGTCCCATATAGCCACGCCGCTGAACTGAACACTCGTTGAACTCAAATCCGATCCAATCCAATTGAAACATACACAGTGAATTTTCATTGCTACATCTTCCGGTGGCTTCAATACAGTTGCCATAACATGAAATGGAGCTCGCAAAAGATATGATCTAAGGGACTGTGTTGGATTGACAGAAGAAAGGATCTAACTTTCGGCGGATTTTATTTCTGCGCTGTTAAATCTGTTGGTTTCTTAAGTCAGAGTTAATTTAATATTTCCAGTTGATACCTTCATTAAATATATTAAATACGGGACAGAAAGGAGAAGCAAAAAATATGAAGAATCTCTATACGATATTTTCTTTACAAAACTTAATTTTTCTTTTTCAAAGAAGAATGAATGTAAAGATTTTTCCTTCTACTTAATCAAAGAAATACAAATTACATAACTTTTTAAATAATAATAATAATAATAACAAAAATATTAATTTTTCATACCAAAAGAATTTAAATGTAGTCAGTAGTTTCAAAACTTTCCTTCTTTTTCGAGAATAATGAACAGTTTTGAAGTCTTTTTACACTTCTTGCATTTGTAAGAGCCTTTTGCAAAAAAAGAATGAATTTTTTCTAGATTATTTTTTTCAGTGAAATAATTCGTTTCTTTATTCTTGTTTTTTTCTAGAACTGAAACCTTCCAAAAGAAAAGATCCTTCTCTTCACATCTCTCTTTCTCTCACGCACACTATATCACAAGCAACACTCTTTTTTTTTAACTTGTTCGTTAGGTATCCGAACTCCAATTCTCCAGCAAGATTTGTATTCTTATCATTTGCCTTATTTTCTTCCCTTTTACCTAACTTTCTCATTTGCATATTTTAGCATAGTAATGGCTGATGATAATTAGAAAATAATTTCTTTTCCTCCTGGCAGCGTGGCGCGTGATGAATATACCTAAGGAGTAAATATCAAGAGGATTTAAAGCGTCATTTTAACAGTAAGATAACAATTCGTTACTCGATAACGATAGTCGCTAATCATTCTGATTGCGGAGGAGGAGGAGAACAAAGAAAATAGGTTTTCCTAAATCCACACCTTCTTCGCTCCGTTCCGTCTTCAACGAAATCCAAATCTAACTTTCGACGGAAAATTAAAGGGAACGAAACAAGGATGCTTGTCTTTCTTCCCTGCTGCTCCTGCTTTCTTCATAACGACTTCAATTATTATGTCTCAGAAATCAGATAGATAAGAAACAAGTAAGGAATAAGCAAAATTGATGACTGATAGAATATAAGGATCTTCTACTGATCGTGCACCGATTCAAATTAGAAGAATAACTGTGTTCACCATAACTCAAAACATGATTTTATTTATAGTGAAGAACTGTGGGCCTTTTATTGCTGGTTTCTGAAGTTACATTCAATTGTAGGAGTTGCATTGGGTTTAGAGTATCATCTTCAACTTGATGTTTATTTACTGTATCACAATCGAGTTAAAACCTAAATTTTCTTAATCAGCAAGATTGTTCAATAAAATATGCATGTGAATAGTGTCCAGTTTTCAACTTTTGTTACTGGACCGAGAACGCAAAGCTGTTTCTGGAAATATTGTGATTATCAGTTTACTAAAGACTATTGAATTCCCGTGACAGGGATGTACGTATGGTATGAGTCCTGGGGCTTCGGACCCCCCGAAATCCCGACTTTTCTGTAAATTTAGTCTAATTTTAGGGAGATTGTACAAGGACCAGTAGAAAAACTTGGGACTCCTCCTGAAATAAATTTCCTACATACTTGCCTAGCCCGTTTCATTATGATTTATTTTTCCATTTATATAAATACAACTGTTCACATGTTCACTCTGCAATTGCACCGAATTCAAATCAAGATTTTAGGTCAGAGATCATGCTAATATTAGGTTCTGTCCTTATAACCGGAATGTTGCATAATCTGAGGCAAAAAACATCTACTATCTGACGACAGAAATGCCTATTACTGTTGGATACAAAAACAAATCGTTGTGACTTCTGTCAAGGAACTTACAGTAAAACATCTATAAAAGAATGGTATTGACTGTAACTCTCCATGAATTGAAAAGTTGATAATTAACCAATGGGTAGGAACACATATTAACCCCTTACCGCATGCCGTGCTACAGTGGCGGCGTAAGGGCGGGGCGAGCGGTGCCGCCGCCCCGGGCCCCACTTGGTGGGGGCCCCCGACGGTAGGTAGAAAAAAATTACTAAGGAACCTTGTTAGCATGAGCCGTACAAGGGCCGTCAAGGTTTATAATCCACACCTTCCCTAAATGTAAACGCAATTAATTGTCAATCAATATTACACCAAATAACGGATGAAACAGCAGAAATGTCTGTCTAATTATGCTAATCAGTGCTGAATTTCCGTATGAGCTAAACAAACTATAAACTTCGGGTCTCACTCTCTTGGGGACTCGAAAGAAATTTAAAGAATAAAACTGAATGTAGATTAAAAATAAATAAAATGAAAGTTTCATTATCTTGGAGGCTCCCAAAGAAATTTAAAGGAAAAAGCTCTGAATATAGGTGAAAAATAAAGTAAATGTTTCATACTCTTGGGGACCCCCCAAAGAATTTTAAAGGAAAAGGCTGAATGCAGGCGAAAAAATAAAACAGACGTTTCACTTTCTTGGGACCCCCAAGAATTTGTTTTAAAGTTGAATGTAGGTGAAAAATAAATAAAATAAAAGTTTTACTCTCTTGGGGCCCCAAAGAAATTTAAAGGGAAAATGTATGTGAATTAAAATGTGAATAAAATAAAAGTTTTACTCTGTTCAATAACCTCAGAGAAATTTGAAGGAAAAGCTGAGTGTAGATTAAAATATAATGAAAGTCAAAGTATATTGGGTTATTTACATTCTAAGGTCTTATGATGCAAGTAATGGGGCCCCGTCTGCTAGCCTGCTTCCTAAACTATCACTATTTATTCATTCATTCATATATAAGTTTAAGAGAAGGGTAGAAAGAAGGGATCAGCGTACATAATGCTTTATTCGAGTACTAGCATTCTGTTCCTAATTAAAAGCTCTTTGGTGCAGACGCTATAGTCGCTGATTCACTTGTTTTCCTTTCGTCTTCATTCTTTTGTCCTTTACAAGTCGAATTTTCAGCGAGGGAAACCCTTTTGCTAGCTAGTTTCCCCATTTCTGCTCTTGTTTTTTGGCGTATGAATTTACTTCTCAGCCGACAAATTTAGAGTGAAGAAAATGTTCAATAAGAAAACAAGTGTTCAAATAATCAAAATACTTCAGCATTATGTTTAATTCAACTCCTGATTGTTCTCATATGGAACACTTGTCACAAATCATTCGATTTGTTGACATGCAACGTGATTCTGTTCAAGTTCGGGAAGCTTTTATTGATTAAATCTCTGTCGAAGGAAAGACTGCTGAGAGTATTTCTGCTGACTCAGTGCCGGTCTGGAATAATCACGGGCCCTCGGCTAAAGTTGGTTCTGAGCCCCCTGATTGAGAAACTTTTCACAGAGTATCTTCGGTACTTACAACAATGATTAAAGGTTTGTTTATGAAAAAAAAAGTTTCTGAAGTATTTTAAATCTATGTTACGATAAATGACAAGGTAAAACATACTTAAGCAATATAATGTAGATATACTGTAAATCATGATATAGGTTTCGGCGTCAGTTCAGCATTGTACTATATGATGTAATGAGGCTATGAGTGAAATAAAGAGAAATTTGTTGATATGGCAAAATTATGCGAAACCCGTATTAGTTATAAACCTTTTTTTTATTCTATGAGAACTAATGACAAATATTCAACGTGTATTACAACATTTATATGACCACACAACTGTAAAATGACGAAAATATTGGTATGCACTAACAAAGTGAAGCTTATTCTAGATTTATATTAATACAAACAGGCAAATTATTGATTATTACTAATAAATGATTACAATATCATAAAGCACATAATTGTAAAATTGAAAATGACTCAGACACACACAGGAATTACAAAGTATCAGGAACATATTATATTAATTTTCTTTTCAAAACTTCGCTTGTCACCGCAATTTCATCAATGAATTTATTTTTGTCCAAATTTATAAACAAGTCTCTCTCAACATTCATCAACATCAAAGGAGATAGTAAGTTCTCGCTTAAAGAATATCTGAGTCTGTTTTGTACAATTTTCAATTTCGAAAAAAACTCGTTCACAAGTCACCTGAGTGGATGGAATGGTCATTATATATTTAAACACAGTATATAAATTACTAAACAATCCAGACTGTGACGATAGTTCATAGAGAATAGGAAATGCACATGAGAGACATCTAAAACATTTCCTTTTAGTACTATATTGAGACTTTTTTCCTTTTATCTTCAGATTCTTCTTCAGATGTCACACTTTCATCTGAATCACCATCACCATCATTACTTGTAATTCTCACAAATTTACACACATCTTTCCCTTCTGGTTCTTCAGACTTGTCACTAAAATCTGCACTCAAATTACGATACTGGCTTGCAAACTGTTTCAGTTCTAACAACAATTCACTTCTATTCACGTTTGCTAATTGAGAAAGTTTGCAAATAATCATCTGGAAAATCTTCTACCTCCATTGCAACTATATCCTCGTACCTTTTTGGGTCTAACCAGAAACAATCAAGCAGTAGAGTCTTGTTGGATACAAACCGTTCTTCTATACTTTTACTCGCATAATCGAGAAGGTTAAAGTATAGTGCTTTGTATTTCTGGTCATAATTTCTAGCCTTGTCAGAAACTTGTTCACAAGGCATTTTCTTCGCCTTGGGAATTCTTTTTTCTGGAAAATCACCTTCTATACCAATGTCCCCATTCCTAAAATAACCTTTGATGTCTTTAACCAGGGATTTACATTTGTCATGCAATCTTTAAAAATTTTTGTCACTTCTTTTTCTTCTAATTTCGTCTAATAATGCATCTACCGACTACCAGGCCTTTGCATAGTCTAAAGACTTGTTTTGGAGAAAAATGGACACAGGAGAAGTAACTGAAAACATGTCTAGCATGACTACAGCTAGAAACTGTCCTAGAAGGAAACGCACTGTAAATTTTGTTTCGCAATCGAAATTGCCTGTTGACGTATCTAACAATACTGACAAAAATGTAACGAATTTAGAAGATTCAACAAGCTAACGCTGACCTCACCCCACAGTAAACATCCAATAATAAATAGACTAAGCTACCGCTTCAATCTATTTTCTAGTGATTAAATGACTGTTTTAAGGAAGTTATACATGCAGAGAAAACACACAGGAAAATATCTTGGAATTAAAAAAAAATGTTTAGTAAACTATTTCACTCGTTTTTGTCGGGAATTAATACAATGTTAATGTTAGAGAATTTTAGGAAAACCTGTGAGAAATACAAAAAGAAAAATCTAGGAAAACTGTCACAAAGGAAAGTGTGGCAACTATAATGTCCGAAGGGAAATAGTATAACAGATAAATAGTTTTCGGTACTGTATCTAGGTAATGTTATTAGAGAAGATACCGTATGAACTGTGAACTGAAAATTAAAGTTAGATAGGAAAAAATGTCATTATATCCAACTTACTTTTTTAATATTTTGGGGACCCCTACAAGAGTGGCGCCTTAAGCTATAGCTTGTTATGTGTAAATCTGGTACTGGTTGTTTTTTTAACTGGTTTTCAAGCATTACATTAAACTATGTTGTGTTTTAAAATTATCAGTAGTTAATTCTGTTTTTGTATTCTAAACATCTGATAATTAAGTTATTTTTTAAGTTTTAAATATTTATTTTCCTATGCGTCCGGGCCCTCCCAAAGGCTCTCGGGCCCTCGGCGATTGCCGAGCAGTCGACCTAGCCAGACCGGCACTGGCTGACATACTGAAGAAACTTCAATGTGATAGGCTTGGTATTAAGATTCCAGAGGATCTTGTGATAATCCGGCTAAAATGGCCGGCAATATTCTGGAGTTCAAACTTTCATACGGAATATAAGTCCTTTGGCCTTTTTCATTCCTTGTAACAATAATTCATTGAACCTTGTAGCTTACATGCTGCGCACGTTAACGTTCTGGCGGTGACTTTGTTGGGAGCAATGGAACGTTTGTTCTTATTCTTCTCTAGATCTACTCACCGATGGAATGTGCTGCAAAATCAAGTAAATATTGCTCTGAAACGTGAAATGACACTAGATGGAGATCAAAAGCAGAAGCTTTAAAGGCACTTTCTAGTCAATTGGATGAAGTAATTGATCCGTTGGAAGATCTGTGTGATACTTCAGTTGAAACGCCTGATACTACAGGAGATGCTGGTCTTCTCCCAAGCATCCAGTCATTTAACTTTATCGCTTTACTATATTTCTGGTCTGCAAATCTCTCATATATTGATCGGATCCAAAAATGCCTTCAATCTCAGGATATGAGTTTCATAACTGTGGGTACACACAGTAGAAGGAGATGCATGCCTGGAGAAGCAAAGAATGAAACCTGACTGCACAGGCCGAAGTGAAGCGCTCGATCAATGAAATTCTAGATGAGATGAAACAACAAATGATTATTTTACTCAGATACATGACCTGAACGACAGATTTGGATTCCTATGTTCTATGGCCAACTTTGTGCAGCAGCTAGATGATGAGAGCGAGGAAAGGCTGAAAGCATGTTGCTCTGATTTGGCTTTGTTCTACCCGAGTGACCTGGATGGCTTATTATTATTTCAGGATTGTAAGGATTTAATCCGTTCACTAAGGTGTGCTCAGAAAGCTAAAGAACAACTTGACTTTTCACCACAAGGTATCCTGAAATATGTATCTTCAATGGGGCTTAAAATTTACTAAAGTTTGGCAACCGCTCCTCAGATTTTGATAACACTGCCCGTATCTGTCGCATCATGTGAAAGGTTTTTCACCAAAATGAAATTGATAAAATCATACTTGCGTTCTACAATGAGTCAGGAAAGATTCACGAATCTGGCCATTCTTTCTATCGAAAATGAAATAGCATCCACTGGATTCTGATAATATAGTTGAGACTTTCGCTGCTACCAAAGCAAGGAAGGTATCATTCTGAATGTTGGTGATAGGCTAATATGGTAGTGGAACTACTGTCAAAAGTAGTTTGTGTTTCAAGTAAAGGCAATAAAACTACAAAAGTACTAAAAGAAAATGAAATCTTTGTTTTACGTCCCACAATTATGCTGCTTAGGCTAAAGGGGACGATGATGATGAGAAATGAATGAAAAGGTAGAATGAAGAAAGTGGGAGGAAACGGGAGAACCCCGAGAGAACCCACTTTGTCCACCACAAAGTCCACACGGCGTGAGCTGGACGCTCTACCACTGAGCCACCGCGCTCCCAAAACTACCGAAAGACTATTAAAAATTGTCAAGATTTGTCAATTGACTGGTGATAGGTGGTAATCAAAAGTAGGATGGTATAACCCGTAGTAGAATTCTGTGCTTACATATTTAATCTATAATATCCCCAATTATTCAATATATTCAGGATTTTTTGCTATAATATATTCTAATACTAAGTATGTTAGTAAATGGTAATGGAAATAGTCATAAGTGACAGAATATAAACATGACTGAATTATTAAATAAAAAAAATATAATCATAAAACAAGCACGAAATCTGGAAACAATAGTAAAAAAAGACAAGCAGGAGAGGAATATTCTAGTGCTTAACTATTCACTAATATTTCGGCAAAAGCAGCGGGACTAAATAGATCGTACATTATCACTGGAGGGAAACCGAATGTTAAAGTGAATGGGGCTAATTGTAAGAAGAAAAATATATTCATATAAAACCCATCTAACGTAAATTCAGATAGGTGAGAAACTATGAATAAACTTAACCATATGAGAAATTGCACTCGAGAACCGAACAAAAATATCCTATAAAACATAGAACTTACATTTAAAAATCGCATCGGTTATATTATTATTTGCAATTTTTGCAATATCAGCTCATTGTTACGTTTTGTACGTAAATTTGTCTCTAACTGTATTATTAGGAGCATTACTTCCACTATTCCATCTAATTACAGTACGCGTTGATACTACGATAGTGTAGATGTAAGATAAATTCTGGATTCGTGATTGTTACGTTGGGGGCAGACTACTAAATATTTTTCGAAAGCTAAAAATTTTTCTTTTGCCAGTTTTTCGTAAGTGAAAATTGATAATGAAATGTAACTTACCACAGTAATAGACAATGTTATTCTACACCCGAAAATACGAATCGGAAGAATTTAGTGTTGCCATGCATAGAAATTACAGTGTGACGAGAATTTGAATTACCCAAAAATCTAGGTTATGGCAGTGACAAGAAAGATGGACTCAACGGCAATTGATGACTCATCATACTGTCTGTGTTCCTTGTTAATTACTTTTTAAATAATATTTGTATTTTAATTCTACTGTTTATTATTTTTTTTATTTTGTACTCTTTATTACAAAATAAATCCAAATATTATTTAAAAAGTAGGTAACAAGGAACAACGACAGCTTGATAAGTCATTAATTAACGTTGAGTTCATTTTTCTAGTCGCTGCCATAACCTAGATTTTTGGGTAATTCAAATTCTGGTCACATAGTAATTTATATGGACGGCAACACTGAATATTCTTCCGATATGTATTTTCGGATATAGAATATCATTATCTATTACTGTGGTACGTTACGTTTCATTATCACCTTTAACTTACGAAAAACTGGCAAAAGAAAACATTTCAGCTTTTGAAAAATATTTAGTAGTCTGCCCCCTTAAGATTGTTATTTCTGTTGTGGGTTGTAGTTTCCGTTACAATTGTATCCCTAATCCTTTTTCTATCGTGTCCTTTGTTTAAAAATGAATAAAAAAGAAAAAATATGCAATGATAATCGTGGTCCAGTTTTATTGTAGATACCAGCCTGAAGGCGGTTCTAAGCATTTAAAAATTAGACAGGGATGCTGAATGTCAGCCCTGTTTGTTTAATATATCCCAGATTATAATGATCTAAACACACACACCAACGTGAAAGGGGGAGGAGCAAACAGAAAGAATGATTATGTAAATGAATGTCAAAAAATAGAAGTGTATAAATCACGATTGTTTGAAAAGGGGCCCCAACCTACTTCACTGGCCCCGGGCCCCAGTTTGCCTTACGCCGCCACTGCCGTGCTATATATGGCACATACCAATTTTTCACTTTAGCTTTTTTTGTGATTTATCAAAGGCGTCAAATGACTCTTTTGTCTGCTGTGTGAGATATTGACGTGTATGAATAAGAAATTTTGGTGTCATCTGGCATGTTCTTTGTGATATATGGCACTTACTTATTTCTCGTCGGAATTAAGTGAAAAATCTAAAATTCAAGTTTTAATTCATTTCTCAAGTTCCTATATGAGGATTTACAATAATGATTATTTTATTTCGCTAAAAGAAAAAAAATCATGCAGAAAGGGGTTAAGGGTATTCTGAAAACAAAGCATTGAGAAAATAATGGAGTCGAAAGTAAAGAGACTTCTTGTTGAGCCCAAATTATAATATCAACAATACCTTCGGGAAGTAGAGTGTACCAATCCTGAATTGATTAATTTAGCATAGGATTGGATCTAATGGCATTCTTTTCTGTCTGCAGCGATGAACCTCCAGGTTCCTTCTCTATACAGTTAATTAGTTAATTAAACAGGTCAAGCCTGCAGGTTCTGTAATTGGCCTTCGTATGGGTGGCAAAATTAGTGCCATCACGTAACTGCCATTGAAAGAGAGTTCCAACAACCATTTTGAATGCCCTTCTCTTGTCTCTTTACTAAATACAAACGTTTTGTATGTTGTGAGCTGACAACACGCTAGGATTATTAGACTTAATCTGCTAATTATAAACTGTTATGATATAGAATAAAGAGGATGCATTTGAACGCACTGACGTCAATGAAATACAGAATTGTGGATTATTAACAATGTGACAATGTAGCATGCATAGCTGCTTTGTGTGTATTTAAACAGCGTAGTATACGAACTTTTATTTATCAGTTCAGTTATTTGCTTATTTTGTGTGTATACACATGTTCCAATAGCAGTATAAAGTTGAATATTTTGATCGGAATTCTTTTTGTAAACAACGTAATTAAGGTATTGCTTTAAAGTGTCCAAAATTTCTTGATATTAGGTCCTTTCATAAAAAAAAGTGTTGTAGAGCTTAAAACTTGAAATTTGTAATCTAACTTACAGGTTAATTTAAATTAACATTTTCTTCTCTAGTTAAAGGAATCCGCAAACTGTGACTAAGAACTGAATATCTTATTACGTAACTATAAAATTAGTACTATAAAGTGTTTAAAATGAAATATCGTGAGTCATGGTGAAAATCATTTTTGTAGAATATATTTAATCAAGAACTCATATACATTTATTTTGAGTTGATTTCCAAAAGAAAAGAAGAGTTAGTATAAATTAAGCTAAAAATTGTACAAGCATTCCAGCAAAATTTAACTTCCATGAAAAAGTTGCAGGGTCTAAAGACGATGGATGATGAACGTAGATGAATCCTGTGGTGATAGTGTCGAAAAAACTGGTGAATGATGATAAGCTCAATGAAGTGATAGAATCCAGATTTCTAGGTAGTTTGCCGCATCCACTGTTCTGTCAAAGAAAGCTGGTCTGACAAATCTTCGCTGGATAATACAACACACACACAGTCATGCCAGGTTGGTTCAGATTACATTACTATTGTTGTCATCCCAGTACACATTGTTACGCCTGTTTACGACAATTTGAAGCAAGTTTCATCTGATCGGATGATCTCGTCCAGAAGGTCAGGCTCCAAACCGATTTGGTTATGCATCATTCTGCAAAACTGCGGACGGCGATTTATTTCGTCCTCCAAGAGACCATGCATCAGGAAATAGGTTAATAACATTTCTAAAATGTAGATAAAGTATACAGTGGTAGAGCGTTCACCTCCGGTGCTTGAGGTCCCTGGTTCGATCCCAGCTCGCGCCGTGTGGACTTTGTGGTGGACAAACACCGCGCTCGTGCGTTTTCTCGGGGTTCTCCCGTTTCCTCCCACTTTCTTCATTCCACTGTTTCATTAATTTCTCATCTTCACCGTCTTCTTTAGCCTAACCGGCATAACCGTGGGACGTAAGATTTCACTTCATTTATTACCTCATATAGAATAGGTTTCTGGTAAAACTGACATACTGAATTACTATTGCACACACAATATGCCAAAAGTAGATTGTAGGTGCAATAACGGTTTGTATAGATCATTAAGTTTATTGGAGTCTCACAAATTAATTGACTTTTTAAACTTTGGGATGGGTTTCAATTGTGAATCTAATGTTATTAATAGGTTAATTCAAAATGTTCAGAATATTTTCTCATTTTTCAACTGTCACTTAAAGCCAAACAAACACTGATAATGTATTTGTGTTTCTGACACTACTAGCTTTTCTAAATAAAAAAAGATCTGTACTATAAGATGATGTCAGATAATGGTGATATTAATGGCAAGTCAAAAATGAATTTTGATTATTTCTTTTGCACTTAACGAAAATAAGTTTGAAGTGAAATGGTTTACTGTTATATATGGCCTTAGGCGTGAAAATACATTCAATATTAAGTACCAAAGATTATTTTGTTCACAATTTCTTTAAATTTCTATTGAATATGTTTTAATAATGAGGAAACTATTTCTGCTTCTTTTACAGGTAAGAAAGTCACATATTGAGGTGGTATGGGTGTTCATTCATGATTGCTCGTAAGTAGTTTTATATTACTTAAGTACGAAAATCTTAATGCATGCTATTGAAGGAATTTTTTTGATTTTAGAAATAAGATGCAAGGTCCGAAAAACGCCTTTTTGAAAGCAACAGAAGTTTTTTCCTCTGTTTTTTTCACTGGGAAGTGTACTTTTCTCAATATTTCAAATTTAGTGTAAGGAAAACAAAACAGTCAATCTTTGTTCTCCCATTACGACATGAAAGATATTTAATCACTGCATTCTGAAGAGAAGAACCTTGGAAAAACTTCAGAATCAAAGAAACATCGTTCATTTGATAGAATAAAGAAGTACAGTTCGGTAGAAGCAGTGGGTTTTCTAGGCCCACGAATTGTTTAAAGCTAGTGGATTAACTTTCAGCGACAAAAATGTTAGTAAAGAGTTTAATAGTGTTCGCAATACAGAAAGTAACTATTCTGAGAAAGTAACTAGGTTTCGTGGAAAAAATAACTAAAAGTTATGAATAAACTAAAACTTCATCAATGGGCCGTAGTGGCTCAGTGGTAGAGAGTTCACCTGTGGTACATGGGGCCCTTGGTTCGATCGCGCCAAGTGAGCTTTGTGGTGAAAAAGCACCGTGTGCGTGGATTTTCTCAGGGTTCTCGTGTTTCCTCCCACTTTCTTCTTTCCACCATTTCATTCATTTCTCATCATCATTCTTCTTTAGCCTAGCCAGCATAACCGTGAAACGTAAAACTTAAAAATTTAAAACTTCATCATAACATGACACAGCTAAAATGTAATAGGAACAGCATTTAAAACACACTCTACAAGTTTTTTGTTTTAAAAGTTTGAACACGATTTGACTGTAAAGAAAGAAGTGATGCTGTGAACGTTGTCGAACTAATATCTCACTCAAAATATACGTTTATGACTTAATTTTGTAAACTGGACTGTTTGAAGCTTACAATAAAACGTTTTCCGAACGTAAAACGGGATGTAAGAAAGAAATTATTAAAAAATGTTTTTGTATCTGTTTCTTGGTTAATAGTACCCTCTTCTGCCTCTCAGATTTAATTTAGGCAACCAGAAGAAACACATACATTAAGACGTATAACTTCTAAGTACTTGAAAAGAGGGTTAGGCAATCAAAACGACACTTCAGGTGTAGGGCTTCCATAACTTACACTTGCTGGCAACAACCGCAATGCCAGTTTGAAAGCCAATCAAGACAGCCAGCCAGAGACTGAACAAAGGACAGACAAATACTGGATGTTGTGAACAATTTCGCAATTGTGTAATCCACTAGAAGGAAACAAATGTGGTACTTGAACAAGAATGTCATAAAAAAAAAGTGAAAATTTCCGTTTAAAATCTTCCCCTCAAATAACTTCAGAGCCGAGTTTTTGTCAAGAGAAACATCTAATCTTAAAAAAGCCGGTTTCCTGTGCATCTCTTACAGAATAGTGTTAATATTTGATCTTGAAATTGAAGTAATCGTATCACTGGTGCTGTGCAAAATTAATCAACGTTCTATTATGTATACAAATAGTTTAAATTTACAAGTGTACCCAGCTGTTAGTTTTATGTTTCCTAATAGATAATCCACTACGAAAGACGCTGATATATTTTTCAGTATGCTGCAAAACCTCTTAGCACAGATTTTTCTCTTAATACCATTTTTACAGTTTAGCCTAGTGCTGACAATAATATCTTGGTTAGCCTCCAAATGCTATGTTAATTAGGTTTCGTGAAATAATTCAGAAGCGCATTCGGTACAGAAATTTACCTCCACCAGTAAATTAATATTTATTATTTGTTTAGTTATTTATTGAGAGAAGTGAATGATGCCATATTATAGAGGAATTAATGTAATATGCATTTGTGTAAATGAACAAAATCATTACAGCCGATTTCGTGAAAATGTAATTTTCATTGCGTTTACCCTCAAATAAACCGTCCTTGTTTTCGGAGATGGAAACTTTACACACATACACACACACACACACACACACACACACACAGTGACACACAAAATTGTTTTATAAATCTTAAGTGTGTAAATGAATGGATGTTATGTCCAGATTTCAACATAGTATAGACAGATAAACAGCCTAACCTCATTCAAAAATACTTGGTCGACATTAACGTTTCTGTCATTGGCCAAATATAAACATCTCAAATGTACCGTAAATTCAAGAAAAATCTTGAGACAGTCAAATCATATACTAAACTTCCCAGTAGCAGAAATTAAATATGGCTTGTAGAAGTTATAATAGATAACGATCACCTTGGAACTAAAATTTCTGTTTTACATACAAATACACACAGGAAAAAACTTCCTGTTCCAGTAACAATGCTAGATATACATGTATGAGGTTTTTGCGATACGAATCAAGTTTCCAGGTATTTACAGTAGGTATGGTCACTAGCATGGTCCTCTTCCCTTTATAAATTCACGAATCGTGTTTGATCTCACACACTTTCACACACACAGAACTAATTTCAACAGAGGTAGCAATAGACAACATGGGCACTGCATTTCGCTTTTATCACATTTGCTGGTCACCATTAATTGAGTTCGTAAATGTTTCCTGTCTCTCTTCGATTCAGTAGTAAAAGCGTCACATTCTTCGGATACCTGGATTCTCTGTAGTTCTTGTTCAACTATTTACTCTGTTCATAACACAATAATGGATATACATAATCGAATAACCGCTTGTTTATTTAATAAATGAGTTCTATTCTTGTACCATTCTCTAAAATATTTTTACGTGAATATTTTTATACAAATTAAATTTTGAAGCATAATGCACAACTTCTTATTTGAATGATGAATTCTTTAAATCTAGCTGTCTTTTCTTTTGATATAATTTTGATCGATTAACCTAGTTAGAAGCACAATATTGTTTCAAGTGGACCATGATTACTATAACACTCAAAATACGTATATTAATTAATTTGAATTATTTCCCGGTTTTTCAGAAACATATTGTTTCGTTAATAAGTCGGTGTCTTAATAATTGAGATTTTACTTCACACAAGTATTTTTCTTGGTGCTTGGGAAATAATGTAGCATTCTACCTAGAGAAAATCAAACAACTCACATCAAATATTCATAAAGCATAAAGGATAACGGAGATTCAGAACAAAGAAGTGGACTTCGAAGAATCTCAAAGAGAAAGATGGCATCATCGCAATAATAAAGAAATAACAGCCTTTCTAAAGGTGTAAACTTTTGTTAATAATACAAACCCACAATCTTTCAAGAAATTCACTGAGTATAGAGCTACAAAGGCTAGATAACTTTCCCTTACATGTTGGAGGATAACTCCACCAAACAGTTTTGCGCATGCTCGGTGAGAGAAGAGCTGTCACCAAGATTCCAGAGGCTATTCTTTATACGAAATGACACGAGAAACGTAAATAGATCTAATGTTTTACAGCTTTATATGAAAGTGAAATCTTTCAGTTTAAGGTCCCACGATTATGCTCTAGGCTAAGGGTGACGCTGATTAAAGCAAGTGAGTGATCGTGGAAGAATCGGCGGAATGAGAAAGTGGGAGGAAACGGGAGTACTCCGAGAAATCCTACTGATATGATGATGTCCACCACAAACGTAGAGATGGAGATCAAACCATGGACCCCACCTACCAGAGTTAGGCGCTCTACCACTGAGCCACCGTGCCTTCTTGAGAGCTTTTAGCTGCCGAAAATTAAAAAAATATATATATATTTTAACCCTTTTGGACCCGGATCATTTTTGACGTTTTCCTATATTTTCAGTTAGTAACTTAAAAACTATTTACCTTATTAAGGCCTTGTTTTTTACAAGAGAGGTGTGGCTAATTTTGTGTAAGTTACATTACAGTATTGCGCACGGGAGGCAAATTATTGAGGGAATTGTAGGGGTGCAAATTTACAAAAGAGAAATAGTAGAGTGGAAAAAGGAAAATTTTTCGAATTTTTCATTTCAAATCAGGAATTAAAATTTTCTGTAGCTGGAAACACTGCTACCATACACACGCAAACTATCTTAAAATAAATATTTTCACATCACTAATGTATCCTACAAGTATCAAGGCGATATTTAAGAACCAAACTTCTAATTACAAATAATAGATTATGGTAACAGAAAAGTAGGGAAATGTAGAAAAATCAAGGGTTACAAGCTAAATACAAACTGTTCGTGCGCCTCCTAATTACCCCATTGTAACGATCTGTACCCACTTTTTTTCAGTAAGGACCAATTTCCGACTGTCGTCAATTGACTTGCGCTCGGAGGTATAGATACAAATTTATATACAGAAATTTCGAAAATTTCGAATTTTTTGCCCAAATTCGCTACACTCCGTGATGTCAGCAATTAGGTATCGATCCAATCCGAGGTATCTACCTGACAAGTATAAGGAAATCTCTGTACACGAAGGAAGCTACAGGGAAAAAAAAGAAAAAGAGAAAATTCGAAATTCGAAAATTCTCGAATTTTTTATTTTGGGCTGAAATTTGGGAACGAAATTCGATACCTAGAAAAAAGAAACTAATATGATAAACTATGGTCCGACCATATTTGGCCAAAAAAAATATTCCGATATCTTAATTAGTGTCCACACAGGAGCGAATTAAAAAGTGGCACATTGGCCACCTGGGTCCGAAAGGGTTAAAACGCCATACCTCATAAACTATAGAATTTAGATGATGTTACTAGGTAATTGATACAGAAGCTACTAGAAGTTGCATCTAAATATATATATTTGCGAGGCGTGCCATGCCTACGAAACAGATTTTGAAAACCTACAAAACTTCTCGGTCTACATATTGCCCGTATTACTAAACACATTTATCTAAATGTATAACATTAATCTTTAACGTTTCTTATTGATATGTTTTAAGAGAAAGAATGATAAGGGAAATTAAATATCAGGGCATCATTTGATTAAATGAAGATATCGAAAAGCAGAACAGCCTAGAAGAAAGTTGCACACATATACTCATGTAGTTCTGGGATATATCTAAATGATAGATAATTATAATCGAATCTCTGTTAGTTTATTGGACTGATGTAATGTATTGTAGGTGCTCGAAAGGCACCGTAAAGTTCCAATGTCATGTTTCAATTGAAGGATAGTATTGAAAGCTACTTCTGTTGATGGTTGGTTTGGACTTGGACTTGGTTTGGACGTTTATACCTATAAGACGTGGGAGTCAAACTACATGAGATCCCGCCGGGTTCCTCGCATCTAAGATACGTACGTAGATCATGTAGCCACCAGGAAGCTCATTTCTTTGTTATGGGTTAGTGTATTGTACGTGTGTTGGTTTGATCTTCACGGCTGTATTAAACGCTTTAAATTTTTAGAACATAGACCCACGCAGGCCCGCAACTAGAGGAGAGCTAGGGGGGCCTGGCCCTCCTAAACTTTTTGTGGCCCCTCCAGACCTCAACACAAAAAACACAATTTAGATATGTGCAAGAGAATTTTTAATGACTTGCCCCCCCTAACATATCCATGGCCCCCCAATCCTCTGTGGCTGTTTGCGGGCCTGGACCAACGAACTGAATAATATCCATTTTACTCTTAAATAACATTAGAAACAATTGACTAATTTTTTTCTTGTTACCAAAGTGGTGTACTTTCAAATACAATATTGTCAGAACTCATAATATTTGGTACTCATTTGGGAATAGGGATTTGGTGATAAATATAGGGACTAACAAAAGTATATAAAGTCTATGAAAAAATAAAGCCTTGTTTATTTAAAAATATTATTCATAGTTCAAAGTGTGGTACAGAAAGAAGGAGAGGTCGTAGCAGAACCAAGTTTTCTGTTCTTTATTAGTAGAGTCCTTTCAAAGCCGACTAATTCCCTTTGCAATTTTGCTTATTCGCCTCCCATGTAAGTAAAAAAGGAGAAAATTGTTATTATAAACTTCAAATATAAGTAGTTGAATCATCCAGTACAATGTCGTTACATTTCTAATCATATTTACACAGGACATCAATAAATTTATTCTTCCAGTCAATTAGAAACCATTGCTCTGAAAACCAATATTAGATCATGATTCGCCATTTAGTTTATGTTTGTAAACAACCAGAATTCAAAAACCAAGCAATTTTAAAAGAGACACGCATAAAGAGAATAAATCTCAAGTCATTTGTTGAAGAAAATTCGCAGAAATAAACAAGTAAGGAACATATTTCTTTTTAGGAGTGTATTCTGTTTCCTTCTAATGCGGTTATTTCTTTATATTCCTTATTATTGAATGACCTTTTGCGATCAAGATTCTAGCCTCGTGAATGAATAGTAAAAAAAAAGGAATTTCCTTGTCTGTACTATGTACATTTGTATGAGGGTGCGTGAATAGAAGAAAAAGAAGAGAGAGTCTCTTTCAAGATTGAAGTCGTTGTGTTGTAGTCATTGTATGTACATATCCGTGCGTCTCTGGAGTCGCCGTTCTTCTATTTCACAAAGAGGATGCCTGCTTTATTTGAACGAAATAAATAAAACGAGATCTACTTCGTTCTTTGCTGATAAAAGTGGGTGTTTGGGAGAGAGAGAGAGAGAGAGATTTTCTCTTTTCTCTGCTGCTATTTACAGTCTACGCACACACATAAGCACTTAGGATCAAGGTCATTGGTGTCCGTTCATCCATACGATGCTGCTTCGAAGAATATCAAGAATACAGATGGAAAAGGGCGCATCTAAAGAAGAGGCAGAAAGTTCAAGAATTCTTTAATTTAACAGCCTTTCCGTTCTTACGGTTCCGGAATTCTTCCTTGTATTTTTCTATTTTAACTGATATGTAAATTGTGTCCTTGGAATGTATGTAGGATGATATGTTCCTTTTTTTGTAGAGGGCTGTTGTGTGAATGTGGGTGAGGCGCAAGAAAGTGAGTGCTAGCAAAAGAACGAGGGGAGAGAATTAACTAATTGACTTTATAATAGACCCTATTCCCTTTTGGTGGCCTCACGTAGCGAAGTCACTAACGTTCTTGTCTTTGGTGTTCGGTCCTGTCCTCTCGTTGGGGACATTCGGTAGAAAACCTGTAAGAGCTTTCTCAGACTAGGCACCCAGGTGAGGTTTTCCTAGGTTTTCCTCAATCACACCAGGAAAATGCCGGGATGGTACCTAACATCAGGTTCCAGGTCATATTCTTGTTTGTCCAATCCTTTCTTCCTTACCTTTCGTCGGATAATGTGATCGCCGAGAGACGTCACCCTTCATTCATGACGGGATAACATATCCATGGATATTGAAAACCCAGAAACCTAATTCCTAGTTCTAATCCTATACCCTTATGCATTACCATGAAGAGGGGACCCATTATCTAGGTGAACTTTTATTCGAAATTGAATCAGGTACATAAACCATCATTCAATATTACATTGCATCTTTTCCCACCACACTTTCTAGCTTGTGAAGGAGTTAGATTACAACAGTCATTCCGAACTGAATGCCTCAATTGTGTTTTGGGATGCCACAATTCGCTACTTTCCTTTTCAGTCATCCACATGAAATGAAGAAATAGCAAGTAGGAAATTAGCGTTGAGACAAAGCAGTTGTGGTAAGCAAGGATATTAATAGCGTAGCCGATGGTTTTGCAGCCTACAACTCATGGGTCCATGAGTACTCGTACACTGCCAAAATTATATTCTATCCTTGTTTATTCTATTCTTGAGCCTCGTCTCTTTCCCGTGCTTTGCTTTGATGTTTCTCTTTGATATTTTTCTGATTATAGAAGTGTGCTCCTACCTCATCATAGGACAGTTAACATGAAAAAGTTTGCGGAATATGCCTCAAGTCAGATTTAGAGAGGAAAGAAGAATATGGGAAATAGTCAAAAAAGTGGAAATGAAGTTGATCAAGACGTTATTGCACAATAAGTTATTTTCATCACGGATGTGATATACGAGGGAGAATCAAAGCAAAACTGCAATTATTTTCCCCACTATTTTACTTAATGTATAAACAAGTATTTCCCACAAGGGAGAAATGCTTGTTTATACATTATTTTTCTACATAATCCCTCCCAGACCAATGAACTCACGCCATCGGATAGGAAGTGCTTCAGCATGCAAGAAAAGTTCTTTTAGTTGACGTGTAGCCAATCGTGCATCACCGATTGGACGTTTTCATCAACTTCTGCACTCCAAAGTCCCAAAGATATGGAAATCCTATAGTGCCAACGGATGTGGGAGGCACTTGAAACGTAGGTCGTCGATGGTTTTCAAAATGAGTTTCCCTGCAGAGACTAGATTCAAAATTTATTGTGTTTTATCGAAGAAGAATTTAGCCATTCGTTACTTTCACGTTTCGTCTGCGGTTGAAAATGGTGCACCCAGCTTTCATCCCTTTTGACAATGTGAGCTAGAAAATCCTCATCCTCCTCTTTATAACGCCTCAGCAGCTCTTGATATATGTCAACCCGACGATCTTTCAGTTTCTGCGTCAGAACTCGAGGAACCCACCTGCTGAACACTTTCCTGTAGCGGTGTTCATCATGCACTTCGTGTTGTACTGAACTAAAGCTCGTATTCAGCAATGAAGCCATTTAAACCGGGAAAAACGCCGGTTTTCCTGAATAAGCTAATGTGCTGCGGCTACAGACTCCTCTGTCTCAACTCGATGAGCCTCAGGCCCGTATCCAAGGGGGGTCTAGGGGGGCCGGGACCCGTAAATTTGTACCGCTCTCCTAAAATTTTCACGTAGGCATGAAAATGAACTATATAATATGGTGATGAATTATAATGTGGTTGGATCGGCCATCTGTAACTCCTACCGCCCCCCTACATTTTTGGGCTGGCTACCGGCCTGATGAGCCTGATCCAGATGGGGAGTATCAGTCAACAAATCGTACCTTCTGTGAATTTCTTGCTTCACTTGTAGACTTGCCGCTGTGACAGACAGGCGTCTCCATACTTCTTATTGATTCTCTGATGAATATCAATCGATTTCATACCTTCACTCCATACAAATCGAATAACTCCACATACTTCATCTTTGGTGCTATGGTTGTGCTACTGCGATTACACCATATTGGCTCAATTGTTACACAGTTTCAACCCCATCTATCGGCATTGCTTCGTACTACCAGCTCGGAAAGACATCCAGGACTGTGTCTGCAAATTTCCAAACGCCTAGGAAAAAAATTAAAATGGCACTTCTGCGGTTTTCATTTGATTTTCCCTCGTAATGTGGTGTAGTGGAATATGACTAACTAAGAAAGGAAAGAGAAAAACAACGCAGAAAACGGACAAGAGATGAAATTCTTTGATATAAAAAAATCGTAAATCTAAATTAGCGGAGAATTATAATACATGGATGAAAGCTTCGACACTTATAAATAGCATCTCACTGACAGTAGAATTATGCACTTACAATGATTCTAGCATATACATAGGAAGGAAAACATCATGAATAATATGTAAACATTCAAGAATCGTACAATGTAAAACTTTTTCTTAATAAAATGAAAATTTCACATGTTGCAAGTTTTTAAAACTTTTTATTAACCCATATTCATCACAGTAAGTTTAAACACTTCATTTAGGCGCAGAAGACATGCGACTTCCTCATTTATACTTCGAAATATCAACTTTTTTCTTTATGGAACACTGTACGGATCTCTCTATTTGAAATAATACTATTCTCTAACAGATTTTGAGTGCCAATTTTAAGCATTCCTCAAACGACACTGTGGTTAAATTGAATTGAAATGAATTGTTTTTTATTGAAGTGGGAGTGATTCAGTCAGAATTAATCTAACACTTACCTTTTTCAGCATCCTTTCTCGTAGTTGCTAAATTTTATGTTCACCTTTTCTTCTTGAAATCACTCCTTTCTCTGCCAAAATGCTCTCTTGATGCGATGCGTTCTAACGACAAGAATTGCAACCGCGTCGTCTTGTAATTCGTTTCATCTTCGTTAATAAACTAGAGAGGGTTTGACATTTAATTTGATTCTTTGGAAAACATAAAGGTTCATTTTACAAAAGCAGCCACGACATATACATTGCATATTCGTAATGTTAGCTACATCTTTCCGCTCATACATATAATTTATTTCACATTAACTTGTTCCCTATACATGATGATACGAATATTTACTGGATAGATTTATAAATTTTGAGAAACTATACCATATTAGTGTTTTTGTGCGAATATTTTGTCACGTATTACATGATAATAAGTCTTAAGATAACACCTTACTTGACATTATTTCCAGATACACACTTAAGATCTCGTGTATATCCTTATGATTTTAATAGTATGTGGAGGGTGGCTCAGTGGTAGAGTGCTTACCGCCGGTGCATAGGGTCATTAGTTCGATCCCCGGGCAAGTAAATTTGTAGTGGACAACATCGTGTCCATGGGTTTTTTTAGGTACTCCCGTTTATCTCTCATTTTCTCATTCTACTATTTCTTCCATTATCACTTGCTTTAATCATCGTCTCCCTTAGCCTAAAGGGATAGTCAAGGGGCGTTACACTAAAAGATTTAATTTATTTCATTTTAATTTATGTGCGTCGTTTGTGTATTCGAGTATTCAATCTACAGCTTGATACATTCGTTATACAGAATATCCTTATTACACACTAAGGAGAAATTACATGTTGGAAACCCTTATTCCATTGCTTCTTTTTATCTTCTTGTGTTCTGTTTCGTCTGTAAACACCACGATGCGTTAATTCGTCACGTTACTTTTTACTATCTTTCATGCGAAATGCAATCGAGTACGAGATGGATTGTAACCAACTATCATGTGAGCCAACAGATCTCAAACTTAAAGAAGAAAGATAGAAACTTGTAAATTTCGTAAACAGTGTAAACTAATAGTTGGATATACTAGTTTGCTCCGGTATTTGTCAAATGGTACATAGTTATTTAATGTTGATACTATGACGACTATTTTATCTTTTTCTAAAACTACAGTCTTTTTTTCTATATATCATGCATGAACGCACTTTTTATTTTTAGCCTGCATTTTCCAAGTCATTAATGCTCCTTATATATATAAAAAATGAAATGAAGTCTCTCGGTTTAACGTCCTACGATTATGCTCTTTAGACTAATGGAGATAGATTATTAAGGTAATTGAATAATGATGGGAGAACTATGGAATTAGAATTCGGGAACAACTGGCGTACTCCAAGAAAACCCACGGCCACGAAATTGTCCACCCGACCGGGGATCGAACCAGATACCCTACGCACCAGAGGTAAGAGCCGAGCACCTACCACTGAGTCACCGTGCTCCCCCCCCCGCTACTTATATATAATTCATTAAAATAAAGATAGTGTATTGTAGGGAATTGTGCAATCAGTTTTTAAATATGTTTTAACTATCAACTAGATAAAGATTGTTATGCTGTAAAATAGACTTTTCATTGACACCATACGGAAAAAATTTCACATTTATCAATTTTGAAATAATGAAAATGTAAAACATTAATAATTTCCTTTTGTTAACAGAGACAAGAGTGTATCTATTTATCTATAATCATTGTCTGTAGTTCTTTCAAAGTGAAGCAATACAATTTAGTGGCTAGGAATTACATTACTTGCATTCCATGATCTTGATTTCGAAAATTAATTTAACTCTATGATGCTTAAAATACTTTTCATGCACGAAAAAAAAGGTAGCTTGCTTTTGGATTCAGTTTTGTCACGTCACAGGCTCCACTTGTTTGTTAATAACTGAAAATTCTTCAACTTTTTTCCCTCATATCCTTCGTATACTTCCATATTTCTTTGATTTAATATATTCGCGTCATTTTGCACCATGGCATGTTTCTTCCAGAGTAGAATTCATATTCCTTAAGATGAAAATGTTTCAAAAATAAAGCACGGAAAGAGAGAAAGTTGTAACATCTACGCATTTAAGATTAAGTAAAGTTCAGCGCACCACACAGAGCTTAGCAGCGACTACTAAGTAGTTATATCCTCGGTGGATGGTTGAAGAGAAGGAAAAACAGCACACACTGGGGAGAGGTAGTCTGAAACTTTGATGCTGCTTTGCTTTAATTCCCAGAAAGGTTTCCTTGAGTTGAACCTGGCTCTTTCTAAATCCACAGTTTTCAAACGACTTTGTGCAATCAATCTAATCCCTAAATCTGTTCTGGTCTCTTAACAAGGCGCTGATCTGGCCACAGTTGAGACTACTTTTTGTCTTAAAATGCACGTCTCCTTATCTGTGTGAGTACGTATTAAGTGTGTGTGTGTGTGTGCTTATCTAGCGACTGATTTTCTCAATTTTATCTTTCACATTCTTCTCTCACACCTACAAACAATTTTAGTGTTTTAGCAAAAGAATAGTTAGACATAAAGGCATTTGAGAGAAGTTCTTTAGCTTAGAACTATCAAGAAAAAAATTTAAAAAGCACTCGTCATCGTCTGAGAAGTTAGAAACTTTTTTTGGTATTATTGTTTTTATGTGCAGGAAGAGTTGTCTTCGTTGAACAAGAGAGTTTTCCACTTTGACCATATAGATACTCTTAGAGACAAAATTTTAATTGGAATAAATCAAGCATCTCAATATTAATGACTTGCTATTTTACCCATACTATAATATGGTACTTTATCTTCTATGGGTTAGCTAGTTTACATGATGTATGAACTATTGACGTAGTTTTCTATAATAATAGATCATTAAAACTGACGTAAATCTATCTTTGCTTTTAACATCTGAAGGAAAATATTACTACTACTTATCTATAATGTTTAAACTTTGAAAATTATTGACTTCATAATGTATTCTTAAAAGTTAAGTAACAAAAATGAAGCTATTCAACTAGAAACAAGCTTTGAGATATTCTGATCTCGAAAAGGTGACGTGAAAGTAATGTCTCCTGTCCTCTGAAAGTGTATTTGAACGGCTAAGTCTGGTCTCTTCACCTGGAAAACCTACGGGAAATTAATCGATAGAGGCTACAAAACTTAGATTTGCTCACATATTACATTGAAATTTAGCGTTCTATTCAGCACCAAAGCTATTTGAGACGTGAACCTCTAGCTTGGTGTGAAATCTGAACCACATGAGCTTCTGCTGGGAATCGAATCCGGATTTCCCGCACCTCAGTCACGTACAGTAACCATATAATCACAAAGCACTCTCTCATATACTAGAGTTGTTGATTTAAACGATAATGTTAAGTCAGTAGTAGGATCTTCCATTCAGTAAATTGGAGTTAACTTTAACATTCAGCAGTGTAAATTTAAACATGAATTTACTCTAATATAAACCTTGAATTTTTTCATCAGAAAATTAACATGTATTTTCATTATCTGTATTATTTACCTACAACGAAATCCCATTTAGAAAACTACCAAAATACCAAGAGGATGGAGGAGAGATTGTGCAGATGATGGACAAACTTCGCGTACTTGCTCGGGATCTCAACACACGAAGAAAAAAAGTTTATCTACATCTTTGGTCAGAAATGCCTAATTATAAAAATGAGTTCAATTTAAAGTAATCAGTAGAATTGGTCACAAAGTGACTCTCCTGAATAAAACAACGGACAAACTTTGCATACATATTCAGAAACACAACATAAGAGAAGTATTTTTTCGACTTTAGTCAGAAACTACTAGTTACGAAGATGAAGCCAAGTACTATGACTTCCACCAATTACCTAAAAAATATTTCCGACCAAAGTCACAGAAAAATATTTTTCTTGCACTGAGATCCTGAACATGTATGTGAAGTTTGTCGGTTGTTTTATATAGTAAAGCCACCTTACGAACAATTGTACAATTACCTCAAATGTTCCATATATGTGTAATTAGGCGTTTCTGACCAAAGTCGCACATAATTTTTTTTCTTGTTTTGAGGCCCTAAACACGTACGCAAAGTTTGTCGGTTTATAAAAGAAACTGTGGAAACAATGACTCGTTGCCAGTCCATTTGGGAGTGGGAAGAAGCTTCCCTCCTCCCGACAGAATAATGACAAGACTTAGTTTGAGCGATCCCGTTTTCGATTCTCGGTGGGGACGGACATTCGGTCGAAAAAATGTAAAAGCTTTTACAGGTCAGCCATCCTGACTGAGGTTTTTCCGAGTTTCTTTCATTCACACCAGGCAAATGGAGATATAGTACCTAACATACAGGTCCCAGGCCACTTCCTTCCTTCCCTTGGGTTTTGTGATCGCCGAGGGACGTCATCCCTCATAAATCACTGGCCGAAAGCCCAGAAATCGAATTTCTAACTCTCTAAGAGTTAGAGCTTCAGTGGGATCTGAACGTCTGTAGTGTGTCTGTATTCCATCGGGAATCAAACCTGGAACCACGTACACTAAAGGAACCCAAAATGATCACTAGATCAACGATAAGGACCTTAGTCATTTTACGAGTTTTTAGCTCTGTCGTTAATCTTCAACTGTACACCGCAGATAAGTGCATGTTTCTCTATTGTCCCGCGATACTCACATGTCCGAAGATAAATGTTATAATACAATTAATATTTCTGATTTTTGTAAATATTTGATAATGACAATAATTGGGTATTCTTTGTTAGTGAAACTTGGATATTCTAAAACATGTGTATCATTTTTAATTTCCTACTATTGTCGTATCTTGCTGAACAGTAATTAAACCGTCACGCCACGTCAGACGAAAATCGCTGTTATAATTGATTCAGATATTTCAATACTGTACTTTATTTCATTCAAGTTTTGAGCACTAGTTTACCCTCCTCACTAAAAGGAAAATTTAGTTTTGATATACTGTTATTGACATTAAACTCCAGTAATGTTATTATGATAATATATTTCACGGATGTTTTGCGTCTGAGATTCATTGTAGTTTAGTGGAAACAAATAAAAGAGCATTTGTGATAGGCTATCTCATTAATAGACAAGTATAACAAACGCACAAATAAGGTTTATTTGAATCATTTAGTCAAAAGCAGAAACAGGAAAGTGCTTGCAGCTTAAGTATGGACTCTAATGCTCCATTTCTCTTAAGTAATTTATCAGAAGACAAGACAATCCATTTGTCTCTAAAAACAGGGGGAGATTTCACTGGCACCTGACGCCGAGTTCTCTCACGAAAGAAAACTATTGCCTCACGTATTGGAGAGGGAAGTTAATCCATTTGAAATTAAGACCGAGAATTTTTGGAATCTTTCCTGCTTTTCTCTCTATCTAGAATGCCTTGCTATTACTGTGGCGCATGAATTGTTAATACGTCTTATATAATGTAGTTGTTTAAATTGAACACAGCAATTTAGTAAAAAGGAAAAAAGTTTCCTTAGAATTTAAAGTAAATTTAAATTGTAAATATTCCATAAGTATTTACTAACCTCGATAGCAAGTACATATTTAAAAGTATTACTATCATCCCTTTACTTTTTAAGACCGTTAGTTTTAAGAAGCGTTATAGATTAGTCCAATTGGAATTGGCTTCTCTGGTGCTCGTGGATACAATTAGTAATCATTTCTTCTTAAGATTTTTGTAATTCTCTTCATCAACATATTAAATGTCCTTAGTTATCTGACTTATGCTAAATTCGTCACCTTGGAAAAATGACGGACGATTTAATTTGATTTGATTTTCAGTTTAGCGTCCCTTTCAGCAGCGAGGCTCTATGAGACGTGGACCTAATTCCGAATCACATAATCTCCTGCCGGGAATCGAACATGGGTCTTCCATACCAAAGACGCGTCGCTAACCGCTTAGCCATGAGGAAGCTCAAATATGACGGATGAAGAGGAAACTTTCTTATTTTATATATATAAATAAAACCCATCCCAGAGTTTGGAGCTCTTAAAAGTAGCTCTAAGTAGCAGTATTACAACCCACCGCCCCCCACAGAAGTCCATCCTGGATTCGCCCCTCGAATAATCCAGGCGTAAGCGCTGTTCATTTTGAACCAGCCCTGAAGAATTCTAGTCACTTTGCTCTGATGAAAATAGAAAAGAATAAGTCATATTTGAAAATGATGTAATTGGATTATTAGTAACTTATAATATACATGCAGTCACACGAGGGTACTTCAAAATGTTGAGTTCATGTACTGATGTCCTATGACACCTTCAGACTGTCAAAAGTTTATGGTAGACGCTTATCACCATGTTGTTAAAATGCAGAACTCTAATTTCAGTGAAACATCTTATGTAGGCATCAAATAGAACGATGGGACGACAGGTTCCCAAAATATACACTTGATAGAGATTTCGTTATTATAACAAGCAATGAATTAATACGTCAGTTGAAACAATTCGTAAAATATTTCTTGAATACTTTTGAAGTATCATAGGTTCTGTGGATAATCGTTTTCTTTTTCTTTTAAAAGAATTAACTTTTTTTGATACATTACTTATAAAACTCTTCAAACTTTACATTGCACTAATCTTGATTTTATATAATTAAAATATCAGTAAAACCGAAAATGAGAACTGGTGTGAATACGGTCAAAGATATATGGATATACAAAAGTACTGAAATATATTAATGTAGAAAAAACTAATTGCATTTACTGCTATGTATCTATATGTAACTTTAAATCACGATGCAACAAGTTATTTTCATTAAGGACATTTCCCCTCTTATGAATAAATTTAAATCACCGTGTCTAACTTGGTTTTCCAATTTATTCTCCCTAATTAAAGTAAAATGAGAAATTTAAACGGATAGACTATCATATATATGTATATATACAAATAAACAATGGACTTAGTACTCTTTTTATCCTTTGCTTTTTATGTTCTGTAGTTTAAAAATGCATACATTGTGATATGAGAACTATTTACATAATAATAAACACTATTGTTGGCAATTTATGCCATGTGGAAGAATGGAGACAAATGAACGGTATCCTTCCGTGGCAGAAAACAAAGGGAAAAAACGAAACATTGAAATTGTAGATGAATTTGTTTCAATAGCAGGCGTATAGGCACACACACACACAAATATACAAGCGTAGCCATCAGCTATACAAAGGATTATCGGTTTTCAGATGAACGCCTGATGACGTTGAAAGACTAATAAACGACCCATTATTCCCAGTTATCGTCTCTGAAAGCGTTTACGAAATCAGTAATAGAACAAATTGCTTGCCGCGTTCCGCTGATCAGTTGATAATGGCTGAACGGAAATTGATTCGATCCGCCTTTGTTTTGCAGGATGTGAGTACACAGTGCACACTCGCTTGCAAACTTGTTTCCTTGGAACGTCTCATTGTAAGTTTGTTGGCCTGTATAATACTTCCTTTACGCATTCAGTTACGCCCCTTGTTCCATTAATGTATGTTCGTAAATGCATGCCTTAACATCACCTGTTCTTCCAGGTGCACGTAGTTCTAATTAGAAAATTGGACATGTCACTTCTTTCCATGATAGGCACTCTAATTAAAATAAAAAAGCTAGGTCGAGCGGAAAACGAATGAGAGGTGTTAGAAATGGTGCAGGAGAAAAGAACAGTTCTAGATATTATTAAAGAAGAAGAAGAGAAACTATTTGGGACATTGTCTAACAAGGAAGTTGTATCATAAAGGACGTGCTAGAGGTATGGTACAGGAAAGAGAGGCAGGACGCGAAGGAGACTACAATTAATGGATGATATCAAAACAGAAAAATCTTATGTAAAGACAAGAAGGTTAAAGGAGGACCCTGGAGCATGGAAGCTTTTCAGTTGCAGAAAATGACCTACCAATAATGACAGAGTCTCTATTATGATGATAGTATTTGCATATGAAGATCTGAACTAATTTTGAAGTGTGAATAAAATAAGTTTCGTGTATGGTCATTATTTGATCATCTTTTATGTGATTTATCTTTTTAAAGGTCAAAGAAGGAGAGTACATATTGTACGCGATCAATGAAACTCATCCGATGTTGATCAAACTGGGCATCGTGATAGTCCTTGAAAACTTTAATGTAAATATGAAATGTCATGGTGTACAGGACTTTGGTGTACAGGGTGTACAGGGCTTTGGTGCCTAGTCATGTATCATCAAATATAGAGTGTATATTTGTCGAATTTTCGAAAATAAAATTTTTAATTGATATTTGCAAGAAAAATAAAGGAACAAGCCTGCTCTTAAACTTAATTTGGGTCGTAGGAACATAACTTGAATTGCTTGATTGACTTGGAAGAAGACGAAGCACTTGATTAACTATATTTAAAATGCAGTTGGTACTTACGATAAAAGCGTACTAGAATATCAATAAAGAACGAATTTTATCTGCAATAGGGAAATTTACTAGTATTAACCTATTTTGTTAAATGATAATTCCCCTCGTCACATACATGAATACATACAATGTTTTAAATCTATTTTATTGTAATAATAAAGTGAATTTACATGTAATACCTCTCGATTTAATTATCAAATGCATATATTATTAATATGCAAATCATTCGTAAATTTTTGTTCTCTTTTGTAAGTTGGAAACAGAACACGCAATACGTTTCTGGAACAAATGCTGTTGTCAAATGTTAAACGATATGTGCCCTGACATGGAATTTATTTGCAAAGGGTCACCAATGCCATTCTAGTATCTCTCTCTCACTCATTGATAATTCATTTTTTTATCCGCCACTGCGACACGCCTTTCGTGTTATTTATGTCCCTATAGAATGCGTTTGTGGCGAAGCCAATTCATGATACGATTCATAATGCATTATTTAGGGAAAGGCCACATTCCCTCGTCCTTATTAGAATAAACGAATATATTGTATTTGTATGTGTTTGCTTTACAAAGTAGGGCTTTCATTTCCAACACATGAGAGAAGAAAACAACAAGGTTTTAATTTTTTTATGTTCCTAACAGGAATAATTTACGATGCTAAAAAAAAAGTTAAACAAAAAAAGCGTATAGGCCCTCACTAATAATGCTTTGCTTAACCGTGTTTGTATCTCAAATTCAAATGAACGATTGAACACAAATATCCTGTATCTCATGATCTTCACAAGAACTAACCTTTCTTCTGATTTGTTGATTTATGCAATGTTATACAACAGTGTCATTATCGTATATCAAAGAAAAAAAGTTGAAAGATGAGGCATATGCAAATCAATACAAGCTGTGATCAAAAAGTAAGGTGCACAGTGTAATCTATCCATTTCAGCTAGTAAGCCAGGTGGCCTAAACCTTTGGTACAGTCAGTGTCTAGTTTGAACGAGTTTTGACATGTTAGTTACCAGAGGCAGAAGAGTGAAGACGTGTTAAGAATGTCTGTCGCGCACCAACATTGTTTTGTTCTAAGCTGCAGAAAAGTCAAAAAGAAGCTCACGAAATGTCAAAATCAGTGTATGGCGATGAAGCGGTGGTATTGAAGATTGCTTACAAGTTGTATAAGCTATTCAAAAGGGACAAGTAGTCAGTTGAAAACGAGCAGCGATCGAGACGTCTTTTGACGTCAAAAGCAGACAAAACGTGCCAAAGGTGGTACAAATGATTTGTTTAAACACACGAATGACTATTCGAGAGCTTTTGAAGAATTAAACGTCTCGTATGGATCCATGAAAAACATTTTACCCGCGGATTAAATGGGCAAATGGCTTCCTACTTCACCATGAAAATCTTGCTTTTGATCGGCGAGTTTTTGGTCGAAAAATATTGCTGTCTGTCCACATTCACTGTGTTCTCCAGACAAGCACCGTGGTTCTTCCCAAAAATTAAAACCGTGCTTAAAGGAAAACGTTTAGACACCATTTGTGACATTGAGAGGGCCACGACGGAACAACTGAACGCCCTTCCAAAAGAAGCTTTCCAGGAATGTTTCCAGTCATGGATTCAACGTTGGTATAAGTGCATTGCTAGCCAAGGACAGTACTTTAAAGCAGGGGTAAAAGCGGATCTGAAAAGGTAGGGGGACGGATGACGCTACGCCATCCCCGTGCCTATAATTGGCCATTGTAATTGTTTAGGAAGTAGAAGACGCCATAGATATTTTTGGAAGTTGGGTAACGGCGTTCTCCCGCGTTCCCTCTCACTCTTACCCATGTTTTAGAGATAAATCAAATTCCATGTTAGCATATTACTTTGTTTCTAATAAAATTATTCGTCGTGTTTTCTGATCACACCTCGTATATCTTATTCAATCTAACAAACTGATATGAATGAGTGTAAATCCTTATACTTAATTTTTAAAAAAATATTTTCTCAACTTAAAAGTTGATTTCGTACCAAATCCGCGCCACCTATTAATATGATATTCATGTTAAATTATGCCGTTAGCAAGCGTTTCGTTATGACAGTGGTAAGACGATTATATACAGAAGGTTAATGAGATGTAGCCCAAAGCTATCATTAACTAAACTTGGATTATATTTAGGATATAATATTGTACAAAGGTGATAAACATGTGAATTAATAGCAGCTACGATCTAAACAAAATTACTTGCTTGAGGGTAAATTTTCGTGCATAGTTTTCGGGAGAATCAAGAAGAAACGAAATATAATGCCCTGAAAATCATAGTTAGTTGGTTTCTAGATTTCACAGTGGAGACATTGTGTATTGTATGAAGTCTAGGCTGTGGTTATTACGTGCTTGTGAACGCAAACACGACATGCTTTAGTTTTGGGCGAGAGGGTGAGAGAGGTTGAAGGTTTTACCTAAGTGGAAACTACATTGCTATAGACAGCAGTGTCCATATTTTCTGGAAATTACCTCAATCATTCATGTCGTCATCTCCATTGCAACAAAGAACTGCCCAACCATCAGCGTTCTATCTTCCCTAAAATTCGTGCTCGGTGTTCCAACACTACCCATTCTGTCTGTAACAGTAGAGAAACGGAAGAACTAGAAGAATGCATTTGCATCGCCAATAAATATGACTCCACGATCAGACGAAAATACCAGGACTACCGATGATTATGACATAGCATCCACATCTACATCTCTACCTCACAAGAAACATCACAACAACTATATCCGTATTGCCAGTTTCGACGACACCTCTCGCCTCATGGAAGTCGACTACATCCAGCAACCCTCATACGAACTTTAACCAAAAGTATACAATTTCCTCTTACAAGACACTGATCCAAAGTTTCGCAACACCAAACATTTATTTTAGCAAATGTTAAAATACGTACAATGGTCTGAAATTCTATAAATTATCCGAACACAAAACAGATATAGCCCTATCATCAAGCCACCTCCACTGCATGTTGCTAAAATAGTCCGAGACAAACACAATTTCGAAATGCTCGGCCAAACTGCGAAACTAACGAAGCTTCATAACCAACACACAAAATAAATGCCGCCGCAAGACAATCTTTTATATCTATAGTCATTCCGGAAGTGAATCCATCATCCAGCCATGAAAAAATTGAGAAAGAATTACAACAAGAAGAATATACCTTTCAAAGGAATGCATCCGCGCCCATAACAATCAAGAAGCTACTTACATCGTTCGGGTGTTAACAGAATCGCAAGATATTATTGATGATCTACTAGAACCTATACATACATTTACAAGAAATATCACCGAGTCTAACGTTCGAAAGTTAAATCAGTTAGAGTAATGGTTTCCACCACACCCAAACATGTCCAAGGATGCAACGACCATCCGACTGTCCTACCTCTCACGAACGTCATCCTGCTTATAGTTATAAATGGAAATCAAAATCTGCTCCTTAAGGAGCATACTGAATTAGTAGTCTCACTCCACATGAATGATGCACTAAGTCAAACTTATGAAACCAGCACCAACTCTGATCAACCTACAGCCATCAAACAGCTCTTGGCTTTAATTTCTCTCATGTTTCAAAATATACATCCGTTCGCACGTCCTCTAGTTCTCCAACACGTACAATTCGCACCATAATCTGTCTTTCACCTTCAATTTCACGCAACTTACAAGGGGCCAATGACATACATTATACATTTCCATCTCAACAAAACCTCTAAATTCCAACACACTATAGGTATTATGGATATAGTTTTTTTAATATTTGCTCCATTTCTCCTCACAAACCACTTTTTGCACAACTTCTTCTGTGAGAAAAATCAATGTTTTCCTCCTGAGTGAAATTCATCTTACTACCACAGTATAATGTAAAATTACAGGCTTCACGCTAATCTGGAAAGATAGTATTCTACCAACAGCGAATTTGCTATTGGTTTCTCACCTCATACCATATTGCATACACATAACACCAATCCAGAATTTACTGGAACATCTAAACATTATTCTTTACTACAAATTAGATTACATCACCATAGCAACAACCTACGTCTGACCAAGGGTATCTAATTCTAGGTAGCAACAGAAACACCTTGACAATAAGTATGTAGTTCGTTTCTTAATAGTAATAGTTCCTATTCTTCTGAAGTAAATTATTACTCGTCGCACGAGTCTGTGCATTTGTTTTGTTGTGGCGCTGCTGTTATGTTTATGTTTTGGCACTGGGCAAAGGAGGTGGTGGGAGGGAAGGCAAGACTGGTTTTCTGTATTCCTTTACAGGGTCGCAAGGATGTCTTGCTACAAGGTAACAGGCCTCGTGTCTCAGCTAGATCTTCCGCCGTCAAACACCCCCGTTTCCCTCATAGAGTATTACATGCATATCATTTCCCTATTTTAATCTCCTTCCGGCACCATCAACACCGTGTTAAGCGATACTGAATGAAAATATTTCTGTTCATATCCTTTTGATTTTCTCGAAAACCTGACAGTAAAAGAAATCTCAAGAAATTAGTACCTCTGGCGACCCTGTCATGTTGTTTTTAACACTTGTAAACAAGGAAGTTTAGTTTCCAACTTCGCCGCATGCAGAGATAAATCAGATGAGTAATATTTGTGCACTGTAGATGTAAAATGTATACGGTTACTAGCAGATAACATCTTCTATCAGTGATACACATACTCCTCACTTTGACATTCACAGCTTAACAAAGACGCAGATACTACTTCTAGACAAAGGTAAAAATGGATTTGAAAAGGTAGGAGGGCATAAATCACGCCGTCCCCCTGCCTATCTTTGACCAGGAACTGTGTGGACGCCGTTTATATTTTTCGGAGGTGGGGGACGTCGTTCCCCGCGTTACCCCTGCTGGTAGACAATATGATTAGAAATATAGATTCAGAAAATCGCACAAAGGAATTGTATATACAATATTATTAGATTGAGTTTTTCGAGAGAATTCAGTAATGTTTGTTGAAGTATGTGGCTTCTTAAAACTGAAAGAAGTAATAAAAACTTCTATCGGAAAAATACCAGGATAAAGAAATGTTCTATTATTGTATTTCTGTGTGATTAAACCACAATTCTTTATTGTATACTTGGCAACTCAAATGTAGTTCTTCCTATATTCCTTGACATTAGCTCTTTAATTTCCGGTTTTCTACATCCTCGAACATTTTTGAGCCATAGAAGAAAGAAATTGGAATTCTTACTACTACTGTTCTACTTTAGTGGCCTTGTATAGTTTTGATACATAAATTGGATAGAGTACTCTCATACATTTGGCCAAAACACTCAAGCAATGCGATTTATGAAGGTCAACAGGATCGTTAGATCTCTTATCGAAAAAATGCGATCTGTAATTTTCTTTTTCCTGTAAACTATCGATGTTCAGAGTTAAGATGAATAATGGAAAAAGAAATCTTCAAGGTTCCTTTAGAAACACTTAGTTTATATTTATTATCGATTGGTTGAACTAATGCATCTTTCTAGGTATCAGCATTAAAAAAGAATGATTTTCTGTAAGCAGAGGTTACGTATGATGTGCTTTTAAATACGAACTCTACTGATATTTCGAAGTTGAGCTTTGAATTTATGGGACATAGAAGACATTTTTTTAAAAATTCACAATACATAGGGAATTATTTTCTTGTTAAGTTGAATCTGAAAAGCTATAGCGACTGGACCTGATAGTGCGTTGATCCTATATTATTATTATTATTATTATTATTATTATTATTATTATTATTATTATTATTATTATTATTATTATTATTATTATTATTATTTAATGAAGTAAAAAAATCCATTTTCTAAATCGTTCTTTTGCAATACCGACAATCAATGTGTGTTGAGAAGACCAAATTAGTTTAGTCAAGTTTGTTATTGGAAATAAATCATGAGTTACACTTACCTAATGTTATTCTCCCACGCTTTGATACTTTCATGGTTCGGCAAGATGACAAGATAGTAGGGTATTGGCTGGTTGATTTTCGAAACAAGAGTAATCTTAGTAACATAGATCGCATATCGTTTACGTTCGACTTCTTATAAGTAATGTTTTAATACTGTGTAAAATAATGTAATATACAAAATGATAATTTAAGAATAATTGACAGAATAGGTTAGTGGATCGTTTATTTCAATGTTGTCTTAAATGTACTATACATTTGAAATGGCATTAGAGCAGTGCTTCTGCCCATAAATAAAAATAAACCCAATAATACGTACATCAAAGTAAATTTGATCTTACGTTGTCACAGTCTTTCTAAGAATGGAAATAACTTTTAAGTGTTAATTAAGCATGATCAGAAAGAACCACAAGATAAGCGATACGGACTGTTAGTGTATATAGAAGAGTATACATTTCAACAAGACAAGAGGAGGATGTTAATCATACATCAATGATATGCCTGTTTTCCTTGCCGACTTTATGATGCATGATGCTTGCTCACGCAAAAGAGTTCAGCTCAAAGCGCATTTGGAAACCGGAAGGAACAACGAATCTTAAATCTAATTTTAATTTAAAAAATATATATTCGTCAAAAAGACTAGTGAAATTACATGAGATAATTGTAAGGTATACGTACCTTAGGTAAAAATTAAAATATCTTCTAGATAAGATATTTTTGATAGAACTAAATTATTTATGGCTAATGTTCGTGTTCCAAGTTAAAACGGTAGAATGTTTTCTGTCTGGAATTACGGTTCTGTGGTTAGTTTCTCTTCTAAAGTACAAAACTCAGCTTGAAAGGCTACAAATTACTTTTAAATCTGGAACATTTTTCTGAGGGTAGTAATTGACGGAAGAAAGGGGTAAAATCTCAGTCGATTATCGGTATTTTGACCAGATTTATTTATTTTCTTCGTGATTTCTAGAAGGGAAACTTGGCTATAATTTCATGGATAGCTATTTTAGAACAAAATAAACACTGAAGTTAAAATTGGAATGGTGAAAAGAGTCTGTTTCGAGAAGCCATAGTAATAAATTACTTAGCAATGATATCTCTAACTTTTGGCAGTTAAATACTAGCTGAAGCGTCTGTTGTTGATTCGGAAGAATTGGTTTGTACAAGAGTTATACTTTTAACACCTTTCCGTCGTTGAGACACGTATTTTGAATCGAAATGAAATGACAATAACTCAACTCAATCAAAGTGCTATGTTGAAGAATTCATTTCAAGCAGAACAGGATTTCTTTCTGAAAAATTTAATTATACTTTTTCTTCTTTAGAAAATGCATTTCAGTCCAGATTTCCAAATATGTATTGACGAATTTCGGGAAATTATTTGATGTTAGAGCTATGCAATCTCATTTATTTGTGGGTGACTTAAGACGAGAGGCACATATGTTACACACACACACACACACACACACTCATATATATATCAGAAAAATGCTTTAAGCTGTGACATTTTCCACTAAATACCCAGGGTCGTATTTACGGGGAATTTCAGTGCGAAAACAGTCGATGAACACACACATAAAGGACAGGAACACAAATTGTTTCTCTCACAACTATTGCTACTGGGAAGATCCGTCGTCGTCGCTTAAGCTGAATTTTTACTGACAATTGCTATGACGATCGTTGCAAGCTAACGTTTTTTGTATTTATTTATGTTTGTAACCAACATACTCATTGGAGAAACGGAAGATTGAATTCCGGGATTTTAACAATCCCAGTGAACAAAAGCGTCCTCCGCGACAACACGTAGAATTTCTTGGTTAATCCCGCCCAAACCAGAAGAGTTGAGGATCATAATGTCAATAAAAGTATAAAAAGCCAAATCGACTGAAATACTACTATTTTCAAAAATTGATTTTTCACGGCTGAAATGAGGGGCTTGTGAGACTCTCCATTTTTGCCATAAGCTTTAAAGCTTCTCTTGCTTAGGATTAGATTTCTGGGCTTTCAGTATCTATGGTCATGTTAGCCCTTCACGTATTAGGATGACATCCCACACTATTTGAGGAAAGGAAAGGAAGGGACCGGCCTGGGACCTACATGTTAGGTATCACCCCGGCATTTGCCTAGTGCGAATGGGGAAAATCTCACTCAGAATGATTGGCATGAATTACTTTTATACTATTTCTACCGAGCGTCCCTACCAAGAATCGAACCCGAACCACTTCCACCAAAGATGAGAGCGTTACTGACCTTGCTACATAGGGCCACTCTCTTCCTTAGAATATACATTTTAGTAAAAGTAAAATATTGAGATGCTGGCTTGAACCAAATGCTATGTTTCAAAATTCACGTGAAACAGTTCAGCCGTTTCTCGTGATGATGTGACAAACAATGTCAATTCTGAATGTGAAGTAAATAATACTGAAATTGTTCTCTGTTGAAGCGGAATTCTCAAACTTTTGAACATCTTTCAACGTATTTTAATGAGTTTATATACCAACCTTCATTTACCTAACTTGAGAGACTTCTGAGGTGCTCAAAATTTTTAACATTCAAATTCAACCCATTCTTTCCTTAGAAAATACATTTCAAATAGGTTATGATGTGACAAACAATGTCGATTTTGAACATTCACTCTTTAACCCATTCTTTCATTTGGAAATACATTTTAAATAGGGTATATTCTAAATAGCATACAGTTACCCAAAAGTATGTCAGTCAATGGCGTGGATTTATATAGGGGTAAACAAACATTTTGATTTACTCTAAGAATAATAGGGTTGTATGTTAAATATATTTGTTTATTTCACTAAACATTAGTGCAGGAAGAAGTGAAATGTAATTTATGTTGCCTGGCAAGAAAAACCTTCAGCAGAACAAGATAGGACCTTTCTAAACTTAAACGTTACAAAGAACAACCATGAAAAACATTTGTTCAATTTTAAGGAACAACCTTAAAAGAAGATGAATGGATTAAAATCATTACGTAAACTAGTTTACGGAAGCAAACATGACAGGAAAGAAAGATTTGCAAAAGGAGCTTTCCAAATATTGATTTATATAAATTCGCTTACTTTGAATTTCCCTTTGTGTCAATGTTTCAGTACTTCGTATAATAGTTTAAGAAAATATAGTAAATATTACTACTTTTTCATGTTCGCAACAGCAATTCTTCCAAACAAAATAACTATTTCTAAAGGTATAAGTAAATGCAAATTTACTATCATCAATTCAAACCACAAAACTACGAAACTTTTTGCGAAAAACTAGAACGTGTGGAAAAAGTTGATTGCCAAGAGATATTTTCGACGGTGTGTGGATGATGTTCTACTTTTCTTCCCAAACAAACAGCAACATACATACATGCATGCGCTGTACAATGCAAGACACTCACATAACACTGTGGTACGAGCATGTTAGGTTCCCCATCTATTAGCGCTGCGGTTCACCCAGTATGTTATGTAGCGTAGCGACTATTTGCAGATGTCGGTTTGTACTTGATGATTTGTCGTATGAGAAGCGGGTTAAAAGCCATGTGTTTGTATGTGTAACGTTTCATGAGTGGCTTCATTTACCTCCCGTATTTTGCGTATGTCTCTGCATGTGTATGTGTTTATGTGCAAATGTCACCGAAAGAGGGAAAGCAGGAAATTAGTAATGTTCTAACATTCGAGTATGTTGCTTTATGTTAGCAATTCGACAATTTCACCAAAGAGCAAAAGGCCGACTCGCTTTTCTCTGTCATTAAACCACAACCTGTGTTTCGATATAATAAACTGGTCCTTGTAACGAACAAAGTTCAAATCAATCAATACAACACAAGTGCTTTTAAAAAGCTCTTTAGCATTTCAATCTGCACGAGATACATATATAGTTGCAATAATTTTGAAAAAGCTACAATTAGCATCCGTATTTTTTCAAAACATAAATATTACTATACAATGCATTTTACCTACATTAAATATTCCCCAGAATAGCTTGCTCTTGAAGCGAAAACTGTACACGAAATTCATATTTAAATTTTACAAACGAATGAATTCTCTGAAAACCATCATATAAATCAGAAATTCTCATTTTGAAAGTTTCGTTTGCTGCGGGAAAAGTGGAAAATATGAAAAAATGACATAAACCGTACTTGAATGGCACTAGCGTATGCTAGTTACAATTGTAACATCTGCGGAAATTTTAACATGATTTCGTTATTGCATAAATAATGAAATGTTATTGTTTTATGTAAAATTCGAAAAATGTACCCGTGTTATGAACACGAATTGTATCAATGTAAATCTACTTCTAGGAATCATTATTAAAAAGAATAATTATCCTTCTCACATTTAATATATAGTTCTATAAGTTCAATTCCTGAAAATGCTGTTCGTAATTTAACTATTAACATTACAATGAAATATTAAATCTGGCTTCAAACAGTTGATTCCGTGTCACGTAAATTCGATACGTGAATGGAACGTCAGCTCCAATCAATAAGTTCGTTCCCAGGTGAGAGATCATTACGGTACTTCAGATTCCAATTTAAACTACAGATCCACTTCTCATATAGCCTAAATGCTGAAAACGGATACTACATTCAACAAACAAATCTATTAGTTACTCAATAATCATATACCTATTAAGCAAGTATAATTCAAATTTATCCAGGAATCTACAAATTTACTTATGTTTCCATTACTTATCGTACAAATCTTAAAATTGGATTCATTTAAAACGTTTACGCTCTCCTCTGCGAAACGTTTTGGTTTAAAGTTAGGTAAACATCAAATCCCTTGTATTTTATTTACCTTTTAAGTAAAAATATAATGAAGACAACATAAATGATAGCCAACGTATCGTGGTTCTTCCACCATGATACTCGTCTCCTTTGTAGTTAAGGAAAGGTGTGATTATTTATTTTCTCATTTTGGAGGCCCAATTATCTTGGGACCAATTTCAGCAGTAAGAAACTTATAGTTCACATAAAGAAATTGAATATTTCGATTAATTTTAACATAAAATGTTTAAGGAGTAGTTACTGGGAACTTATATACTTAACAATCTGGAGCAAAAATTGTTTAGTACTCTTAAATATGTTAACGATAACTAGAAAGTAAATTAATGGAATTATACCAAGAGGTATTGAAGGCAGCTACCACAACTGAACATTCTGAAATGTTAGGTTAGCGATGTGAATTGAGAGATTGAACATCACGGGTTCTTTTTTTAATCTTTACCCTTCATTAACATGCTTTTTATGATTTGAACTTAGAGGAAGAAAATCAAAACAACACTTGAGAAGTTTAAACTTTAGTTCCGGTACGTAAATGGAATGACCTCTAGGCGAGTTTCCTTGTATCTAGACGAACGATCAGACAACTCCTTTGACATGTAGGGGCCATGAAGTGTGTATATTAGTTGAGATATACACACAGAACGAAGTAGCTCAAATGGTAGAGTATTGGCTTTGCACTTCGCGAGATAGTGGGTTCGATTCCCGCTGCCGAACTTCCTGACTGGGGTTTTCCAGGGTTTCCCTCAGTCCTACTAGGCAAATGCCGCGATGGTACCTACTAAACAGGCCCTGGCCAATAACTTCCCAAATCCTTTCCATTGTTGTTGTTGTTGTTGTTGTTAGATATGTAGTATAAAATGGCCTCTTGAGCTGTATCTGGTGATTGTTAAATAAATATCGAATATGATTTTTCACTATGACCATATTTTGTTCCCTCCCATTGCCAATCGAAAATAAAAGGAATGGGTCATCTACATGGTCCTCTCTTTTCTTAACTGCTAGTTAAATTTTATTTTCATCCAATCATAAATCCATTAAAAGTATTATATTTTTATAGAATAAATTTAAAATAATATTTCAGTGCAATATAACCCGTTCCACCTTATTTTAAGATTTGCATAACGAAATATTCCATAAAGTGGTGTATATGAATCCGATAAGATGAATGTACCAAAATGAAAATAGAGTGAAACGTTGTCAATCATTTGATTGTTTTACCAAAAGAAGCTATACCTCATATGCTCTTGTTTTGATGAATATTTCTATTATAATAAGCCTAGGAATTGATTGAAATATTGGTACTTGCCGCATGTCTCTAACTTATTAAGTTTTTAACTTCATGTGAACACTTACAAATCTCAAACCTTTTAGGTACATTTACAAACATGATCTTCACTGTAAAACGACAATTTGGAAACAATATTGCAGTTATGAACTTCTGTTAAGTTTTATTGCTTCAATTGTTTTTCCATTGATTTCATTGTTTCTCTACTGAAGAGGTTCCTCTGTGAGTTAAAGCAAAAGGGAAGACAGGTATCACCGATTTCGATATAAGAAAGAGGAAAAATTTTCTGATGATTCAAGAGTCTTCGAAAATCCTGTCACATTCTCCTTTACGAGTTGCACGCCCCTGGCACCCTATGTCGCTTGACCCCGAAATTATCGCCGCCTTCGACGGCTTGCACCAGTAACTATGTACACAAAAGAACGAACCTCCGGCGCTTGACGCTACTCTATCCTCGTCTTCAATGAGTTGTATTAGAAACTACTTAATCCAATCCAATCCTTCAACAAAAAGGAACAAAGAAAAAATCCCCCGGAGTTCAAACATGTAATAAATTCTAAGTATTAAATCTAGCAGGACGATGAGACATAGCAACAACGGTTGGCAGCTTTCGCATTTTTATTATGACTGTTTCGAGAAATTTAAATATATTATTATATTGGCTGAAATTAGGTTGATTGAACAAAATTAACAGGAAGTTTCGTATATAAATCATGTGTACTGTAGGCGAATGTTCAAATACGTAATTTTTATACTTCCAAGACTATGTTTTCTCCGATATCTATAATTTAAATACATACTTTAATACTAGATTAACATTCCAATTAGTCAGATTCATTTAATAAAATAGATATAAATAAAATTCCTACCGTCATTTGAAAACGAAAACAGGTGGAATTGCTAAGGACCCACATTGGGTATGAAATTGCTGCTTCGTTTGGTTCAGAGATATCTCGAAATGTTTACCCAGGTGGACTGTACACAACCAAGACCAGAAGAACTGAAAAGCGGAACATCAGAAGAGAGGTCACTGCTAGCAACATTTACATAAGTAAGAAACTAATTAAATTTTCGTTAGTCTTTTGTCACCATGCCTGCTGGTTAGTTTCCATATGTTTCTGTAAAATTACCTTTAAAGCCGGATACACACACAGAGAAAATGAGACCGAGGTAAATCTTTACTACATTTATAAGCATAAACATTGCAGAAGGAGGTACAATTTCTTGTTGTGTACATTCTCTAACACAATATGTAAACGTATTCACAGTTAAAATCCCAAATAAAAATGGAGTATCCGACTAATAAACTTCTAACATTGTGCTTTCTGTTGTTAATCTTTCTTTTCTTTTTCTCAATGCTTTAAACATTCCTTCACGCTTGCATTTGCTTAAATACAGACGTTGCTCTTCTACTGTAAATGTCCGCCTGCTTTCTTGTGTTTCTTTCTTTTCTTTGCGCTGTGGTGTTAAATGCATTCAGGAATATTCCCACGATGCGAGGGTGCTAGCTAGCTTCTATATGGCCTTGCCTCTATCTGTGCCGATGCTAAGGACAGGAGTCTCACAGCTTCGTAAATCAACGAGGACTTCACCAGCAATGTCGCATAAATCTTCTCTAACCAGAATTCCAATTACCCCGGGTTTTAATTGTGCTCTTGGAAGCTGGCCGAGCTACGGAGAACACCAGCGAGAGGTGGAGGAAAACTCGAGCTACTCCCGACTTACAAATTTTCTTCAAAAAGTGTGTAAGATGAGGGGAGAGCTCTTTTTCTTTCTCACTAAAATAAAGGTAAAACTAGAAAGAGGTTAAAACGAAATAGAACACTTGAATATAGTCATTGTCTTGACATAAAGTACAGAAATATTGTCGCAAAAGATGGTTTTGGCATTAATGGAACTTTTGACACTGTTCATTACCTTAATATTTCATTTTCTATATGTAATTTAGTTAGATTATTAAGAATAATCTTCCTTCCTGAAACTTCTTTTTCGTTTTGAATGAAAAGTTCTCACACATCTGTTCGAAAATTAAACTTTATGTGAAGAAGGCTAATAATTTCGGGAAAGTTCCTTCAACTTCTAGTCTCAAATTGTGCAGAATAGTTTTACTTTCACTAATATATACAAATATTACTTAAATAATCAATAATTTTCTGACCAGAGTATAGGCCCTATACTTATTTATTAAATTAAAATAAGTCGCAACACTTTCAATAACTTAATGTTATCATCATCAGATGTTAAATAGCAGAAATATCTTCTTAATATTAAATTAATATTGTTGTATAATTTTAATTGTTGCATTTTACAATTTTTAATTTTTAGTATGTAACAATCAGGTATCGTTGGAATTTACTGTTTCATTTTATTTTTTTATGATTTAAATTAAAATTAAATCAAATTTTTAAAAAATAAAAATTAAAAAATAGAAATATTTATTTTTTAAAAAATAATTTAATGAAACATTAAATCATAATACATGATTGTTACATATTAAAATTTAAAATTGTAAAATGAAACAGTTAAAATTATATAACAATATTAATTTAAAATTTCTGTTTGTTAACGTCTAATGAAGATAATGTTTAGTTATTGAAACTGTTATGACTTATTTTAATTTCAATAAATATGTATATACTCTGGTCAAAAAAGTATCTTTTGATATATAAAAATAAAAAAATACTTCATTTAAAACTGAAGTAAATAAAATGATCATTTAGGTGAAATATAGACTACTTTCTTCTTAAATCTACAATTGTAATAGAGTTATGTGCAAATTGGCGAGAATTGTTCTATGAAAAAAATAATAGATACTAATTTCCTCGTAGATAGCTGAGTTTCTAAAATGTTAATTTAGACAAAATTTTAAATTTCACATTTATTAGAAACAAAGTGATATATTTAACACGAGAAGCTTAGAATGAAAGGTAAACAATTACCGTAAATACGCGCGTAATTTTCGCCCTCGCATAATTTTCGCATCCCAATTTTGCAGGGCATTTTCTGTATATTTTATTTTATTCGCATAATTTGCGCACGCGGAAACTTTTTGTGAAACAGCATTTTTCCAGGAATCAATTACGGTAGCTAATGAACAATTGGCATCGCAGGAAAGCCATTGTTGTAAGGTAAGATACACACGACTTCTTAATCAATTTTTTAATGTTATTTTTCTACAAATTTAGAATTAGTTGTTTTTTGTCAATTCTTGCTACAAAGAAAATGTGTACCGGTATTTTCGTGTTATTTTGACTGGGGAAAAAATTAGATGATGTTCACTGATGTGGCTAATTTTTTTCCCCGCATAATTTACGCACCCTTGTTTCAAAACAAGTTTTTTCGTCTAAAAAAGTGCGAAAATTACGCGAGTAAATACGGTATTTAAATACTGTATTTCAAAACTTCATAACTGTTTATAAGCCTCTTTTCCATCTAACTCACCAATTGTAACATTAAATGAAAATTGGGTGTTCCAGCCCTGTAGCATGATTTTTAGGTTCGAATTTCATTTCACACTCGTATAAAATCCAAAGATACTGATTCCCCACGTAAACATGGCCTTCAATATAACGGAAAGGAATAGAAAGAAATAAATGAAATGAAATGAAATCTTTAAGCTTTACATTCCTCGGTTATGCCGGCTAGGCTAAACGAGATGGTAGTGATGAGAAATGAATGTAATGATGGAACGAATAAAGTGAGAGGAAACGAGAGAATCCCGAGAAAATCCATGCACACGGTGTTCGTCTACCACAACGTTCACTTGGTGCGAGCTGGTATCGAACCAGGGACCCACACACCAGAGGTGAACGCCCTACCATTAAGCTACCGTGGCCCCCTTAGGAAGCAATACTTAGTTCTGAGCTTATAATTTCTACACACAAAGCTGTGTCAAGGCCATGCTATTTGACACATCATGCTAAATGTCAGATATGTTTAAATTTATTTCATACCACTAAATTTAGTTTCATTTTACCTAAATGTATTATACTTGACGTTACAATAATCAAATGACCATATTATCACTTAGTTCTTTGAATAACTTATTGACGTTAATGAGTGTTGTGAAAGAAAGTGGGAGCTACTCAAATAACAACATTGGTGATTGTGACAAGAAAGCCATTTATAAAATTGCGTTCACTATTTCCAACAGATACTTTCAAGAAATGGCTAAATGACGCACAAATCTAGCTAAAATGGCCAAATTTACCTAAAATATAGCTAACAGAATTTAACAACAACGTAAGGAGAACATTTCTAAACTTTTGGTATACAAACTTGCAATACACTGTCTGTTCTTTCTGAATATCTGGAATCAAAACTTTTATCCTTCACACTTAAAATATTTAAGATGCTATTTAGTCAATCATTGACAAGAAGTTGTAACGGTCTCTCCTCGCTGATGGCAGCCAGAAGCCGTGCGCTAATCACGGCTTAGCGCGGCCTGTGAGAGTTTCCGTATATAAAAAAAAAAAAAAGATAATAAATGGAACTAGCTGATTAAGAGATTAATTATTGAACCAGTGCGCAACGGATTTAACAACTAAACATCATCTTTACTCAAAATATATATGTGTTCTATAATCCTTAATCAAGAAAAGAAAAAAAAGTCATTCGCTATATTTCTCGCAAATTCTTGACAACACCATCGAACGTTTGCAACCTTAGTTAGCTTCTTGTGGTTAATTCAAGATAATCTTAACCTAATTATATACTATTAAGATAATGTCATCGTGAAATGAAAATAATTATTGATTGGAACCATTTTATTTATATAACCTTTAAAAGTGAAAAGAAAAGAAAAAAAGTATTTATAATCACCTTAAACAAATCATTATTTCTGTAGAACGATTGAATATAGTAATGTTGTTGTGTATTGTAAATTTTATAACGAGTCGTAGGTTTTAATTCGGAAATGAACTACCTCAGTTGTCGTATTCAGATGACAGAAGATGACTTAATATTCGATATAAATATAAGCGCTGGAAAATTTCAAGAATAGTTGTATTCAGTCTAGAACTCCTTCATTTGGGAGGGGGGCAGTGGCTCAGTGGTAAAGCGTTTACCTCCGGTGCTTGGGGTCCCTGGTTCGATCCCAGCTCGCGCCGTGTTGACTTTGTGGTGGACAAACACCGTGCTCGTGGGTTTTCTCGGGGTTCTCCCGTTTCCTCGCACTTTCTTCATTCCATTATTTTCACTCATCTCTCATTATCACCGTCTCCTTTAGCCTAACCGGCCTAAACGTGGGACGTTAAGCTTAAAGATTTCATTTCAACTCCTTCATTATATATATATATATATATATATATATATATATATATATATATATATATATATATATATATATTAACACTTGAGACAGAAACAGTTAAATTCTAGGCACATGTTATGTCGAATCGATAAGTTGGAAACGGCACCATAAATGGAAGTAAACACATTGACGTTGCAACATTCACTAAGGTTCCACTAAGATTACACTTCACCTTTCTTCAATAATTGTAATTTACAGACTTCAGGCCTATCTATTATGGGGGTAGCAGTATCAGTTGCGTAGACGACACAAGATTATACTATGCTCCAAATAACAAACATTACTTACTAACGAGGGATCAGTTTACAAATCAGGACTACTCAAGCGCTGGTCGAATCCTAATAGAAGCGATTTCCTTACATTTTCATTTACTAATTTAAACAATTATTTCCATCACTACATTGCTTCTTTTTATATTTTTCTTATTGATTCATTTATTTACCTTTATATCACAGCACTACGGAAAATTCTAATTACACTCCCTGTACATCGTAGGCGTTCAGGTCAGACCAGCATATCTAACGAACTTGTGCTAGATAGTCCCATCTCAACAATTGCAATTATATTATCTTACCCTCAACATAACGACAAACGTCACAACAAGACGAGCATTACAATTAATTAATTCGTTACAACTGCTAACACTGGGCAGGTGACTGAGGAAGTGGTACAGAATTATCGTATTCAAATAGACAACCTTCTCCTAAAGACAAGTGCATAGGAATATTAGAATCTAAGTAATGGGCCGAGCGAAGTAGAGAATTAACACATTAAATGACTGAATACAACACGCATATGCCAACAACTTGAGAATTAATTCTAAATCATATGAACTAAAAATCCTTGAGATTATTATACTTGAGAATACAATTATGTAATACAATAACAACATATGATATAGGTTAGCGTAAACGCAATATGTATAAGATAGTAAGTGTCATACGTCAACCTATTAGTTATCCTTGGACAAAACCTAATACACGACAAACGCTATTATGCAATGCTAATATTATACTCCTTGTACTGAACTTTAGTTGAAAACACTGAAAAAAATGAATAAATATACATATATTGACATTGGAGCGGCATAGAGAGAGAGAACGAGCGAACTATCGTTACATTTGTATGGAGACGTGAGTCTTTACAGATAGCACATGGCTAAAACATCAGACTGCCCCTGTATTAAACACATGTAGAGATTCATATTTGCGGATTTGATTGCTGCTTTACGTGGGATCGGCCTATGTTTCATAACTTTTGTTGACCTACCTGCATACAAAGGAAGAGAAAACCAGGAAACAGTTCAACACTCGGAATGAATTCCACAATACTGGCTACCTTATCATATCCCGGTTATCCATGCATCCAACTACTCTCCATAACGATACTCTTATTTCCGGTATAGTTCTATTGTTCTTCGGAGATTAAAAATATCAATCTGGTTCCTCGTTAGAGGAAATTAAATAAAAATTCCTCGGTTAAACTACATTGTAGTCTCCTTCTCGTAGCGGTGTGTGTCTTCTTTTTTCTTCTCTCCGCGCGCTTTTTCTTCCTTCCGGAACAATAACCAAATTCAACACGACCCGCTCGGGAGAGTAATACTCCCGGAAGTACGTTTTTCCGCGCGCTACTCTAGCCAGCTGTTTTACGCGCTATCCTAGCCAGTTGTTTAAAGTTGGTCATAAAATTTATATCATGAAGTACAAGGGGAACAAAACGAGCCCTATATCATGGAGTACAAGGGCATAAGTACTACAACTACTTATCTCCACAAAAATAAATAAATCACTTTTTTAAGTATTATCTTTATATTATTTTAATTTAATAAGTGTTATAAAAATGTAAAAAAAAAAAAAACTTTCCTCGGGCCGGGTTTGAACTCGCGCCAAAAGAGTCTTCTCTTACTAGCACGCAGCGCTAGCCCACTCGGCCACAAAGGCCGACAACAGCAAACGTTTGCTTTCTGCTACTTTAATGCAACGTGGCAAGAAGTGGATAACGCCAACCAATCAGAACTGTGTTTCTCGTTTCTACTTCCGGGAGCATTACTCTCCCGAGCTAGTCCTAATTCAACTGCGCTTATTTGTTACAATATGTACCGGTATATCGATTACACTAAATATTAATATGTCTTCAGTTAAATGTTTATGATATATTTTTAATATAGGTTAATATAATTAATTGTGGATATAGTATACATAAAGCCGCGTCAGTTCCCGAAGGAGCTGGACGCTCATACTTTCAGGGATTATTCATTGAGTATCTACGAACTTACCAAGGGGGGTAACAAAGCGACTTTGATTTACTTATCGACTGATACGAAAATAAAACAACGTACCTGTACTTTATATCTGCATGTGTATTGCCCTTGTACTTTATCTATGACTATGTGTGTGTAAGGGGGAAGGGATTTAACGCATATCGCATGTCTTGTGCACATAAATACTTCTTACTATTGCACTACGTAGAAAATTTATGGTATTTCATGTAGAAGTGGTAATAGAACACAGAAGAAACGCAGATCACGACGTTCTCATGTATACTATTACCTTAATTGTTATTGACATGGAATTCTTAGAAGATAAAGAACATAAACGATTAATATCATCAAATTCTAGAATGTTCTAGAAATTTCTCTACAGGACATACACTGTTTCTTGTATTCCTTCCACATCTACATCTACACAGACTCTTGCAAATAGAATATACAACCTTTACATTAGAGAAAAAAGAAGAAAATTATTTTGCGATAACGAAACGCATAAAGGGTAATTATACAAAATCTCATTTACTAGTAAACTTAGAGATAAAATTTCAAAATATGCGAAAGGAATTATAAAAAGGGGAACAACTAAAGACTCAAATTTTTATTGAGAAGAGCTACACAATCTTGAGGAGCAATCAGGCTCATCTCAAAGTACTAAAATCCCTTAAATTCCTTCTTCGCTCCCAATTCTTTCAGTAAAACTGACTATAGTTTGGTGCCATTACCGACTTAGCACACCATTAAAAGTACAGAGATGAAGTAGAAAACATACTTGAAGTAAATCACACTTATACTAATTAACAACGTGCTAAGCCTAATTCTGGAAAGAGAAGAGTTTCTGTAAGCACGGTATGCCGTGAGACTAACACGTAGATGAGAATGATACAAGTAAGATCATACTGTTTTGTGACAATATAATGTTGCGGCAAGCAAAGGAATTATATGAAAAAGCAAACTATACTTCGGTTTCAATCTACATGTTTCTAAACTAAATTTTAGTAGAAAAAGATATCCAATTACTACTGAGAAGAAATGGGTAGAATTTAGCAGTTACTGCATGTAAAGTCCAAAAACTGCAGTATTTACACATGTAACCTACGTTTTTGCGTACGTTACATACATTTTTTTTCTCAGTGTAGACTCTAAGAATATAGTAGACTTCGTAAATTCAGCGAAACAAGTGTTTAATATGAAACCTCTGCAGTTTCGAGAGTAATCATTTGGGAGGTAGTGCTCATAGTTTTTGATTGTCTTTATTTTACGTGCCATGTGGCGAATGTTCATCATATCCAGCGAAGCCTATCCTGTATTATGACCTCAAATGCAAGTTTTATCTGTTCAAGAAGGTAACTGAATACTAGGCTATGAATGACGCTGATAAATAGCCTAACTCTAACGAACCCTCTAAGGAAAACCGTCATCGTGGCAGACCAGGCAAATGGTCTGGCGAAAACAGGAGGTTATGGCTTCCTATGCTGAAATTTTATTCTGGAAGCTGCTGAAAACATAGTCTTATGGTAAATAGGACGCTAACGCATCTAAATCAAACTGCTCTTCTTGATGGCGCAGATAACACACATATAAATGTACTAAACTTAAAAATCTTTATCATTTTTTAAAATGAAAATTGTGTTTGTGTGCTTAAATAAGCGCATACTCTTGAAGTTTAATTTTATATATCCAGTGGACACTCGATCGAAAAATTTCTTAGACCAGTCATCCCGAGTAGATTTTCCTCAGTTTTCTTCATTCACATCAAGTAAATTCCGGAATGGATCCTAACATCCTGGTCTCATTCCTTTTCCTTCTCCATTTCTTTTTTCCTTCCCCCTTCTCCAGATAGTGTACTCGGCAATGGATTTTGTCCCTTTTACGTGGCGGATTTAAGACCATAGAGCGCAGTAATGCCCATAAATATAAATAAATAAATAAATAACTTTATACATAGAATATACGAACATATTTCGTAGCGTTGAAACTGCTCATCAAGATAACTTTTCATCCAGAGGTAACCTCCTTCTTTTCTTAAATGGAGTAATGTGTTATCAGCGTATACATACATTAACATTTTTTTATAATAACAAACTATTTACATTTGTAGTAAATTCCTATATAGACGAGAAACTACATGAGTTTCTGGTAATTTCTAATTTCTATTCCTCATTCTTTCTACGTAGTAATGTAAAGGGAAATATACCATATGTAATAGATCCGTTTTTGGTTTTCTGATAAAACTTCTACTATGAAAAGAGTGCATGGATGAATAATTTCGTTGTTTTACCTCAGATGCTATCAAAAGAGCAGTGATACGTTATTTCTAGAATATATTTTTTTTTCATTCTTATAAACAAAGTTTCACTAATGCAATTTCCATCGTCTGGTTTTGTCATGCAAAAGTAGTTAGATAGTGTGTTTGTAACAGATGTGAATGATGTGAGGATATGCAGAAAGTTTGGCTTTTCGCATTATCGAAGTTGTTAAATGTTTGTATAAAACGTACTTCATTCTACTAATCTTCTTCCAGGAAAATCAAACTAAACCTTTTGTTCAACCTTCCAGGAATGAGAAATTTGTCCAAATATATAACATGAGGTTTTTTTCTTCGAACAAACGTGCGAATCTTGTGTTGCAGATTGAAGGGTTGGCTAATGACTTATGACCTAACTGTTTGTTGTTGCTAAGCTTATTGTGTCTCAAGTCAGCAGTTATATATATGGAGACATTTTGTAATACTTATGTTTGGGTGATAGGTATAGGTAATACAGTGCCAACTGTTGATCATTGGCTATGTTGGAAGTTAAGATATTAATTGAATATTCCAAGGATGTCATTTTTTTTAGTTCATATGCGCATAAGAACATGCTAAAACTCAACTAAATTCGTGTCATGGAGTTTACACTTTTTCTTCTTACTCCAAGAAAATATCGGAATATAGTGTAAGTAGATTATTTACTTAATTTGCTATACTTTTGTGAGTGATGTTTTCGCATCTGGACACAATCCATCTCGCATACATAGAGTACCCGATAACCTAACCCAAGACATTCGCTTGGTGAAAAATTGTATGATACGTTATTTTCATTCCCATTTCCAACACAGTAATACACATTCTACAGTTAAAGGGATAGAATGAAGTACCTAGCTTATTTCTGATTCATAGTCTTTGCTTTCTGTGTCAAGTTTTCGTGTGTAAAATGCACAAAAATGCTCTAACACATTATTTCACATACTACGTTGCTATTCTTCACGTTTAGACTGTTAAAACCATAAATCTAAAAACAAGGGTACCACGAGTCACGAACGTCTCTAATCACAAAGGAATCGACCCACGAAAACAAGTTTTGATTCTACCCGCGAGTACACAGGTGACTCTGATGTCATGTTTGCGGTTCGCTAACAAGACCAGAAATATCACCGAGAGAGAGAACACCTGCACAGTTATCTGATGTTATTATGGAATGTAATTCTCCTTGGAAGAAGTAGTCTTCTCCCTGTGACAACAATTAACAACCACTAAGGTAAAGTTACGGTTACCACCTTTCATCTCGGGGAATCTCGGACATATCGAGAATTGAAGTCAAGTTAAAGGAGAGCCGTACAAAACATAAATCTTGAACAAGATGTAGGGTCTACTAGTAGGCCTACTGCTGTTCACTGAAACACGTATACCTAATTATAAGGCTAAATTTCAATAGTAGTTTTACTGAAGCAAGTTTACTCTCAGGACACATATTTAAAACCAACAGCAGTTAAAAACTAGTCTTCCAATCTTTGTTAACACTTTCCGTCGTACTTTACACGTACCCAGAAACACCCGAACAAACTATCCATCTCAGTCGATCACCCTCACTGCTATGCAAGTCATTTGAAATGTTACATAAGTAACTAATTTTCTTACAATTACAGACTTATTTTGATAGCTTAATACTTTCAAATAGATTCCGTGTTTAGAAAAATAATGACATAAATTGTCGCTTCATTGTTTCTGTCAATTGCAGTCACTAATAAAAAGTACGTTTTGTTGTGGCACAAAATGGAAAGAAAATAACCTATTTCGAGCTTGTGTTAGGTCTAGTGGTGCCAACCCCATAATAAATCTCCTTACAAAGTACAAAACATTTAATTAACTATGAAAAAGCTAAGGGTATTTAAAATTTCTGAAGCAGGAAATTAATGGATAAGAATTATGAAAATATTCGGTAGTGTTTGTTTGAACCACTACGGCTTTCATATTATGATACATATATGAAACATAGATTTAGGCTATAAATTTTCATATTCCCGGACATTTGGCACCTAGAGTAGATGTTGCTTTGGACGAATTGTTTAATTCTTGGAATGTCCGGGTGAAACCCGGACGGGTAGTTACCCTACTTATACTGTATATTTTATATTACTGCATACAGGCACGTAGCCAGGATTTCGCAATAGGGGGGGTCCGTGACGAAATACTGTGGTTGTCATACCAGGGGCTCGATCATTCTAAGCTATTTTAGTGGCAACATATATTCGTTCGTTTAGCCAGGATTTCGTAATGGGGGCAGGGGGACGTGACATGACACACTGTGGTTACACACCAGGAGATCAATCAATCTAAACTATTTTACTGACATCATACCCATATTGGTTTGTTACGACAATAAAATGAGGATATGTAAGTAATTATTTTAATAAAAACACTTGTCTTCTTCTTTTTCTTATCTTCGTTTAATGCCGTCAAGGATAGCAACGAGATCTCTTTCGGGTAAAGACATCCTATAAAAAGGATTAGTGTTGCCGCGAAATTCAAAATGGCTCATATTATTGGTGATTCTGAGCATTTCTTAAGTTCTATCTGAGAGTCCATTTAATCCAATCGGTTTATTGATCGTCATTTGTAGTCCATAGGATTAGCATGGAACTAGACGGAATTCGGAGTGCTTCGTCAGAATAATATCAATTTTTAACTTGACCCTCCTCCCCCGTTTCCGCCACACAAAGCTCCTCATAAGAAAGAGTAACCCAACGCTTGCTGTACTTTATATTTTTGACGCTGGTTCAACTTTTTCTCGTTTCTATTTGTTTTATCATTCCTTAATATTTTTCATTTCTGGGTCCGAAGGGGGGGGTCCGGACCCCCCGGACCCACCCCTTGGCTACGTACCTGCTGCATATGTATATTTGTGCCACAAGTAAATCCTTAAACAATTCAAGAAACAATGTTTCAGGTGTGGTCGAAATGTTTAATTGGATTTGCACTAATTTCAATGATAAAAATTGTTTCGGGTCGGGAACGGAGTGAATAAGCAAATTAAGTAGGTAACCCTAGGTAAAACGGTACTTTGGAATTGCTTATTATTGTTGTAATTTTATACGTATCACACATATTTTTAAAGGCAAAAATTAAAAATTGTAAAACTAAAATTCCAGAATTTATTTTAATATCGTGAGTACTAAATAGTAATTTAACCTCGTGGAGACTCAGTTAAGGTAGGTGGAGATAGCTGCTAAGTTTCCCGATGTCAAAGTTCTATTAAAGTCCCTACTTCAATAGTTGATCCAATTACGTTTCTCATTATGAACAATATTACTTAATCTAGAAGTTCTATAAACGCCTTAATTTCTATAACTTCAACACTTCCCGCCTTATGCAGAGTCGTTTTGACGTACGATTAGCGCCATACTAAACGCCTGACTACTGCTGGAAATATATGTTGGTCGATCCCTTTAGTATGGCACTAATCACATTTCAAAACGACTCTGCATAAGGCCCTTCATGTCTATTGCATTTGATCAGTGGGTATGTTGTATTAAACATACAGAAAATAAAAGTGTAATGTAATGAAATGAAATCTTTAGCCTAGCCCACGATATGCCGGCTAGGCTAAAGGAGACAGTGATGATGAGGAATGAATGAAATGGTGGAATGAAGAAAGTGGGAGGAAACGGGAGAACCCAAGAAAACCCACGCACACGGTGTTTGTCCATCACAGTTCACTTGGCGCGAGCTGGCATCGAACAAAGGACCCCATGTACCAAAGGTGAACACTGTACCATTGAGCCACCGCAGCCCGAAAAGTATATTATTTTGAAATGTGACATACCTGGTGTTTCAGCTGCTAGCATGCACACTTTTGTTGCACGATGTCTCGGATTTGAATCTCGTTGGTAGAGCATTGAATCATTACAATATTTCAGATCCTTCTTAAGCAGTAGGCCCACATCTCATTTATTCTAAGTGCTGAGAAGGAGCACTAGACTTCAAGAAATAAGCAAACGAACTAGTAATTTATTTTACAGAAAAGTACAAACTCCTTTCAAATAAATTTTATAAGCGTAATGGAAATACAAAGTCATTAAGAAAAGGTAAAATAAACTGCTGTTTGTTTCTTGGAATGACTTTTATGAAGCCGAAAATGTTACGGTATTACTAATGGAAAAATGTGTCCCAAAATGAAACACATGTAAATATAAATATATCATTGAGTTTAACATAATAATATTTGTAAGCATTAATCATCATGTGTTGTTTCCTTAAAAAGTTTTTTTTTTTCTTAAAGAAGCATGTCGTTTACTGGGAATAATGGTATTTATATAGTTAATAGGTGATAGTTTTATTCTGCTGGAACAAAATAGTTATGTACTGTATACTCGTATCTAAAACACGATTCCGGGTTCGATTCCCGATGCCTGCACTTGGTTGAAAAAGAGTAAAAGCTTTTTGAGGTCAGTCATCCTAAGTGAGGTTTCCTGGGTTTTCCTTATTCACACCAGGCAAATGCGGGGATAGTACCTAACATACAGGTCCCAGGCCGCTTCCTTCCCTTTTCTCGGATAGTGTGATAGCCGAGGGACCTCATTCCTTATACATGATGGGCTAACATGCCTTTAGATGCTGAAAGCCCAAAAATTTAATTCCTAAACCAAATGCACAGTTAAGTAGCAGATTGTATCTGTTGTTATGTACCTCCTAGAGACAGTGATATGCCCACCCCTATCAATGACACACAATCTCCTCAGACTGACACACATACTCATATGATGCATATACTACTTGTAACGCAAAGTTTATGTGGCTACATTCCGTTAAAACGTACTCTTCTCACTATATATACATTTGCACTGATTATAAGGTATACTGTCGTCTACAAGTATATCCAGATGTTGGCAATTAGTAAAAAAGTACACTGAGAAAAAAATGACTAGAATTTCCGTGTGGATACATCGTATTTACGCGGGTGCACTCCTTAAGTAATGTAATTTCATGTATAGAAGTACAGCAGGTGGGAACACCATGCCAAGTCTGGAGTTCGGCGTCGAACTAGACTCGCTGTGATTGAATAATTTTATTCACATGATTGATTTCGTGTTAAAAACTATTACTCTCGTAAGGTAGGGAGTCACAGATTTAAAAAGAGCCAAGAGGGGACACTCGTAGAAAGGTAGTAACAACATTATATACGTAAGTTACTACCGCCGGAATGGGTATGGTGTTAATTCTAGATTTGAAATGGTGGTCCCACAATACAAAATTTTCGCTGGACAGTGGTGTAGATCGTACTACCGATGAAACAACATTACTTAATGTGGTGAAGCGCGTAACCTGGTAAAAACAGCATTTGCATGCCGACTGGATTATGCACTTTTCTCCGTGTACAAAGAGACGCGTAGAGTGCGTAACGAATATACACTGATGTTTCTGTGATTGATATTCAGATTGGCTTATTGTTTCCACATGAAGGAGGTCTACACGTACTTACAAAACTTAGATATAAATTATGAAGTAATGAATATTGATTTTATACACTGAATAGAAGAGAGCAGCTATTTGTATTTTTAGAGTCCAAGATTGATACACGCAAAATTTCCACGTCAATTAGTTATGTAAACTCACCGATTCTAAGTATCGTGCTAATAGTTTTATGTTTTGATGTGAACCTGTTCTGAAGTTGATTGAAAATCAATGACAGTAACTCCATTGAAACGAATATTGCGTGTGTTATGTATCTAATATCTTATTGAGGATTTGGCTATTTGTAGAACAAGATTCAAAGAGTAAGTTAATTAAGATTTAAAAACAATGCAATCAAGTATATTTTTCAAACTAGAATTGCGTTTTAAAATAGAGATAGACGAACTTTTTTTTTACTTATTTTATAATCTGAAGCCTGTATTCGAAATGAATCCCAGTTAAGTTTTAATTACATTTTCCCAATATTTTTCATCAATTCCATCAGACAAATGTTTCTTTAAATACGCTTATACAGTTTACACATGGACAGGTTTCTTGTCAACAATGTAACGTGGAAAAGTTTTTTTTTTTAATCAAAGGGTTATTCCATTATAAATCGTCGAACACTCCCCAGGTGACCATCTGGGATTTTGATGAAATTTGGCACACAAGTACCTACATCCATCGTAACAAAGTCTGTAATGTTTTATTTTCCTGTCGCTGCCAGTTCCTGAGAAATTGGCTTAGAAGTGAGGCAGTCCGCATCGTGACTTGCTGAACACGCTGATTTTTGTAAGTTTGCAAAGAGCAAGAACTCGGTTACTAATCACGTTACATGAGTCAAACTTTTTCTGCAAAAAATATGTACATCGTTGTAATGAAGTAATATATTGAAAGCGGCATGACCATTTTATATTCGGATATATAAAATGTCAAAATCAGCATTTTTTACATCACCGTTTATAAAACTCATTTTTTAACGTGTCACAGATTTCCTAGATAAAACAATAAATACCTGTGTTTATGTGCAGTACCTTACTGGGTAATGAACTATATGCACCAGTAATGCAGAGCTGTTTACACTTTATTTACAGGATTTATGGGAGATTAAAGTTGGTATCATTGTGAAAAAACAAACTTTTTGCTTATTTTCACAGCCCTATTTAACTATGTTGACAGTTGAATATGAGAATGATATTTTCGATCAATATTTCTACTTATGTAACAAATAACTTATGTAAATTTCAAAACCCTGACGTATTTCCTTCCATTGTAAATCATCGCCTTTGTCAACAGGTGTCGGTAGTCTTTAGGTTCAGAACGGATATGGAAAATGGAAGTAAACAAGTGCGTGTGCGCTAGGTGAAATCATTTACACTGATTGTGCACTTGACAGCATATATTCTAAAAGTGTAAGAAGAAACAACCAGCCACGGACAGAAATCAATTCTTACAAAATAGTACAGTTCTGTGGGTCAAAATTACAGTTCACTATTAGTAATAAGAATTTGAGCGTTCAAATAAAGAAAAAAGATGCACACAAAGTGAAAAGGAACATAATAAACCTGTGGAATAGGTTACGTAACCAAAGGATTCATGCATGTTGTGAAACAAATGATTTCAAATTGTGGACACTTACATGAACTAACACTTCGCAAAACAACATATCTTTCTTTACTTTTTAAGACATGCTAATACTTTTTGGTAACTATTATCATCTTGTGTATATGTTGGTCCACTGCTACCTTGTAATAAATGTACTTTCAGGGTAGAGATAACATCATGGAATGGTATCCAGACTTCATCTTTCCGCAGTTCCATGACAGCACAGAGGACTCAGCTGGTACCATGAAATTCACACGTACATCTTTATTTTCACATGACACTTCGTTGACCATACCAACGTATCACCTACTGTCATACATGCATGCAACGTACACACCACTGTGAAGCTTATGTTGCCATTTTTCTCGTGCTTCCACCAGACACACCTTGGTACCAAACTCGTCTGCAGAAATTATCTTCATAAGAACTGTGTTTGCCTCAGTTGGTATAATTGCATGATGAGAGCGAGTTCCAGGAATGGTCTTCAAGTTTGTGTATTGCTTTTCTATACATTCACTTTCCTTCGAGATATCTTCAGCCGATATATAAAAATAGTGTATACCTTTGATGTTGCTGTCAGCCCATTCGTACATCCCCTGTGCAGTAACAATTGGTCTTGTAGGTGACTGAAGGCTGGCTCTGGCTGTCAATCTTTTTGTAGTTGCTCCTACACCATCACATGGGCTTTTGCCGTGGAATGTTGCAAAATAGTGCCATTCTGCTTTGATTCCGAAGACAGTTTCGTGCTGACATACACTGTAAATGTTCTTGTAATTTTTGTATTGTGATCCAGCACCATCACTGAAGTAAATTATCTTATCAATCTGCCTATCTTGAAGGATTTTTGTCAGGTGTGTCATGAAATGCCTTAGGAATATACAGACAGTAGTAGCTGCATATTGTCTGATATGCAACAGAAATTGATACATTGCAGGGTTCCACTATCATTATAGTACACCACGAAAGGATGCACAGTTGCCTTGGATTTCTCCCATTGGTACCCCTGAACCTCGTCCTGTATAACAAACGTGTAATATTCGGCAAAATCCAGTAAAATAATTAGCTCTGCTTTCGGAAGTGAAGTTTTTATGTTACTCAGGTATGCAGCTTGAGCCTTGGCTATGTCATGGTGCTGTCTAAGACTATCATTTCCCTGAGCCAATGTGACACAAAACTCATTCACAGAGAGCTGTAAGGTTTGTAATGTCAACCGGTCTGTGTGAACCCAGTTTTATATTCTATTAATCTAAATTAATTTCATTCACTGCAATAATGTACATTGCATTTCACTAATTTACATTTAACAGATGCTTACTTGTTACCAGTTTCTTGTGTCTTCTAAACGGGTCTGTGCAGTGCTTCTGCAGCCTTTCATATGATGTAATCCACAGGTGCTCATGGTGAGAACAGATACTGTCATTTTCATTTAAATCACTGAATCCACTTCTTAATTTAAGCAAGTGAAAATCTGACTCTTCAAGGTCTTTCAGTTTTTTCAATTCTGATTTCCTGCAGAATGGTAATTTGTGGCACTTGTCACCATTCCTAACACCTAAACTACAAGCTTCCATTTCTCTGATGTGGTTCACAAATGCAAATGGTTACTTGAGTGAATTCTATCTAGTGGCCAGGTATAAGAAGTATGTAATGAATCATTCTCTAGCAATACCATCTGTTGAGAATCTCTCTAATTACTCCCATTCTCCATATCCGTTCTAAACCGGAAAGACTACCGACATCTGTTGACAAAGGCGATGATTTACAATGGAAGGAAATACGTCAGGGTTTTGAAATTTACATAAGGTTTTTGTTACATAACTAGAAATGCTAATCCAAAATATCACACTCATATTCAACTGTCAACATAGTTAAATAGGGCTGTGAAAATAAGCAAAAAGTTTGTTTTTTCACAATAATACCAACTTTAATCTCCCATAAATCCTGCAAATAAAGTGTAAACAGCTCTGCATTACTGTTACATGTAGTTCGCTACCCAGTAAGGTACTGCACATAAACACAGGTATTTATTGTTTTATCTAGGAAATCTGTGACACGTTAAAAAATTAGGTTTATAAAAGGTGATGTAAAAAAATGCTGATTTTGACATTTTATATATCCGAATATAAAATGGTCATGCCGCTTTCAACATATTACTTCACTACAACGATGTATATATTTTTTGCAGAAAAAGTTTGACCCATGTAACGTAATTAGTAACCGAGTTCTTGCTCATTGCAAACTTACAAAAATCAGTGTGTTCAGCAAGTCACGATGCGGACTGCCTCACTTCTAAGCCAATTTCTCAGGAACTGGTAGAAACCGGAAAATAAAAGTTTACTGGCTTTCTTACAAGAGATGTAGGTACATGTGTGTCAAATTTCATCAAAATCCCAAATGGTCGACTGGGGATTTTTTTCTAATTTCGATGATTATATATGGACTGACCCCAAAGTAAACGAAAATGTCTAATTAACGTAGTGCTGAAAACTCATGCTTTCAGAGCTATAACCTGTTAAAAATGTGGATAATTAGTTTAGAGATTTTACTTCAGTAGTAGTTTCGTTCCAGCCTGCAACATGCCATCGGTTCGAGTAAACTGAGACATTCACATGGAAGTTAATGCGGTATAGGAAATTATCACATAGAATAGGTCTTCTTTTTTATTCCATTTTTAACGAGTGAAGAAGTGTTCTTATGAAGAGTATAATTATGTTTGCTAATTTATGGTTCGTTTGGTAATTCTGTTTGGTTTATTTTCAACCAAGCCATGGAAATCGATAATAATTACTGCTGCTAAATTACACACAAGTACACTGAGGGAACACCCTCATTCAGGAGGTCATACGGAGTTCAAGAGCTGAGTGAAAATAAAACACTCCGTTTTCTAGACTTTCGCATATATAGGAGATGCAGTCAGCGTGATGCTCCTTCTGTGTAATCCCTCAGATACCTATTTTACTAGTATAGATGCTAAGTGAACTCCTGAGCCGCAATAAAACGAAAGTCAAGCAAAAAATATTTCACTCTCATTCAAAGATCGGTACTGGATCGTCCAGTTTGTAGACAATGATGCCAACACGTGTGAAAAATTCCATTTTGTGGGTTTCCATGACATTAATTTTTCGAATGGGAATTAAAGGAATTTTCGTCAAAATTGTGTGCACGTATGGGATTTTTCATATACTTATTTGATCGACGTCGTCAAAACTCGGGTAGTGAGCTTCAATAAACGTAAAATCCGTGCTAATTGTCAAATTTTGTTATTGGAAAGTGCATGTTAGAGTACAAGTGAATTATGCAGGAACTTTTAAATATCAAAAACACAAGCAACAAGGAACGTAAATTGTACTCTGGACTGTTTAAAAAACAAATCATGAACGAAAAAATAGTACATTACAAAACAAGAAACAACCAATTCCTAAAACGTCCCACGCGGAATAATTGGAGAATTAAATTTGTCTGGTTTCATTACGGCATCACATGCATCATGGCAGCACAAAAGCGTGATGAAAATATTAAATTTTGACAATTAAATGTGCTTGTTTTCATCAGCCATTTTAATAGTCTCTTTTAATAAAGGAAGGCTTATCAGGAATTTAAAAAGATCGGAATTTACGAATAATTCACCCAAATGTTGAAAAAATTGACATGTAGTAGTTTTAGTTTTCACATTTTATGATTTTTTTGAAAATTTTGTAATTAGTATAGTGCGTAGGAAATCTAGGAGCAAAGTGGGAATTTCTGTCTTTCAAGATGCGATTTGATCCAGGTTGACATTACTGTTTGTAGGTAAGTGTCTTACCGACTACGTCACTTCCGCTCTACTGTTCACTGTATTGTATTTATTAATGGTATTTGAATAATAAATTCTTCAGAAAATACCATGGTCATTTAATTTTTATATTAGTATACGGTACTCTGGATAAAACGAATTAATGGAATCTCTATTATATTATACGGGAAATATCGCTTCAAGATACCAGTGGAACGAATTACTTTTATAGATCGAGGTACCAGAAGTATCATGGTTACTGTCTGCTTTGAAGATGTACAGTGAGGCTTGATCCCTTTGCAGAAGCTATAACAATCGACCCTGTTTAATTTTGTATATGGTATTCGGTTTGGTCCTGCGAAGCCGCCTCTCCTTAGGGCCTACTGCATCAATACTCGTAGCTTTCCCTCTTCTTCTGGGAACCATAAGTGGTAAAACAATTAAAAAAAACAAAAATCAGCCTACTAGATCTTTCGATTTCAACAAATACTTAATACTCAAAATTTTGATAATTATCACAATGAAATATTGGTGATTAGTTTCACCGTGATTTTAATGACTTTTGCTATTCTGCATTTAACCCCTTTTTGCATGTTTTTTTAGCGAAAAAAAATAATCAGTATTGGAAATCCTCATATGGGAACTTGAAAAATGAATTAAAACTTGAATTTTAGATTTTTCACTTAACTCCGACGAGAAATAAGTACATGCCATATATGGCACACTATGCAGTAAGGTAAACTTTCCTAGAAGTGTGCAGGGAATGGATCTTGCCATATATATATCACTTCATGCAGTAATATCTATACTATACTATAGGACTACTATATCTGTACTATACTCTCAGCTCTTTGGGAAAAGTGCGCACAAAATTTCGCCAAAAAATTATTTTCACTAACAAAAATCCACTGTTTCACAAAAATCACATGTCAACGTTTAGGCGCCTAAAACAATTCACAAAGAACATGCCAGATAACAGCAAAATCTCTTATTCATACACGTCAATATCTCACTCAGCAGACGAAAGTCATTTGGTGCCTTTGATAAATCACACACAAGCTAAAGTGAAAAACGGGGATGTGCCGTATATGGCACGGCATTCGGTAAGGGGTTAAGGGCCCTGAGTAAAGCCTTATTTCAATAGTTATCTGTGCATTGTAAAATGTACACTTAATTGTTTTAATATTAAAATGATTTTTCTTTTGAACATTACTTGTATTTTAGCAACTGGGAGAAAGAGGATCATTATAAGTTTGCAACCAATCTAAAATTTCATAACAAACAAATGTCACACAAACAAAATGAGGGTAATTTAAGTATTCAGTAATGTGAGCTTCAAAGAATGGGTGTGGGACAGAACGAACACACGCGTGTCGATTGTATACATTAGTAATAAGTTCGAAACCTGTAATACTGTGTTCATGTGTAGCAGCGAAGATATGGGACACTTCATGCAGTAGTATGCCAAAAAATCAAAAGCGCCTGGATGTTAATGGTGATGATTGATGACTAATAAGGATCCAGAAATCAAATAATATTTACACCTATCTTTAGATGCCTACATGCATACATACATTGATTTTAAGGTTTTACACAACATACTTCAAAACTGCACTTGAATTTACTATTGAACCGTTTTTCTTCCAAATGAAAGTATAATTATTTTGATTCCATAATAAATTAGAAAATATATATCATTTGAATTTTTTATTTTCTTAATTGCTTATATGCAAATGGTACTTTATTGGTTATAAAGATTATTTTTAACTTTAAAGTTAAAATACTTACTTGAAAAACTATCAGACAATTTTGTCTGTGTGAAAAACAGTATTGTGTAGCTACTAAACGTTATATAGCTATATTTTACATTGGAACTGTACGATAAATGTCAAATGCTAAAAACCGAAACACATTTTCTGTGGCTTTGAAAAGGCTTGTATGTTTTTGCAGCGAGTGGTGGGGAGCACTAGCTAAACAGACCTACCTTCTAAAAAAATGAAAGAGTTTTATGTGTTGCTATTCCACGTTTCGAAAATGTCAACAAGTAGTTATTTTCTGTATGAAGCATGCTCAGTTGTCCGTCGCTACTTTCTTTTTCTTTCTCCTCTCTCCTCTCTCTCTCTCTCTCTTTCTCTCTCTCTCTCGCTTTATATGGTATATATATAAAATAAGAAAAATAAAAGTATAAACGGTGGATTGCTGAAACAATATTGATGGGTAAACACATTACATTTGTACTTCTGCAGTTGAATTATTAGTTAACGTGCTTATTTATATACTATAGAGCAGTGTTATTCAACCGGAAGTACGCGTACCCCTGGGGTATGCGAATATGTTTCTAGGGGTACGTAATCCTAAAATAAGCATATTTTTTCAGTGTGCGAATTATCAAGGGTGATGATTGGAAAATCCCCATCAGTAGAACTGGATGTCCTCTATATGTTTTGAAACTTCCCATGTTATTTTTTTCCGATCTGCACTTTATCTTCCTGTAAATAGTGTTTTGATTGACAAACTGACTGTACTTTTTTGGGTTTCTATTTGCCCCCTTTTTAATCAAGAGAACATGTATATTAAGTTTAGTAAGTTGATTTTGATTTAATTTCTTGTAAACAGCTTCAGGGGTACACAGTTGGATGGCGAACTGTGTCTACGGTTACGCGAGAAAAAAAAATTGAATAGCACTGAATAGTATTACGAACTTTAGATTAAACTAACCTTTAGCTGAGTTTCTATTTTATTACATATTAAGGTTGTGAGGTTTGAGCGTAGATCATTTGAAATTTGCAATACAATTTAGAAAGGTAACATAAAGATTATTTTGGCGCCGCGGTGGCTCAGTGGTAGAGCGTTCACCTTTAGTGCATAGGGTTCTTGGTTCGATCCCAGCTCGCACTAAGTAAGCTTTGTGGTGGACGAGCACTATGTGCCTGGGTTTTCTTGCGATTCTCACGTTTCCTCTCACTTTGTTCACTCCACCATTTCATTCATTTCTCATTATCACTGTCTCCTTTAGCCTAACCAGCATAACCGCATGAAACATAAAGATTTCATTTCATAAAAGTTATTTCGGTCTCCCTGAGCCTAAAGGGCATCATCATAAAAATATTAAAACTAAAATATTTCATTTAAAAAAAAAAACAATTCTTTCATATGAAGTTTATCATCGATAAGACAATAAGAATTTGCCCTTAGTATTCTTTAGAAAGGTGCAGATGTCACCAGCAACGTACCGTGCAATTTGGAAATGGGTAGGCTGAAATCAGGTCCGTAGGAGGGACCCAGTCCCCTCGCGTCCACTATTAGCTCTCTGAAATTTTCAGTTGTTTGTTGTATGTGTATATGAGTGTAAAGAGAACTAAAGTTAACCCCCCATTTCTCTCTGCCCTTCCAGTTATCCGTCCCCTTGTATGGCACCACTTAGATTGGAAATGTCTTACTTGTTTTTCGTCTTTTTCCGCACGCAAGAAAGATGGAGTGGGTCACTTATTCTTTGTTTACAGATTTTCCTCTGATGTGAGACGTGAAATTTGCCTCGGTTTCAGTAATATTGTCTGACAGTAACTTTTGCGATAATGCCATAGTAATCTACCTATGTCACTCCACTAGCTCAGAAACTCACAATCATTTCACATAAAACTGACAAAGTACATTGTGTTCCTACTTGAAAGAAACACATAAAAATGAATATAGGCCTATATTTAAATATACATTTTCCAAATCACACACACACGACTTAACTACTTCACCTACAGCAACACATATCAGCGTACGAATACAAAACAGTAGTGTAGCAACGCTAAGGCAAGTGTTCTATTGTACACTTTTAGGGAAATATCTATTGTCACATCGGAAGTATTAAGGAGAGAAACTGTATCTCACTAGAGGCTTCATTCCGTATCGGTTTTCGCCTATTTGCGAATCGCAACGCGACACAACGCAAAAAATACAATAAGCAGTATAACTTCTATGCCGATTATCGCAGATCAAAATGCAACCGGTGCGAAATAAGGTTCGTGGTGCATTAATACCATTCCTAATAATATATGTTTATTCTAATTTTTCGTCAGAACTTCTTTTTGTATGCGATCTGCTAAATTCTGCATAATCACCATGTTTTACATTTTTTTACATGCTCCGCGTCGATCTCTTTTGTATTCTCGAACATCCAAGCCGTAGTCAATTTTGTCCACTTTTGTTGTGTCGTGTTGAATTTGGGTATTGCTTAAATAGTTTTCGTCTACTGAGAGCAATAGGTGAGTGGTTCCTGCCGCCCGCTGAACTTGATTCCATGAGAAGTGCTGGAGGCTACGGAAAAATAGCCTTCAATGTATTGTCTATTTTAAATCTATTATTACTTGCTTGATGTTTAAATAGCAGATTAGAAATTAAATCTTTTAATAAAATGCATTGTATCAATGTCTAAAAACATCATTCGAGACTGAACATCATTCGTATAAATATTTGGATAGGCTTAGCCTTATAGCCTTAATGGGCCCTACGCGGGGTTTGAAAAAACCCGGGCTTTTTTGAAAAAACCCAACCCACCTGGGCCCATATGGGTTTTTTCGGGTATTTTCGGGTTTAATCGGTTTTTTTCGAAATATTTCAATGTCTTTGGGGTAAAAGTGTGAAAATGTGATTTATATTTCAAGATTGTCATTGTCACCGTTTGTAACAATTTTCTGCTTACTGCTGTTTTGAAAAAAAGAGCCGCCATTTTGAAATTTTACATTCGATCGCCGAGAAAATCTATACAGCAAATTTAGCATATCTCCTGCTTCCACCGTCAGAATTTCAACTTAAAAGACAGAAAATTGCGCTTCGTAGCGTGGATACCGCTGTTTTGAAAAATGGCCGCCATTTTGATATTTTACGTTGGTATGCCGCCAAAATCTATACAGGAAATTTAGTGTGTCTCGTGCTTGCATTCTGAAAATTTTAACTTAAAAGCCGAAAGCTGTACCCTGTAGTGTGTGTGGTAGAGGCAGACAAACGAGTTGAGTTGATTTTGTGTTTAACGTCCATTTCAGCAGCGAGGCTATATGAGACGGGACCTACTGATTAACGTGGAATCTGAACCACATGGGCTCCCTCCGGGAAGCAAACCCGGGTCCCACACCGAAGTCGCGTACACTAACCGCATAGCCATGAAGGAGCTCGGCAGACAAACGAATGTAGATCAAGTCATCCAGAAGCCTGACTGACGTTCGCCAAATATGAATACCAAAAGGGGTCTATTAATTTAAAACAAAGATACGATTCATGTTTTATGAAATAAATAAATGTTTTAAAATGTCTTATATGAAATTAACATCTTCCAGAGTAAATAAATCTGCCATGTTTTCTCAATGAGAATACGGGACACCTCAGATCCCCCTCCTCCTCAACTTTCCAACACAATGCAATGAACTGTAGTCTGGTTAACGAAAGTATAATAGGACGCGGTGGCTCAGTGGTAGAGCGTTCACCTCTAGTGCATGGGGTTCCAGTTCGATCCCAGCTTGCGGCAAGTGAGCTTTGTGGTGGACAAACACCTTGTGCGTGGGTTTTCTCGGGATTCTCACGTTTCCTCTCATTTTCTTCATTCCGTCATTTCATTCATTTCTCATCATCACCGTCACCTTGAGCATAGCAGGCATAACCGTGAGATTAAAAGTAAAAGATTTCATTTTATTTAATTTTTTTTTCAATAATATAATAGGCGAAAGTTCACTAAGCAGCAGCTGCTTTTCTCTGTTCGTACCGTGCAATTAATTGTATAGACTGAAGATGCCTAAAAACTTAAGATGTGCTATAAAAATGCTTTACAGGAAAACAATATGCAAATTATTTAAATCAGTGGTACAATCTACTTTCAATATTTTTCGCGCGTTTAGCAATATGTATCATGGCTGTATCTGCCAAAATTAAGTTCGTCAGTTTAATCTGATGAAAAGCTGATTTTTCTTCTTGTGTCGTGTGTAATTGTCAGGTCCAGATTTACATTTTTTTAAGACGTGGACCAAAGAACTAGGCCTATTCTGTGCCCCTAGCCACTAAAAAAGATTATAATTCTTGTTAACTTATCCAATGTGTTGCCATTTATATATATGTTCCGGAGAGTATCCGAGCTTCCATCAAGTGCAATGGAAAAAGTAGCATTGCAAATTTCGCTCGCTATCAAGTCGAACAGGGTGGTGTTATAACTTTCTCGAAACTTTTACATCCAACAGCGTACTGTTCATTCACTAATTACGGGATTCGCAGCTAATGTCAGAATTTTTTGTTTTTCACTTTTCGAATAAGCTGTTATTGATAGCAGAAATGGAACGGAGTTAAAATACGGGACATTTCCCTGTCCCGACTAAATTTACGGGGACGCGGGACACTCGGGCTCAAAATCGGGACATTCCCGTTTTTTACGGGACGTATGGCTGGCTTAAGCGTAAAATAAATAGTTTTATTATTGAAGTATTCATTTTCGATCCTTCTGAGTTTAATTCGGGAATTTCCCGAGCACTTCTTTCACGGCGTGTACATCAAAACTTCCACTAGTATGGGAATTTGAACTCAGCACTTGAAATAGTAAGCGTTATATAGTCTTCGAAACCCCGAGCATTAAGCTTCTTAAATTTGACAAGAATTTTTACGCTATTACTGGTGTTGACTTTACAGAATGCTTATTTAGAGTAGCAACAAATGACTGAATTAAACTGTTATTGTTGGAAAACCAAATTTTAGTTGAAGAACCTTGTGTTTTACATCAAAGGTAAGAAATAATATTAATAGTTTTACTAATGTTTTTACATATGTACTATTAGTATACCGGTATACTAATAGTATCGGTATCTACCGGTATCTATGACCTTAAACCCGTCAAACGTATGAGTGATAATGTCCCTCGGTATCGCCGAGTCGACAAGCATACTATTCACGGAAAATGTTTTCTAAAGTACAAAAGTGCTTATTTTACATCAAATAGGCTATAAGCATAATCCATACATTAATTTGTTCTATAACTATCTCAAGCTAAGGTAAGTGCATTCAGAACTTTATAAAGCTCTTATGTTGAATGTTGTTGTATACCTTAACGTGAAAGCCTCTAATTCGCCCAAGGAAAGTCTAAAATCTGATAAAAATCACTTACAATGTGATCTCCTTAGTTGTATCGATAATATACTAACAAATAGGTCAAAAACCCAGGTGGGTTTTAAAGTGGGTTTTTTTCAGGTGGGTCCAACCCTGGCCCTACGTCATCACCCATCCCTGGACATCATCTAATAACTAAATAGGATTTCAGTTAATTTAATCTGCTATAACAAACTATTAGGGCTTCCAGATTTTCAGATTAAAAAATCTGGACATCTTATGAAAATTTATACGGAACATCCTGCTTAGTCACAGTATTGCACTTGTTTCTTGCTGAAATATTACAGACTATTAAATAATAGATCAATAATCCCTCAAGTGAGTGACAAAGAGTAGATTATTCCTAGTAGTTGAGCATGGATGAACAATAAAAGCACTATTCTTGAAATATTGCACGAATGATATCAACCTACGTTTTCAAGACAAACCGGGACATTTCGAGTTCTGAACAATGTTTTGGAAGGAAGGACAGATTATGTGAATTTGGGACTGTCCCTACTAACACAGGACGTCTGAAAGCGCTAGCTGTTATTGTCCAACTAGTGTTCTTTGTCGCAAAAAAGCAAAACTAATGAAAATACCAACTTATACTAGCTGCTGTTATGCCTTTCCTATCTATCTCGTTATCTCTTCTCCACTACAATCTCGAAACCAGTCTCTTGGTCTTACAAAGTCACTTTCTTTCCTAGAATAGTTTAGTTCCTTCTTTGTATACTTGAGTAATGACGTTTGTTTTATGTCCGTATACAAAGAATGCTATACAAAGCTTGAATCATAATGCGTGTTAAAGTCTACAATATCATTAACATTTAATGAAGAAAAATGTCCAGGAATGAAACATATAAATCAAAGATCTGATTTTCGAGAGAAACATTTTGATAAACTTAATAAATAATTAAAGCTGTATGATAACCACGGCATCCATTAAGATGGAAAATGAAATGTTTCAGTTTAACAACCCTGTATTTGATAAGCCTGGCCTTGAATTACGAACTAGCGTTATGGTTTTTATTCCTATTGAGCGAAAGCAAGAGTAGTATCTTCATAACGACTAGGCCACGTACTTCCTGCATCGCAATATTGTTTCGTAGGGAGGCACCTCTGGTGCATGAGATGCTTGGTTCGATCCCAGCTCTCGCAAGTGAACTTTGTGGTGGACAAACACCGTGTGCAAAGGTTTTCTCGGTGTTCTCCCGTTTCCTCTCACTTTCTTCATTCCACCAGTTTCATTCATTTCTCATAATCACAGTCTCATTTAGCTAACCAGCATAATCGTGGAACGTAAAAATTGAAGATTTCATTTCGTTTTTTTTTTTTTTTTTATTTCGTAGGAAGGCAAATATCATAAATTTGTCGTAAGTAAGAACAGTAAAAATAATGTAATAATCAAAGTAAATCAAATAAAACAACAAATTTGGTAGATACTTTGTTTTAATTTAAGATAATATACAATAACTCAGAGGTAATTTTGATTTAGACTAGTAAAGGTCTTTGTAATTATCCAACTTTTCAGATCCTACTTTTATGTTGAGTGTTTCCTTAATTGTATATTTAATTTGTATAGTGATGATCTATGTTCTATCTGAAGCACAAATGTAACAATGTTGTAGTGTTTATCATCTTCATTAGTTTGCTACGATCATACTTCATTTGGTGACTCACCCTCGTATTTTCTCTCTACACACAAGATTACGATTTTCTCCACCCAATTTCAACCAATTTTGGACCTTCCTTTACTTCCTCAGTTTCTTTCATCACCCCTTATCCTTTCCTCCTCCCCTCTTCTATCCTAATCTTCTGCTCTCTCGGAAATCCTTTGCCAAATTTGTTTGTCACTTTTTGACCTGCAGTAAATCTTAATTAAGTACTGAGTTCCCTTTTCGAAAGCCTGAAACAAGATTCAATTAGTACAGACTAAACACCTGACGGAACTAACCGAACTCCTTCCTCCCGACTCTTACCGTTTCGTTCTTCTCTCGTCACTCAACCTGTCACTACCTCACTCGGAAGTGTCATGAGTTCTGGTAACTCCTCCCTCCTGCATCAGCATACGTCTGTCTCGTCCCCCTCCCCTTTGCCTAACGTTAAAGTAATCAAATAATCTCTTAAGCACTATGCAGAATATGTAAATCTACTTTACGTTGTCATTAGAGTTTCTCCAGCTCTGCCCTGTTCTGTTAACACTGTAATTCCAATGTGTGATAAATATCTTGGCATTAACAGAAACATTAATGCGTTTCGCAAGGAATATTTCATATCCCAACACATTAAACTTGCACTCATATTTAAAACTAAAGAGTAGTGTGTGTATATTTGTGTGTATATATGCATATGTATATCAAATGAACTCAAAACTAACAAACCAGTTCTTTTTTTTAGAAAACCTTCTGTAATATCTTCATTTGAGTCTCAAAATGATTATATTCTATATCTTCTTCTTTTTCACCTGAACCATAGGTTTGTGGGAACACGGAAATTTTGAAACTTCTGTTCCCCTTGGGAGAGCTGTTTTATACTTTGATAAGGTCTTTTCTTCGTAATTCCATCTAGATATTCTATTCTTCGTCTTCCTCTTCCGGGTTTTCCTTCTGCCTTTTCCTCTATCAACACGGTGATTCAATCAATTAGAGTGCCGACCAAGATGGCCAAGCATAGTGTTTCTGCTTTTATCTTTATTTTCTGTCATCCTTTATTAGCTTCCTTTAGTACGTCTTTATTCCTGTTCGTTTCGGTCCATAATACAGTAGGTGCAACATTCTGCACCAACATCACATTTAAATGCTTTCAGCTTTGATTATTCTATATATTATTCTATTTCAATTGCATGGAAGAATGGATTAGTAGCGCAAAGGATGTAGCAAGGTATATGAAAATATAATAATAAATAACACCTTGTCTTTTTAATGTTTTGTTTACTTAAATATTTATTCTAATTGGATAAACGGACCTTCTGCTGAGTGTGTGATTCCCGCTTTGAACTTGTGCTTGTTCTGATTTGACGTTGAACTACTGATTCACTTTTCCTGGATAAAACTGATATCCCACGCCCGACGAAAATTATGGTTCTCTTCGCATCTTAGTAAGTTTGAATCATTTATTGTTATTATTATTATTATTATTATTATTATTATTATTATTATTATTATTATTATTATTATTATTATTATTATTATTATTATTACTGCACGATAAACATTACGGTGTCTCTCAAGCTTGTAAGGGAAAGAAAAAAAAGCGTATATAATGTTCTTTTTCAATTCGCGTGAGTGCTAGATTATGTGATTCCTTTTAAAAAAATCAGAAATGGTGCTCAATATTTTAGCTTACCTGTGCATCTGTAAATTAAATTTTAGAATATCCTGTCATACTAGCAACACGAACTTTCTCATAATTACTGCACTGAGAGAAAAATGTATGTGGCGTACATTAAATTGTATTTTACATTTGTAAATCCTGTAGTTTTTGGACTTAACGTACAACAAACATATAACTGAAAAGGCACGTTTTATAATATTTTTTGTATAAGAGTTTAATCTATATGTACTTTCTGTATGAAACAATATAGGCGGTCAGGATCTCACATACAAATGTGAATCTCAGAATCTAACATATAGCTGACGAAAGTAACTTATATGTATGTAATATAAGGAAGACTGTTAGATATCAGACATCCTGCAACGGCATGATGTAACATCTAAGGGTAGTGTCTATGTAGCATACGGATAACGTATGCTCCGCACTGATTTCTGTAGTAAGCAAGTGAATTCCGTATATTTGTATAATATACCGCTGTCCAGAGAACGGATTTTTCTCAGTGTGTGATTAACTAGCTCAAGCAATTATCAGATTGTACAAAATGGAAAGACAAAATATCACCAGTAGATTTCATTTTCTACCAATCCAATCCGGGTTACGCCATTGAACTTTACAAACTTTACGGTAGACAAACACCGTGTGCGTGGGACTTTTCGGGTTCTCCCATTTCCTCCTACTTTCTTCATTCCACCATTTCCTTCATTTCTCATCATCTCCTTTAGCCTTAGCCGGCATAAATGTTGGACGTAAAACTTAGATTTTTTTTTTCAGTCTGAGAGCAATTGTACCTATCACCCTCAGGTTCTGTTTTGTATTGTTTTTTCACCTTCTCTGGCGACTTACAGATTTATTTCGACAGACTTTCTAAGGTAGCTATTAGCACATGTGTAGCCCGTGCATATTTTCCGTGGTAGGGTTATACTCAATTCTTTTCCATCTTTATGAGTTGTGCTTAACTCATCACCTTATAGTCTCGATCTAATTATTGATTGATAAGTACCTTCTTATTATCGTCTGTCATTCTCCCGTTTTGACACACGGGACCGAAGGAAGATATTTGAAGTTTGAAAGTATTATGAGGCTCGAATTCCAACTTAAAGCGTAGGTCCATGTCTCATATAGCTACGGTGCTGAAAAGGGGCGCTAAACCTTAACCAAGCAATCCACTGTCACGTTTGTTTATCTCATCTTCTTACTTGAAATAATTTATCAATCCTATTGTAACAGTATCGTTAATGAGACGGTTCGTCAATCAATTAAAAGATGATAGATATTGTCTTGCTGGGATCGAATAGGTGTCTGTTAAAAATAGAAAGAAGTGATATAGGCCATAAATATAAAAGCAAAGAAATGAGTTAATATTTTGACATAAAACAGAATAGGTTATGAAAAACGGTTGGATTTATAGGGTTATTTTTGCGTGTTGTAAATATTATTAAATTTGAAAACAATAATCACAAAATAATCGGTGTTACTTCTTAATAGTAAGAGACGCGAATGGTGAAAGCATTAAATTAACTTCAGATATATAATTTGAAAATTTTAGACATTTTAGTTTTTCAGACATGAAAAGTATTCTAAAATTACTATCATACTAATAGTTATTGTATTTTTACGGTGAGAATAGACACTTTTTTCTTTTATATTATATTTGATTTTTTTATGTGATAAGAAAACAATGAGAAATATGCTTGTCTCACTTGGCTCTCTAAGTTCGTAAATACAGATTTATTGTTCTTCAATCGATAACTACGATACGGAACGCTGAACAGCTAGTATCACAGAAAATAGTAACTCCTTTCTTGGTACAGGAAAATATCATTATTTTATTACAGAAATGTCACTCGATATGAAACTGGTAACGGTCCAAGTGCTATTCAATCCCTCGGGAGTCAATGGAAACGACTGGCTTCCTAAGCTGCAGTGTGAACTTGTTGCCAAATGACAGGCAACATTGTTGTTGACATGAGAGGTAATTCTTGGTCTCCGAGAAGAACACTGTCTCCGGGGAAAGTTTCCAGTCGCGTGAGGTTAAGCGATCCTCTCTTGTACATGACGAGGCCTCATTGATTCTATGATCACCTTAAGGCGCGTTGAAACCTAACGCTTCTCCCAGTGGAATTTGCTCGTTTTCAATAGAGTGCCCTTTCCTTCTTGGCTTTTGGATACTTAAACAAGTTCTTTTACAAGCAAAAATATCTACTTAATAAGTTTTAGATCAGTTGTTATGTGACATTAATAGCACAATAGAACGATCCACATGAGTGAATGTGGTATTGGACCAAATACTTTCACAAAACCAAATATTAATTATTTATTTTTCTCTTTCTCTTTAAAATAACAGAAGTTTGTTACACTTGGACTTCTTCTTTGAATATATCATGAATTGCTGTAATTACTAATATACATAGCGTGATATAAAACATGGTAGTCTTTAGTACTTACGTTTTCAGATTTGATTTCCAGTGGGGGTTTAATATTTGCTGACATTAACTAGTTATTTAAGTAAGATGAAGAAGATACTTGTATTAAGAAATGGAAGACAACGAATGAAGAAAGCTAGAGAAATGACGTTTAATGTTGATCATCTAGTTAAATATGCACAATCTTGTCGCTCAAGTCCTTAGTGATCTGTAGTAATGCCTATTAATATTTATATTTTTTGAAATTGGAATCACGCCAAAAATTTAGCCAGAACACAAAATCCAACATATTACCTTTCCTTGTTTTAATTGTTTTTTTAAAAATATTATTTGGAGTACGCTTTTAAGGTCAAATAATTCAATATTTGCTTTTAATTTCAAATGGCAGTAGAATTTGTGACTACAATTTTAATTGAGTGTTGTTCTCAGTTTGCGTATGTTATAATTGAGAAAACTTAAGAGAAAGTATTTACTTCCCTGAATTCAAACTTGGAGTGTGTGTCTGTGTTTTTCTGTCGTCAGCTTTTCACACAGAAAAAAGTGGAATAGAATTACCAAATTTTGTGCACAGATAAATTTTTACCAAATTTGTTTCTGTATGAGGCCCTTTTTTCTCGATTTTCTGCTTGGGATTGGTGAAAATATACGCAAAAACGTATGCACGTTTCTTGCCGTTTCTGCATGTATGCAACCCACACTACTTCATAGTTCTGCGGGCTTATACAACGGCAGAGGATAAATAACAAAGAATGGAGTAAGACCTTCTTCCTCTCTCTTAATCGATGTTCTGAATTAAAAGTCGGCAACAACGAGTCCTTGCTCTTTCTATTAAGATTCTGAATTAAGACTCGATAACAACGGGTGCTTACAGCTAATATATCTATAAGGAGTGATGTAACAATTCAGTTTAATCAGCATTATGTATACTCGGTGCATTCAAACTCATGATACGGACTACTACAATTCCTGACATCAACTGTAACCAATGAACGATGTAGTCACGTGATCTATTGAAACCTATATAGTAGCTGGATTTATTCGGTAGTTTTCCTGTGTTGCAAAATTTTTTTCTGATTTTTAAGTAGTAGATTTTGTACTTAGAATTTTTGAGGTTTTTAAAGTTATTTGCGAGAATCAGTTTAATTTATTATTTCTTTGTCTGAGAATGTAGAGAATTATTTATATAGTTTATCAACGTATGATTCGTGCAAGCTGTCACGATTTTTGATATATTGATAATATTCTGTAAAATATTCAACGTTAAGAATAGTCTTCTGTGATCGATTGGCAAGAAAAGGCACATGAGTTAGATGAATCTAGTATAATGCATTGAGTAAGATCATTTAAAAATAAAACTTGAGAAAAATCCATTGATTTAGCAAAATCAGTAAGCTAAGGAAATTACAAAGTTCAATTAAATTGAGTTTAATGAAAGTTAATTTATCAGAAAGGGCGTATAGCGTGATTGGTCATCTTGTCCAGTATATTACTTCAAAATATTAATTTGGTTGTTGTACTCTCCGGCGTTAGAATGGTACTTAGTACTGTGTTTAATCCTTAAGAACTCGCGCAGGGTGTTCACAGACGCCCAAGCAGATAACTTTTGTGTTGATAGCCAGAAGTCCTGATGAAAAAATATTTTTAAAAATGTCTAAAAAACAAGTACCAAAAATCTAATTGCAGCAAATACTTTTAAAAGCATGTTTAGAGTTATGCTACATTGTCTTAATTATTAAGAAATAATAATATTTATCTTAAAAAACTAATATCAATTTGGGGGTCTACTGGGCCCCTGCGCGAATACTAGTGTCACAAAAAGGGCGCGAGTACTTACGGGTTAAGTATTTCGGTAATGCTAGGTAGGCTAAATCAGTGGCGGATCCAGCGGGGCGATCGGGGCTTGTCGCTCCCCCCTTCCCCCAGAAGAGGAAACTTTGTTATTTTATATATATAAATAAAACCCATCCCAGAGTTTGGACCTCTTAAAGGTAGCTCTAATTAGCAGTATTCCAACCCACCGCTTCCCCCAGAAGTCCGTCCTGGATCCGCCCCTGGGCTAAATCCTAAAGCAATAACACTGCCCTCGAAAAGGTATTAGCTAATACCTTTTTGTTAGAGCGGCTAGCGCTGTTTCTGTTGGTAAAACAGGTGGTAGAATTTTGATCTAATATTTGATTACAAACTTACCTTTCTGGGATGATTATATTTAAAAAATATTTTCTCAAAAATGCACTTTAAATGTGATTTGTTAATGATTTCCAGTTTTGGTACGCTGTAATGGTGTTACGTTATACTCAATGTTGACTCAGTCTCTAGCGATAGTCGATAAATTTTATACCTATTGTTTTCCTTATTTGTATCTGTCTGTCTTTCTTTCTATCTATAAAACAATTCAGCTGCTTTTGACATGCAAAATGCATCTTATTGGTAGATAACCACACAAAGGATTACTCGCCACGTAGAAAAACTTCTACAACTTGTCGGAGAAATGAAAAATAAGTCGTGTATATTTGCATACACTAGTTAAAATAACTCAAGTTTAAAATCGTATTATTAAAGGACAGGTAGAGAATTTACAATTTGCACTCTGATAGGAAGACCTGAAAGGGACAATAGTGAAATGAGGCAACGGATTAATTCTTTGATGTTCACCTTTGTACAAGAAGAAATGGGGTGTAGCCATGAACATTCAATTATTGTAACGGAGATGACAATTTAGATGCAGTGAGATTTGAAAGTCTTTTCTCGGTAAGACGATCAAAATCAAGCTACAGTGAGAAGGCCTTCTGTTGGAGGGGAGGGTGGGAGGAGGAAAAAAAGATGGAGAAGAACAATGAGTGAGAAAGAGAGATTCTAATTAGGTATGTCGTTCTAATCATGTTCCTCTTTTGTAATGCTTCGCTTTCTGAGAGGGTTCTGCGATGCAAAGTCAATTAAAAATGATGGAATACAAGGGAAAAGCAGCTCAGATAGATTGAAACAAAGGAGCTAGAATGAAACGAAAGAGGAATCTACTCTGTATTTCCACAAAGGAATTCTTTATAATTGTTATTTTCAATTTCCTGGGTTTGATTTGGACATACTGGCATGCCTTACCTTTCAAGTTTTAACAGAAACTTCGTTTTCTTTATTTTCCTTTTCCGTAATAAAAAAAAATGTGGTTAGATACGAACAATTTCCTTCTCAAATAATTCCTCTTATATTTTTTACTTGAAAAAACATACGATACAGGAAGGATAAATAGAAAAAGATACCGAAAATGGTCACAGAATTTGTCTAAACCTTTTACTACTCAACAAACAAGTATTTCAGGTATTGTATGCACAATTACAAGGAAATCTTATAATAGATTAGAGTATGCTTAATGGCGAAGCGTTTTAGAACAAAAATTAATTCTTCCACACTGCATAACATGCCGCCGTTACAAACTTCAAGAAGCCTTGCATACTATATAGAATAATTATTCCTTTCAAATAACCTACACAGTAACTCTTCAATTTGCAATTATTTTCTGCAGATGGAACATTTAGTAATTTGAAATTGCCGTAAATTTAGAGATATAGGAACTTTAATGTTATTTTAAATGCCGCTAAAATTGAGATTTAAAAAACACTCATCAACTATTCCATGTAAAGTATTGCACTATACGAGTATAACAATTGATGTTACAGAAAGCAACATAAAACGACGAGAAGCTTTTGAAATATGGGTGTGGAGAAGAATGGTGATAATTACGTAGATCGAAGTGAAAGTCAATGAGAAAGTGCTACGAATGCTACACAGTAAAAATAATAGAGAACTGTGGAATTACTTTATTAATTTTGTACTCATATCAGAAATATGGGGCATGGTGACTCAGTGGTAGAACGCTTATCTCTGATACTTGGGATCCGTGGTTCGATCCCAGGCCAAGTAAATTTGTGGTAGAGTACATCGTACTCATGAGTTTTCTCGAGGTACTCCCACTTTCTCATTCCATCAATTATGCCATCATCATTCACTTGCTTTAATCATCGTCTCCCTTACCCTAACAGGCACAATCGTGGGACGTTAAACTTAAAGATTTCATTTCATTTCTTCAGAAATATCTATGAACTGATTGTGAGATTTCGTGTTTTTTATTCTTCAATATGAGCAAAGCTTAGACGGTATATTTATCATTTGTACCAAATAACGTTCCGGGTATTATATTTCCTGCAATCCTTCATGAAAACAATGCTGTGAGCATTTGAACTTTCTAACAACATTATATGACATATAATTAGCGTGAGTTAATTTAAAAAAAAACAGCTGAGGAATTGCTAATCAGAAAGGATGTTCCATACTTCGCTGGCAACGCCAGATCCCATATATCTTTAACGACCTGTCAAAATTGAGAGAATGTGACTGCGAGGTTTTAATGCGTCCACCATGTATTCCTGACCTGGCATCGTCAGATTATTTTTTGTTTCCGTCTCTTTAGAACTTACTGAATGGTGTTTTGAAAAGACCACAGAAGTTCTGTAGCGACGGGATTATAGTGTTGCCAGAAAAATGGAAGCTGATCATCGAACAAATTGATCCATAAGCGATTTCTTAACGATGTTTTCAAATCACAGTAAATGTATTTTCTACTTTTACCTCGAAACTCTCAATATGTTACTGCCTGATATTACTTGAAGCATAACTAACGTTAGGTACATGCTTGTTTTCTACAACCAAAGTTATGTTAAGAAATTTAAGAGAAACTGTTGCCTTAACTGGCTTTGGCTTTCTTATTACAAGCGAATTTCACGATGCATACTAATTCAATTTGGCCGTGTTCCCTGTACTGGAAGTTATAGACGCAAGCCATAACGCCATCAACATTATACAAGAAACTCACGTATCTCAAGTTTTTTGTGCGTCTGTAAGGGGGAGGAAATACACTATTCAACTTTCAAACATAATTTGTTATAGTTTTATATGACACTAAAATAATGATTTAGTGCTTTTTATATCTTTGAACTTTGAAAGTTTTTGTTAATTTTTTAGGATATTTAACTTCCACTGTGGTTCATGCTGAATGACAGATATCCTTGTTTTATTTAAATGAAACAATAGTTTAATGAAATAGATTTAATTTCCGGTATCTACTTGTGAATATAACGTTCCTGTTGGGAATAATAAAATGACATAGAGCAGAAATTTCCTAATGAAATATCCGTAAATACCCGTTACAGATTTCAGGAAACCCTGTATCGACTTTTTCACATAAAGAAAATCGCCAAAAGTTTTAAGATAACTTATATGTACATAATAATACTTCATTATTTTATGACAATACCTCCTTTCGTTCAGGAGATATATATTGTGAAGGAAAGCTTTGTGTTAGGGGTGAGTATTATTTGTTAATCAGCGAGTGTAATTCTTTATTTGAATATCCCTCGACTTATATTTATACAAAGCAAGTATGATATACATTATATTTTCCATATTTTCATAATACATCGGTACCAATGCAGCATCTGAAAGAAAAGGCACGGTGTAGAGGAATTTTCCCCAAAATGTTCCTGGGTGGTACGGTGGCTCGGTTGTAGAACTCTTACCTCTGCTTCGAGAGGTCCCAGGTTCGGTCCCTGACCGAATAAGTTTGTGATGGACAACATCACGTCCGTCGCATTTCCGTTTCCTTCCACTTTCTCATTCAACCAATTCTTCCATCATTCATTTACTTTAAACATCGTCTCGTTTTAGGCAAAGGGCATAATCGTGGGACGTTAAATTGAAATATTTCATTTCATTTGCTAAAGTGTTCCTGGAAATTTCATTTCCCCCCCCTATACAGATCTAATTATGCTTCCTCTGCTTGTATTGCTTAAGTATACCTATCCATTGTGTCTTGTGACCAGCATGCATTGTGTGGTCTCACATTTCCATAAACGCCAAAGAAACATTTTCTGCTATGATAGTTTACATAAAATCTATTTTCGCCGGATAATACTTGAAACCTCGTGTTACTAAAATTTGGGGAGATACTTATTTTTAAAAATCGTGACGTCATCGACGTGTTCTTAGTCACAAGCAAATTGAAATCTTCCTTAGTCATTAACATCCATGAACAGCAAAGTTTGTGTTTAAATGAGGCTGAGATAAAAATACACTTTTAAAAAGTTTGTCTCAATACAGTGGCGCAAATGTGAAAATTCTGCAAGATATTTCATATACTTTACTATAGTAAGTAAGATTTCCGGGGGACTTAAGCCCGGAAGTCCCCCCTAAGTACGCCACTGTCTCAATATGAAGAATTATACCTGATGCACGAGATTTATTTGGTATGGATGAACATTATGAAGAAGTCATAAAGTTCCTAAAACGTCAGAACTCTTATTGTTTATGATTTGACATTGTGCTTCACAAAATAGAAAAATAGTTGAACGCTTTCGAAAATGTGGATATAAAAAGGAATACATAAAAGTAGCTTATTGAAGTTAGAAAGCAATAAGCATGTATTGGCAAAAAATATGGAAAGAAAAATAGTCGAATGAATGACCATCAAGTGGAAAAGTAAGTATTGGGACAGCGTGAAGAATTTGTACTCTGAAACATGAATGGTGGTAGAAAGGAGTGGTAAAGGAAAATGGATAATATTCGAAAAATCTATGTTTATTCCGAAATGGAAATTGTTGTAGTGTGGAAATCCTAAGTTAAGGTAGAGCCAAGTTTGGAAGGATTATCAATCAAATATCTTCAACTTACCGCATTGCTAGCCATTAGAAATATAAACCTCTACTCGAGTGTCTTCAGGTATCTTTTATGCCCACATTCACACGGCCTTCACACTATATTTTTGTTGCATCTCTGTTTAAAGCGCCTCACCATATGTATGTATGTTATACTTTGTAAATAGTCATATGTAGACCCAACTTATTACAGATTTTTCCAATTGCATTATCTTACTAAAACCTCCATATTATTTCAATAAACAAGATTATAAACTCTTCTGTTACGGACACTGAGACCAACCTCCCTATATAAGTAATAAAAACCCAATATAAATAACCACACCTACAAAAATACATGAAATGTTACCCATTATAGCTCTTTTCGACCACACTTCTCGAACTGTTGTCAATCTGATTTTCCAATAAACCGAAATATTAAAAATGTACGAAAGTCTTTGAAAGTTTCTCGATTATAATTTAATATTTTTATAGTAATAATGTTAATTTTGAATTTTAGAATTGATTATTGAAGTAAAGGATATTCATAATGTCTCCTTCAATTTTTCAATGTTTGAATCCTCTTTTCGGGGCGAAGATGAGCATTGTTTCAATTTTTAATTGACAAACTTTATTTTTTTTCAAATCTCAGTATAACGTTAAAAACACAGGCGACACGTATTTATTTTCTCTCACACGTAGAGGACTAGTTCAAACTTTTATAGAGAAAGATACGAAAGTTTCTACTCCCATTATGAACATCAAAAGTTTCTACGGTATAGCTTCCATAGTACATAGAGGATCGGGACCTGGGAAGTTTCGTGTTGAGCAAATGCCGATCTCTAAGCACATATCACACAAGAGGAGGAAAAAAGTGACAGCACAGTGACTGTTGGACTCCATATGCACATCACGTCACAAACTAGATCCACACATAGCAAAGCCGATTATCCGCAGGTTTAACGGCGGAAGAACACTCTCCGTCCATTCGTCCCTTCAATTCTCGGCCAGATGTTGCGTAGAATCAGCTGTTGTTACACAAGAGATACATTCTGTATTTTGCTTTTGTCTCTAAAATAAAGAAGCACAACGTATCCACGAGGTTAGTGCCAAAGCTGCAGGAGTTTCTCTTTAAATTGAGTATATTTAAACATTGTTTTAAAGCATATTTTAATGAGAATACAATTCTTTCTAATATCTGGTAATTGTTCATTGTTCCTTGTCTGCAAGGTTGCATGAGAATTGAACTATTATTATAACATGGAATATGATCCATATAAACTCCCACCGGAAATAGAACTCCGTTGTTTAGCAACTGAAGTGAGTGCGCTTACCATAAAATTACAGGTGGGTTTTAACATAAAATAGACGAGTAAAATAATGACATATTTTGGTCACAATTATGAAATATAGTATTGTGATTGGCCTTTAACCAAGAGCATGTGGAATAAAATATTATGCTCGAAACGCTAAATCTTACACTTTGAGTGCCATAGTATACTAACAACTAGGATATGTTTAGAAATTAGATCGTAGTTTTGTGAGAAAATTATAAGTTTCAGTGAACTAGAGCGAAATGCAATATTCTTTCTTTTGTACTAACATAATTATGCTCTTTTTGAATCTAATTACCAGTGAATTGAAAACACGATCTCAAACTGGAGATGGGAAAACCCGGATTTTATAAAAACCGGAAAAAAGGTTTATGGATACCGAAATCCGAAAAACGACATTTCGGTTTCTCCAAAAATCGGTTCGGTTTTTCACCGAAATCGGGTTCGGTTTTTCACAGAATCCGGTTTCGGTTTTTCTCTGAAACCGTTTTCCTTTTCCTAAAAACCAGAAAACGAAAGGCTGGTTTCTGTGTCCACCACTACCTCGAACAAGATGTAATCTGTGATTCTGAACTTCCTCGGTTTTCACCCTACGAAGGTCAATAACGACCAGGAGACTTTCCAGTTTACTGTTTTTAACTTGAATATGTGATTCGGAGAATGTATGGTACAATTCTGTACTTTTATTTCCTTTGCTTCTACAGTTACAGGAATGTGATTTCAAACATGTCTTTCAATTAATATATTGGACTAGCTTCAACATGATTGAAGCTTTCTTCATGCACAACTGCTTCTGGTATTTTCATTTTAAAATTTTTTTATAATAACTTGTCTATTCGTTTTTCATCCATTTCTCCATAATAATTTATGTTCAAAAATGACTAAGGAACGTTGATTTTGTATGTGTCAACTACACTGGCGCAAATGCTGTGGAGATGAGGGGGACATGTCCCTCCAATTTTGGAACTGTGGGCCTGTCCCCTCCCTAATAATCCGATTTGAAATGTGTTTTTGGGGGGAAAAAACGTGATGATTTGTCTCCGATTGCCACAAAGAAAAGTGAGATGAAATTGATGTCCCCCTCAGAATAAGTCTCAAATGTGCACGCCTCCCAATGTTGAAGACAACTCTGCCCCCCTGATCGTCTACAGCATTATTTTTCAACTTCATAAATATTTTGAGCATCGCTTAACAAAAGAAGAAGAAGAAGTGACGATCTTGCTTGTCCCCCGAATGTTGAAGACAGATTTGCACCGCTGGTCAACTAGTCATTTTATTTCATTATACGTATCACATTTATGCTATTTCAGAATCATAAATGTAATACAAATAAACAATATATTGTAGGACACTTTAGTCAGATTTGATAATTAGAATACATTAAATGGGATGAGTATATATATATATAAAATAATAATTTATTTGTATTCAAAGGAAATGTGGGATTAAATATTATGCTTGGAAGGCTAAGAGTATTTTGGCTTTCCACAGCATAACTAGAATATGATTAAAGATTACCTTGTAGTTTTGTGAACTTTTCCTAATAATCAAGTAGGTAAGTTGTCTTATTACATACGTATTAGGACGAAGTGAACAACGAGCTAAACGTAATCTCTCGTCTCTTTGTAATATCGTAAATTATATTATAATCCTTTCCAATCTTATGATCCATGAAGACGTATCTCTTTTAGTTATATAATAAACTGTAAGTGAATATCTTCTTTTAAAATAAATATTTTTAAAAAAAGTGCTTTTTGCCATCAAACTGGTTTTTAAACTAAAGTTTTGATATTGTTATGAGTAAACTCAAGCGTCTGTACACACAGTTATACTCTTCAGTAGCGGAACTGATCTTTGTCAATGACCAATGAATTCACGAAGCGCTCTTGCCAAACCCTGTATGACAAATTTGCGAATATTTTAGACAGATTAACGACGTTCTCTTAGTACTAAGGAAAACATGTTGGCCGAATCAGATGTCCACATCGCAGCATTGGCAACGTCGCTGAAATTATATTGGTCAGCGAAAAGTAACCCTCAATTGAAAAGAAAATTCGGCTGCTGTGCGCAATAGTCACAGACTTTCATTAAAGAAGCTAACTTAAGTGCTCGTAAAGAAAAAGTCAGGTCAAATTACTGTAGAATGTATTGACCTCGCCTCTGGGTGTGTAATGAGTCATTTGCACAGAACATGAAACAAAAATATGTGTATTACAAACACTCATACAAACGAAAAAAAAAACAGCCTATAGAAGTCACCACGTATTTGAGTCTAAATAGAAATATGTAATTGGAGGGCTGCTGTACTTCAGTATAGAGCAGTCGCCTAACTTCTAGTACGTGGGGTCCCTGGTCGATTTCAGTCCGCATCAAGATATCTATGTGGTGAGCAAACACCGTGTGCGTGGGTTTTCTCAAGGTTCTCCTATTCTTTCATACTCCCTGCATTCCATCATTATCTTCCATCTCATCATCGTTGTTTCCCTCCCTGTTCCCCGGTTAATAATTGCGGAGCGTTAAACTTTAAAAAAAAAAATACGTAAACATACTTCAATTACTAGTGTATTATGGATGTTAAACAAATGTTCAAAACTAGTGGCCCCACGTAGCGTAGTGGCTAACGCTCCCGCCTTTGACGCGAGAGGTCCAGGGTTCAATTCCAGGTGTAGAAAGCTTTTTCAGGCCAGCCATATTGAATGAGGTTTTCCTGGATTTTTCTCATTCACACCAGGCAAATGATAACATATAGGTCTCAGGCCGCTTCCTTACTTCCCTTTCCACTGATAGTGTGATCGCCTAGGGACATCATTGCTCAAACAAGCCGGGTTAACATGGGCTTAGATCCCGAAAGCCCAGAAATCTAAATCCTAAAATCCTTAATGTTCAAAACTATTATAATAGTGTGACAATTCTTGTTATTGTGTGTATGATACATTTATCTTTTTCTACAGTTCCTTTCAGTGCATTAACACAATAACAAATAATTAATCTAATAATAATAATAATAATAATAATAATAATAATAATAATAATAATAATAATAATAATAATAATAGTAATAATAATAGACGAAGAAGAATGCTAGTAAATTTAAATTAGCTATGTACCTAGGTAATTGTGTTCTTATGTTCTGAATCTCATTTATCACGTTCGTACAAAATACTCATTTTTATGAAAATACCTGTTTTGCATTTAGGACATCAAAATATTCAGTAAATAATTCGATACATTGTACATGAATGCATGTAGATGAAGTTTCATTTTTGGCTTTAAGGTTTATAGCTACTACATGCATTGAAAAACATAACTGATAATATAACTTCATACGTATAGAAATGTTGCTGTTCGAACCATTTTATAAAGAGTGTAACGATATGTCTTTTTCGTACCACCTTTTTATGTTATTAACACTTGGGTTACAATAACTCGTAAAAAAGTAGTAATATATAACGGACTATTTTTTTTTCAACGAACGAATCAAAAATTGTAGTGTGTTTTATTTTCACTTGTGTCGTAACCAAACCATAGAGTACTATCTTATAGAAGATGCTGCTGTTACATCGTAAAATACACTTGTTTCTTGGTAAGGGATCCTTATTGGATAGGATTAGGAGAAAAGCAAGCAAAAAATCAGATGCAAGTGAACACAGACTATAAAAGGTCAAAAGTTTCAAAATGTCAGAGAAGCCAAGTATGACATTAAAAAGGAACGGTGACACAGTAACAAAAGACTCCTAATAGTCGCCAGCTCTTTGTCAGTGTATGTGATGGTTGCTGGAGAGAAACTACAGTGGGAAGAGGATAGATGGACGAATAAAATTCAGATGTGTCCTTTCATCGAATCCTTTTTTTTTTTTTTCTGTTACTACTATTTCCTTTCTCGCAACCCTAAGCTTGAATGCTGAACAGAACAAAGACAGCGAAGAGATATTGCGTACCTCAATGGATTGTGATATACCCTGAGACAAGGAAAGAAATACTGTACGAGTGACTTGATACCATCCACAACAACAGATCTTTGTTGCACATCTAGAACTTTAATTTCTCTCTTTGTTCCTACTTTTTACTACTTTTCGTTCTTCCTTTGTATTCTTTCTCTTCGGTCCTGTATTATTTCCTTTATTATATCTTCCTGTTTCTTACAATTTCAAGTTTTAATTCCTTTCTGCTCTAATTCTTTATTTTCTTAATAGCAACAGTAAGTCTATTGTTACTTTTAGCCCCCTTTATATCATTTCCTTTACCTGAATTTTCTGTTTGACGATTATACAATTTATATAAACAAGTTTTATCTTTTAGTATTGATCGTTTTGGTTCTGTAGGTGTATTTTGTGTAATAATGGTACTGAAAGAATCAAAATTGCCACATCAGATGTATTCTACTTCTAGAAGGTTTTGGGATCGAGTGAGCCTAGTACGGTAAAAGGATTTTTTATGTATATTTTCTGTTTAAACATATTACAATGTACTATTAAAGGAAAAGTTAGGGGAGCATATAACCATGAAATATTTGTTGATATATATATATATATATATATATATATATATATATATATATATATATATATAGAGAGAGAGAGAGAGAGAGAGAGAGAGAGAGAATCCTTTGAGGAAGTACAGGTATTTTGGGAAGTTATAGTGGAGGTCATACTAAGTCAAGAAGTTTGTATGATCATATGGTCTATTTCCCCTAATTTCTAAGATAACAGTAGAGGTCTGCACGGGCTCGGGCCTACAAAGCATAGATCACTTCGGGCTTGGGCTGGGCACGAGCCGTAAATATCTAAATATACAACTGTATTTATCGGGCCTAACTTTGTAAATATACTGTACAGAGATATTTATCGGACCTTACTTTGTGGAGAATTGTTAAACCACATCTAAATTTGAAACTTGTAACGTCCATACTAAAATTCTGATTATTATGCAATTGAGAGTAAAGTTAATTGTGTAGTGGAACAAAAACTGAAAGTAACAGAAATAAACATGCTTAGCTTATCTGTGAGTGAAAGTACTGTTTCTTACACTAAATTACAGACGTGTTCAAATTATTAGACTCAACAATCGGTTTCTGAATATTTTACTGTTCTTACAATATTACGTGAGAAAATACGTTCGGACTTACTACTTTGTAACTCTGTCCTAATTTCTAGTGGGTGTGGCATATGCTTTCCAATATCAATAAAGCAAATGCATACGTAACATTCAAATATAATTACTATAAAGTGTGTATATCCAAATTGGAAACAAAAAATGAAATGGAATACTTACAAGAAAATTATCTCTCACACAAAGATTAATATTTCTTATGAAATCCCTTATTCTTTATTGAGTCTTTTATTCTTCGAGGCATCCTATGTACGAGTTTAGTACATTTTGTCTTCAAGTCAGCATCGTGATACCACAAATTGTTGATCTTGATTAATTGAAGTTTGGTTCTAATGTGCTTCTTCTCTAGCTTTTCTTTCATGAAGCTCCAAAAGTTTTCAATCGGGTTCATATCAGGACTACTGCCTGGCCACGGAAGAACACTAATTTCGTTGTCCTAGAAGAATTTTGTCACAGGCTTGGCCCGGTGGCATGGGGCTCCATCATGCATAAAGATGAATTGTACGTCATCAGACCAGAGTGCAGTCTTGAAAGCAATTCTTGAAGAACTTGTAGGTATTAGTCGTGGTTCATTGTCATCTCTATATACAGTCTTCCAGGCCCGAAGACAGAGATCACACCCCAGACAATGACTGAAATAGGATGCTTTACGGTTTATTAAGGACATTCCAACTTTAATTCCTCCCAGGTCAACGTCGCATATATCTTGAACATTCATCAGACACAAATATACATGATTCATCATTGAAACACACTATTCTCCAATCGTCAGCAGTCCAATATTGTAAGCCTCGTGCCCATTCCAGCCGCTTCTTTGCCATGGTTGGAGTAGACTCTAACTTTTGTTTTCTTTCTTGACCGTGTGATTTTATTCCCTCCGCGCAAAAAATTCTTCGAGCACTTTCAGGCGAAATGTCTGCGCCATACTCATCCATTTTTATGCTTAAGTCTATTAGGTGCAACAGTTGCACTTCTGTTTCCCAGAGACAATCTTTTTAGTTTTCTGATACCTCTTAGCGATAGCTTTGGTTTTCACCCACACTTCCCAACCCAATTTTGGCTCTTGTTCATTTCAACAGAGATTCTACTCACATATTTTTGTCCTATCCCAACTCTACTAGTAACGAATTGCTGTGTATATTTTATTTCCACCAGAAGTATTTTGTCAACTTCCATTTTACCCTGAGAAATGTCTTTTGCTTTTCCCATTATGCTACAATTACAGGACTACACAGAATAAAAGGTTAATACACGAAACACGTCACGATCATTTTAAGCTGGCCCATTCAAACTGTTGAACGCTTTGAATGTCGTTAACTTCCTACGACAGCAACCACAACACTTCAGACTGTAACTTGTTGATAGGAACAACAATAGCTATCTACAACTGAAACACCACTTTCAGAATTTCACCCTCCCCCTTGCTAACACCATCTGCTGTTCAACGGTGGAATCATCACTTCAGCTATACAGTAAACAAATGAAGGATCCTATATTAGTGGTTTAACCATCACATTAAATGTTCTAGAACTTTGAAATTAGGACTCCTACATCAATTTTGCATTTCCCGAGCGTGGGTCTAATAATTTGAACACGTCTGTAAAGGAACATATCTTATAGAACAAGTCGTCTTATTTTTCTTCTTCAAGAAAATATTAGTTTATATTTCAGTTTATTAGTATTATTTCTTTCTGTTGCTAGAATCGGAAGCATTTCTTTTACAAATTCTCCACAAAAAATATAACATTCACATTTTCACTTGTAAAATGATAAATCAAATGTTGCCGAAACTGAATCACGGCACAATGGATGTCGAAAGTATTACAAAATTACAAAAAGAAGAAAATGCTTTAGTGGAAAATAAGTGCTGCAAAAGTAAACTATAAAATTAAACCTCTAATTGTTATAAATAAAAATACAATTTTGCGTTAATTATTAAGTTCTGTAATTCGGGCTTATTTTGGGCTCATTTGATTATCACACGGGTTCAGGCCGGGCTCGGGTCTAAAGGCTAAAACATATTTCAGATTCGGATCGGGCCTCATATTATAAATTCACTGGCCGGGCCGGGCCCGGGCTAAAAATTCCGGCCCGTGCAGACCTCTAATAGAAAGGTACCTTTTCACCTCCTGAAGTCTGCTTAGTTTCAGTTGATTGTGTATAGCACACCGTGTAGTTGGTGTAAAGACGGAAATTATATCTTATTCGAAAAGTAATGAAGTAACCTATCCTATGGTGTACAGATTATTGGAAATACGCCTAAAGGAGGGAAGTAATAGAGGAAAAATTTTAAAATATCCCTCTAAAATTACTTTCGTTTTACAATTGTCTCCAGTTATTGAGTGGAAACACTGTTACTAGAGTAACAAAAAGAACTGGATGAATTCTATCCCAAGGATGATGTTAAAAATTCGCGTTATTGACATGAACAATAGTCGAGAAAAGATCGTAATGTACGCCGGTACCGCTGTTTAAATCAATTGTGTTGTTTAATAATAATTTATAATTCAATAATAATTTATTTAATTGAAGTAGACATAATAATTAATTTGCAATAATTTGACGCATCCATAGTTTGCAGTATTACGATCTCAGTGAACTTCCATGTTTTTAGTTTTCTCAGTGTTTATGTCCAAACCCATGTTGCTGCTAACGTTTAGTAAGACCTCTACATTTCTTTCTGTTGTTCCCCTACCATGCCCTATTATATTTGTATTAATGTATCTGTATGTGTGTATGTGTATTGATGAAAAAAAACACCGAACAAAAAAAAAAATACGACTGAGCCTACAATACTGAATAAATTACAGCACTGAATTTTATAAGCACGTTTACTAAACGAAGGAAAACACGTTTCGACTTAAAAATGTAAAAATCTGCTTTAAAAGGTGTGTGATCTACGAAGTTGTAAATTATTGTGACGCATCGACATACTTGACAACGAAAATGATTTATTTCTTGAAAGATGGGTGGTTAAGCTGATGGGAAGTTAAAGACAGTCGGTTAAGAGAAAATGCACAGTACTTTTGTTTGAAATAAAGATTTCAGATTGGCCAAAAGCATTGAGACTTCTTAATAGACAAAATTTTAAAAATACAGAGCTGGGTGGGCAGGATTCTGAATAAAAGTGCAAGTGACACTTTCGTTTAAACTATGATTTAAACTAACAACAAGACATTTAAGGAGAAAAGGAGGAGAAATATTATAGAAATCATATCTTCATTTTCTTTTCTTTTTTTAAAAAAAAAAAACTATAGTGATTAGTCAACTTTGCTTTTCTCACTACTAGAACCGTGTGCTTTTATCCATGTTTCAATCCACTCAAAACAAGTGAAAGCTAATGCTTGCTTCTGTAGCACTTATTGCAGAAGCTATTATTGAAAATTTATTGTTGAAAATTAATGTGAGTTGATAATTCAGAATATCTCTAAAAGATTTTCGAACCAAACCCAGTGCACTTTTAATTCTCCAAATCATCATTTATCCTATTTAAGATTTCTCTGTAAACAACCCTTTCTAACAGAGTCTTCAGTTTTGTAATTAAGTAATTCCAGCATTATTAATTACTTAGACTATCATTATCATTTCAGGTTTAGTAATAAAACACATTTTTAAATATTTTTTTGGTAAATGTTGATGGTGTTGGGAAAGTGATCACACAGATATAACATAAAACTAATTGTAATTACATCCAACTGCTAAGTGTGAAACGTTTGAGGTAAAGTTTGCTTTAATAACGAATAGATCTACTACCACATAGCAAAGCTTATTGTACATTAATTAAATATTATGGAAAATATATTGTTCTGTTGTTGGTTAGATTACCCCTAATAATTGGACTGAGTTTCACCGTTATATACTCGTTGAATTACCACATAATCAGTTTTGATTCATTAGTTATCCTCTGTAGCGTATTGAGAAAAATGTATTTGTGAATCGTTCAATAATAGTTGTATATAAGCCATGAATATGTTGAAGAAGATACAATTAATTAGCTCAGTTCGTCTGTTAGTACATGTTCAATTTATCTCTCCCTCTCTCTCTCTCTCTCCGTGTAATAATCAAACTAAATGCATTTTGACTTAAAATTTCTTGACTTGCGATGTACGTTACTCTCACTCCTAAAAAGAATGCTATTATTGATCATATGCTCTAATTAAAATTATATGACTTTTCCAGTTATGAAGGTTTATGGATTTATTATAGCTACGACATATCTGCTCTGGAAAGGCTAATATGCTTAAATTTTCCATGACAGTATTCGGGGCAGGTGTTAAAGGAAATACTAGTGTTACTAAATCAAGATAGGCATTTATTTTTTGAGGCGCGGTGGCTCAGTGGTAGAGCGTTCACCTCCTGTGCTTGGGGCCCCTGGTTTGATCCCAGCTCGCAACGTTTGATGGTGGACATTGTGGTGGACAACCACCGTACTCGTGGGTTTTCTCGGGGTTCTCCCGTTTCCTCCCACTTTCTTCATTCCACCATTTCATTCATCACCGCCTTCTTTAGCCTAAGCGGTATATTCGTGGGACGTAAAATTCAAAGATTCCATTTCATTTCATTTTTTATTTATTTTGTATGTGGCCACCAGATATGCTATAAATAATATCAAAGATGCGGAGAAATGATTAGATCAATGGTCTGCAGGACATGTTGGTATGGTCAATACGCGCTTTCTTTGTCACGAAATGAAAATGAAATGAAATTATTTCAGTTTAACGGCCAACGAGTATGCCCTTTAGGCTAAGGGAGACGATAATTAAGGCAAGTTAATGATTATGGAAGAATTGGTGGAATGAGAAAGTGGGAGGAAACGGGAGTACTCAGAGAAAATCCACGGACATGATGTTGTCCACCAAGAACTTATTGGCGGGGATCGAACCAGGGACCCACGCACCAGAGGTAAGTGCACTACCACTGATCTACCGTGCTTGAACGAGGTACGATATAAATACTTATATCAAACATGTGCATGACATGTTGGTATGGTCGACAAGCATAATATTTTTCTTTGTCACCAGATATGATATAAATACTAAGATCAAGCAAGTACAGGACGCACTGGTATGGTCGACAAGCATATCGTATCTTTTGATAAAGAAACAGAAGATTATAAATAGTTAAATCAAGGATGTGCAGGATATGTTGGTATGTCGATACGCAAAATTGTGTAGAGCAGTCATTTCCAGATGGTAGATGTACGGCGTAGGAATACAATATTCTGAGTCGCGGATAAATCGTTTAAAACAGGTCTAGAAGGAGGACAGGAATTGAGGTAGAAGATGATAGAAAGAAAACGAGTGTTGGCACTTAGAATACCACCAAAACCATCTACTATGAGATATCTAGTTTGTTCTTTGCATGTCACTACTGAAGTTTTTAACTCAGGAGTGCTCTTCTTTGTTGCTTGTTCTCTTTGCTTAATTTACTGAAAATAGGAGCAGGAAAATGTGGCTGATAGAACATCCAGCTAGAAATGACTGATATAGAGTTTTAGTCAGAAATCCTGTACTTAAATTAAGAGGAAAGTATAATAGTAATATAAAACAAAATCGTTAAAAAAAATAGCAGTCAACATTGCTGACTGCATTTGATTAGCACACGACAGGATCGAATTTTGAAATTTTTGTTTCGACAGCAATAAACGTCCTATTTTCGTCAGCTAATGAAATGAATGAGCTAATAAAAAGCAAAGTTCTATTTATTATAGTTTCAATTAATGTCTAGTGAACAAAAATTAGAACACTGGTTAGTTACCAAAGCCAAATCTTGTTAAGCTTGTATATAGAAAATGAAAATGAAATTTTTGAGTTTTACGTCCCACGGTTATGCCGGATAGGCTAAAGGAGATGGTGATTATGAGAAATGAATGAAATAGATGTCCATTAAGAAACCGATAGTTTTGGCCGTGTATATTGGCCATATATCCCCCAACTTAGTTACTAGCTAAACGTCTTTAATCTTTTGGAGCTTCCTAGTAGTTTTTTTTAATAGTAATTATTATGCTGATCTCAGTCTCTTACAAGGGAAGTACTTGAAGTGGTACGCGGGGATCTGCATGTGTTATATATCGCTGGAAAGATTACACCGAGTACATCTCATGTGAAATACCTCACTTGAAGAGGCCTGGCGTGGCGACCATTTGAAGATCAGAACAAGGCATGCTCCGAAACACCAGAAAACGGACAAAATAGGAAGCTATGATGTAATTGTATTGAGACGTGGTGTGTATATATAGATTTAAAAGTTATCTGAATTCGAATCCGACATTAAATGTTTACAAATCAAAATGGCGGATCCAACATGGCGTATACAAATTACAAAAAAACTATGGATCTGAAATTGGGTACATAGAGATATTCGATATTGCTTCGCTATGTATGAATCGGATACCAAAACTGCAAAATTCAAAATGGCGAATCCAAGATGGCGGACAAAATGCAAAACACTGCTATGGAACTGAAAGCGGATAGATATAGGTTTTTGTAGTCGCTGAGTACAAATATAGTGTTAAAAGTGCAAAAGGCAATACGACGGATCCAATGTGGTGGACAAAAAGTGCAAAAGTACAGAATGGGCATATGTGTATCGAGACGAGAATGGACTTCGTCTCGGTCTTGTCTCAATTTGGAAAAACACATCTCGGTCCCGAATTAGAGACGAAACCGAAACCAGATTGAGCCTAGTCTTTGTGTCGGAACCATCCCTACTCATGAGGGTAGACATTTGTCATAGACATGGTTCAAAAGTGTGCACGGCATAATGTGAAACCGAAAATACAGTTGTGGAAGCATAACGATGTTTTAAACTCCAACGCACACTTTTCATTGTCACTCTTCGGTTCTTCAGATGGTATCTGCAAATAACCGCAACGTATCCTACAGGCGCCATTCAAGCAAGATGTTACAGATGTAAAGTGTACTCGGTGCGATCTTTTCAACGATATTTAACACATACTGATCCATGTGTGTCTCTTTGGGGGGGGGAGGAGTTGGTATTAAAATCATTATTGTCTATGATTGCAATATGTTCTTATCATAAAACTTTCATGCACGCTACAAAACCTGCCCTCTATTCGGTGCCTCAATTTTGGCATGATCGCTCCCTGTTTATTGTAAAACACCACCTGCCCATATATGCGCCGTTATGTACTATAAGTATTACTCTACTACACGTGTAAGAATCACATATGTCCGTTCTGTGCATATTTTTTGCACACATTGGCCACCATATTGGATCAGTCATATTGCATTTTGCAGTTTTAACATTGAATTCGTACTCAGCGACCACGAAAACCTCTACCAACTCACTTTCAGTTCCATAGCAGTGTTTTGCATTTTGTCCGCCATCTTGCATTCGCCACTTTGAATTTTGCACTTTTGGTATCCGACTCATACATAGCGGAGCGATATCGAATATCTCTATACACATAATTTCAGATCCACAGCTTGTTTTTTGATTTGTGTCTGCCATTTTGATTTGTAAACTTTTGATGTCAGATTCGTATTCAGCTAACTTTTAAAATTTATGTATATCACATCTCAAAACAATTACATCATAGCTTCCAATTTTGTTCACGTTTTCTAGTGTTTCGGAGCGTGCCTTGTTCTGATCTTCAAATGGTCACCACGTCCCTACAGATCCCATTCAAGCGAGATATTTGACAGGTAAGGTGTACTCGGTGTGACCTTTCCAACGATATTTAACACATGCAGATCCCCGCATACCACTTCCAGCACTTTCCTTGTTAGGAAGAGATATGAGGGCAATAGCAAGAAGTGTAGGGGTTTTTATTAAACGCCAGCAGCAAAATGAGTTTTAAAAGTAAATATGATAAAACTAACTATATGAAAAATCACTGTGACCACAGTGCTGCAAATTACGGATACGTTAAAATATCAACCAATATTTTCGACAAACTGAACACTTATAAACATCTAGGATCAACTTTAACAGACCAAAACCATATCCAAATAGAAATTAAATGTCGACTAAAAGCAGGGAATTCGTATTACTGTTCAGTCCAAGCTCTTTTCTCTTCCCAAATTCTGTCGAAGTGTTTGGACGGGAAAATTAATTGCAAAAACTTTATAACAAGAAACTGCACAATATATATCGCTCACCTAGCATTGTTAGGTTAATTAAGTTTAGGAGGATCACGTGGAGAAATTATGTGCAATGCCAGAAAATAGAAACGCTTTCGAAATTTTAACTGGAAACCCAATCGGAAAAGCACTATTAGGAAAACTTTCATTTCATTTTTTTCAGCACGACAGACCCAGATTTGGTAGGAGCTCATGTGGTTCATAGGTTTATATTAAGCTGTAGGTCCACGTCTCCTATAGCCTCGGTGCTGAACGTAACGTTAGATACCAAAAGAACCAACCAACCAATTACAATGGTTATAACTTGCAACTAACTCGTATGAGGAAAGCAGACTTGATTTATCTAGATTAACTTCTACGATTTATTTAGCTTATTCGTTGTAGTGTAACAATGATAGAGTTTGAAACGTCCTACAAAATAAATGTTGCCAGTGCCTGTTGCGTGGTCTGTAATTATAGCTTTCTCGAAGGCGAAATCGTATAGTTGGGAACGAGCTATACTAGGAAAGTTGAACTTGCATGATGGTGTATGCACCGCCAACTGTATCGGTTCCGGTTGTGATTCCGAGCGCATGTTAATACTAGATTCCATACTTATTACTTCATAACCCCAATATTATACAAAGAACGCAAAAGACAAAAATTCGAACTCAAAATAAAAGTTATTTAGTATATAGTTGCATTTTTCATTTGTACATTAACATATTGAATGTTTTTGCATGCTAATTTAATATTTAAAAAACTAGTAGGCGGCTAGTATATGGTCATTAAAAAACATTAAAGAATACTACAATACATTGTCTTTGTAGGTAGGTAAGTTAAAATTGCTTTAGATTTCATCTTTTTTTTAAAAAAAAAATAACAGAATCAATTTAAAATTTACATTAGTAAATTATAATTAAAGATACAAACTCTTTCCCGCTTCCAATTTATTCTTCATTGTAGATTGGCCAATGATCACACACTGTAATTTCCTACTGAGTAGCAACATCAAACATATAGTTATAAAGCTTAATTCCTGGCGTACATCAAACAGTCAGTAACAATAGCCAAGCGCAATAATGACTGTATCAGCCGACAATGAAACAAGAGTAAACGACAACGTGCCATTTAGTTCTTATTTATGAAGATTTACTATAGCGTGTCACATGACCTATGAAAATGGAACATTTATAATGTCATTTATTTCCATTGCTGCAAAGCTATTAATTTTCTGTGCACTAGTTCAAAAGGGAGGAAATAAAACTTTTAATGCACCGTAGTTGGTTACAGGATGGAGAACGACAGATTAGAAATATTAACGTAATGTTGATATAATCTTGTTAAGTGTTAATTCATTTGAATTTAAACGAAATTAAATCAATAAAATTTAGTAAAGCATTTTGCAGTTTTGTCAAGTAGGTTAAGGTTCTATCCTGCTGAAAACAATGCAATTTGATTAGTAGCGTCATCGCACGTTTCGCTTGGGGGGAAGGTAAGACTCTCCGAAATATATAGCGTTCCTCATTTTTATTTTATTTTTATATTATTGACCTACTGTGGATTATATATATATATATATATATATATATATATATATATATATTAAATTCAGAAGGCAAATGCCCCTCCGACCTCCCTAAATGACGCCCCTTAACCGAATCCCAGTGAAACAATTGGTCTTTTCTCATGTGAACTGGGAGCTGGTATTGAACTTTACTGAACTCTAGCAATGCTTCGATGTTAGGCTTGGAGTGAGTGATGCTAGAGTTAATAGAATGAAAGCTGTAATAAGCAAAAAGAAAGTCCACGAAATCACGACATTCTTTCGAAAGCACAACACATCGCATCAGGGTAAAGGCGCTTTACATTAAGCTACTGTCTCCTCAACAATGATGATTTCACTCGATAGCCCGGGATAAATCCCCCCAGCCCCAATGCTGCGAAATTCACCCCGTGGTAAATATCTGATCTTACTCTACAAGGGTTACCAGTACTTTTGCAGTACTTTAACTCCTTGTACATTGAAATTCCTTCAGGGAAAATTCTCTGAAATCATCACTCTACCCTCAGTGCCTTTTTAGTCAGAAAAGTTTATAACAACCCATATTGCAGTTTTCACAGGTAGCCTAAAGTGGCTGGTATTGAATTCATAAACTATAATGCACTCAAATTAATGCTTCAACGAAGTCATGCATCAACAATACCAAAAGCTCTGGAGACGTATACACACTTACAGGATGTTAGATTACTAGATTCACCGATAGATTGCCGAATAATACTCCTGGAGAAATAGTGATATAAGAACTAATTCATTTAATAAAGGACTGTGACAGTTGTGTCCCAACAAACAATACTCCTCTCTACATACAATCATCATTCAATGATATTAATAAAGAGCAGAGAGCTTGTTAAAAACACGCGAAATTCAAGCATAGTAATTGTTAAGCTGGGAAGAAGTTTCAAGCGACTTCCAAAGCTTATTTTCTTTGTCCACCAACTTTTTGCAAGAATTATAGTTCAAAAGATTTGTAGAAAGGCGCTAGGCCGCACCGTATCCAAAAATTAAAAAAAAAAAACTTTCAGGAGGTGGGAGACAACAGCATAATTTCAAAGTCAAGTTTGTCCACCGACATAAGAGCTTCACATTTCTTATTAGTCTATTAGTAAACAATTTATTAAAATATATATGTGTCTTAAACTCAGGAGGGCAATTGCCCATATGTCCTCCCCAATTGTCACCGTTGGTTGGAGATTGCCTAAAATAATAACACTCACATGATTTTCAAAAGCTAGCTTTACATAACATAATTGATAACTTGGGTACGGAATTGCAAATATTTTGATTCTTCCCTGTCACATTTCCTTATTTTCCTAATTCTGCTAAATTTATCCCTGGAAACCTTTACAAACTTCCTAACTATTCCTCTGACGATTTTTGAAATGCTATAATAATACCTAGGTAATAATAATAATAATAATAATAATAATAATAATAATAATAATAATAATAATAATAATAATAATAATAATAATAATAATAATAATAATGATGAAACGCAGTGACCTGTAATACGAAGTATCTTGTAGTATCTTGTAATACGAAGTTCTGCACATTATTGAGACAGGATTTTCATAAGATACTAATACTTCTCGAAACTACTTTCTTTTAAACTAAAGTATTGGTACTGGTTATTTCTCAATACACTTACAACATAGCTTTTGTATTACATGTGTTAGGATAATAAAAGGGAGGCAAACATAGGTTAGCTTCTGTAAAATTAACGCTAAATCAATTTATTAACTAACAGCAAATCAAATTATGAATTGTATATACAAGTATTGCATTAACATTATAATTTTCCAACAGTCTCGTTATTAATGAGAAAATTAAACTTTTGATGCTTTTTCTCCTACAGAAATGTCGTTCTACACCACATCATCATCATCATCATAGGTATTCTGCCATTATTGGCAAATCACTTGCCGCAACTAAGAAGCTTCCATGCTCCACGGTATTCCGGTAACCTCTTCGTTTTCACGTACGCTTTTTCTGTTTTGATATCATCTATTAATTGTAGACTTCTTCTCCCTCTCTTTCCTGCCACCATATCCTTTAACACGTCCCTCTTGATACAGTTCCCTCTTAGCCAATGCCCCAGCCATTGTCTTTTCCTCTTCTTTATCATATCTAAAAATTCTCTTTTTCTCTCCCATCATCTCTAAGATCATCTCACTCGTTCGTATTAATGTTTTTTTCTCCTATAATTCGTATAGTGAAGTGTTTCAAAACACTGCTAAGTCAGATGGTACGAATATTTTCCTGCCACACTTTAATAATAATAATGTCATATAATTTTTCAGACCATCGGACAAGATAGAGGCAAATACCGGAATTAAGTGATAAACAGAAAATTACTTCATTATAGATTAATTGTAGATAATTAATTGTAGATTAGGCTTTCGTCAAAGAAAGCTCGAAAAATTCGTGACACATTAATTCAACATTTTAAAGTTACGTTAGCAGACAGAGATATAATAAGTCTAGTGGTATATAATAATTTTGTATTTCAAGAAGATTACTTATATGTTTAGAATCTGTACGTTTTCCTTTTTCCAATATTTTGAGTCTCTTCGAAAATATTAACTGAGATATTCTAAAATTTATTTAGCTATGTTTATACTTCTCTGCTTGCCTATAATTCATTCTAGAAACTTCAGATGTAATGTTAGAATAAATTGAAGTCAAACTGAAAACTGTACCTAGTTCAGTCGAAATATAAAAATATTTGTTCCATTACAACGTATACTACTTACCAAAAAGGAAACGAAAGATTAATTGAATTAATTATACGGAACGTGCGCATTTACAGTCAAAGCAAATGACTTCCTTTCTTACTTTTCTCTTCGTGTTCTACGCTGAGAAAAACCTGTTATCGGAACAGCGGTATATTGTACAAATATACGGGATCCTTATGTTTACAACCGAAATATGTATGGAGCATACGATATACATATGCTATATACGCACTGCCTTTTTCTCGCGTAGATGTTACATCGTGTTGCTGCAAAATGTCTGACATCTAACAGTTTTCCGTATATTACATACGTATACCCAGGGGCGGATCCAGGATATGATCAAGGGAGGGGCTAAACCATATTTTGCCGTTTTATCCGGTGTAAATCAGGATTGAAGCCCATTTTATCCTATGTATATCTGAGCGACAAAAGGGGGGCTTTAGCCCCTATAGCCCCCCTTGGATCCGCCACTGCGTATACCTATATTACATATATCAGCTATATGTTATATACGTCCGTCTGTATGTGATATCCTGACCTCCTTTAATATATAGTTATCTCTTTCGTACGGAAATTATGTTTATTCAGAATACTTATACCGAAAGTACGTACAAAACATACATTTACATTTATACGTTTGCTACAGGGTGTTACATAGGATTGTACGTTAAGTCCAAAAACTACAAGATTTACGCATGTAACCTACGTTTTTACGTACGTGATATATAGTTTTCTCTCAGTGTATTGTCAGCAACCTTGGAACTACAAGGTTAATTGAAACCGACTAAGCAAACAAAAATTGTGCAATCATATCTATAAAAAGAACTTAATATAGATAATATTCGTTTTGGTCCCCTCTGCTTTGATATTACATCTTTGTTTATGGATTTGTTTGTTTATTTGTTAGAAATTCAGAGTCCTTTTCCAGCACCGAGGCTATATGATACGTGTACGTACAGTTTAAGGTGAAATCCAAATAATATCAATTACGCCTCATATGGCCTCGGTTTTTCTACGGAAATTGGACAATACTTCATGTACATGCTTTAACTACACTAAGCAGACAGCAGAGAGAGGTTCCGAAGTTATAGTCAAGAGGATAGCTTTCCTCCCGAATGATCAATCGGTTTGTTGTTTATTTTTCATCTACAGTAATTTAAAAATATACAACTTATATTTTCTCAATGTAGGAGACGATTTGACTTTACTTAGATGTCGAATTAATGTTTCACAGTTTTTCAAGTGGTATTGTGCTCATATGTAGGGCGAGGTGACCCGTTGTTGGATCATAGACTAAGTTCGTTGTGGACATCTATCCGCGGTATTTGTCGACGTTGCCCCATTTTCTCCTGCTATCTTCCTTCTTTAGCTCTTCCGTCATCCGTTTCAAGTTTTTATTTCATGTAACCTATAGCGCATTATCTGATTTAATATTTTGAGATACTTGATTGTTATTTATCTCACAACTGTGGGAAATATAGAAAATAAATTATTATTCCCTATGACATGTTGACCAAATAAGCTGTCTTCAAGACGGGCATTAATCCTTAATATTTAGAATTAGCATCACTGCTTGCCACACGGATTTTCTCTCTGGATTTTCAACCTCCGGAGAGGGTTGTGTTAACTCCTGACACTGATTTATCTGTAGTTTCTTCTCGGCAGATCTTAAGGACGCCGAATCAAACGGGAGGAAAAAAGAGCAATAAAACAGACGAGTATCACACAGCACAACTTCCGTTTCCATTATGCCTCCCTCTCTATCTCTCTTTTCTTTTACCCTTTCAGTTCTACCCCACTTCCCCTCGCTGATACTGTAGCAACCAACCTCCTACTGGAAGAGACAAAACAACAGCGAATCCATGGAAATGTATCACCGCTTTGTGTCACATATTTCTTCTAGTCCCTATGTTACCATAGGGCTGCACTAGATGAGCTTAATGACACCAAAGATGCGTTTTTCTTTTGTTTTTTATATATATTTATTTCAGATTTTGTCTCGGTGTATTTCTACTTGTGTTTGTTATATTTTTTAAAAGGTAACCCTTGATGATATCATTGTTATAGAAAGAAACGAGAAACTTTTTTTTTCTTATTATTATCTTTATCCTGCGTTCAGTATTATTATTTGAAAATATATTAATGTTTGGAAGATATTGAAACTTTTTATTAACTTTCTTGAAAGCATTGATAGCAGAACGAAGAAAACTTTGGCGAACTAAGAAAATTTTATAATTCTTCTTTTTATATATATAAGAAGTTCTTGAAAGGCAGAAGTCTAAAGTAATATTGAGAAGTGTTCTGGAACGAGTTGTGAAAAAGGAGCGGAACTTGAAAACAATACTCACTTCAAATATGAAAGGGAAATAATAATAATAATAATAATAATAATAATAATAATAATAATAATAATAATAATAATAATAATAATAATAATAATAATGTAGAAGTAGACAATGATACTTGAGTTTTTATTCTTTATTTCGTATTCGCACCCAATTTGAAGAAATTATATATTTAAATTGTTCTTTTATTATTTATTCTATATCTATTGTTCCGAACAGAAGTAGGATCTCATCTTATACTTTATAAATTGCATTCTTTTATGCAAAGAACTAATACCACCTTTTTTGCCACTCAATTGGTTAAATGATTATATGATACACTTTTAAAATATATACAGGAATATATATGCACAGTGCATTCGATTAATGTGTTGTTCATTTATCATACTATCCCTATGGGGATTAGACATATTTTGCTCTTGCTATTTTGTTTATGCAAATTTTATAGTAAATGATTTTTTTTAGCAGCAGATTACACTGTCAGCGTGGCAGAACGAAAAATGCGCTTTCATTTTAGCATCGAACAACACCAAACATTATCTTCTTTATTGATCACCGAAAAAAGACAGGTCAGCAGCTACGTTGCATATGACGTCCTCAGGTTCTCACATTTCACTTAGTCTTACTGGTGCTCCACAGCAATTGACGATTTCCCAAATAACTTTTCTTTATAATGAACACAGTCATAAAATACTAAGTCACATGCATATACGTACTGAGATGTCACGTACAAAGAATCACAGGTTATTATCGAACTATCATCGCATTGTTAAAACATGATACTCTATAGAGGTTGCATCTTGTTGGTTTCTTAGGAATGATGAGAAATAGATGTAGCTGAGGAGTTCTTCTGGACTGCGATCTTAACCGAAAGTGGTCTCTGTACAATAGAAAAGGCCACCTGTTCGTTCACACCTATCTTGGCATCTTGCTCCCGTCCACAAAAGGCCACGTGCGCTAGAAACTCAGATTACCAATGTTAAGCAAGTAATGTCTGTAATGGATAAATGATGACTTACTCGGAACACAGCGAACCAGCATCTTTAATAACTATCTAGCTGTTTGCTGTGACGTCGTGTCTCCTTTTTGCATGAATGCTATCGAAGCTTTAGACGAATTTGCAAATGAAGATAACTTTAGAAAACCACTCATCCAAGAACATGAAAGAGTTTTCGGTACGGCGATTTTGCGGCCAATGCTCAATACGGGATATCTTGTGTTTCTAAGAATTCGCTTACAAGGCGAACTGTGTATGGCCAGGCATGCAGGTTACAATCACTCCGAGTTTTTTTCCTAGACTAATATTCTTAGAATTGTATCACCTGAGACACCCTAAAAAAGAGCTTAAACTAGTCTCATAAGAGTAGTATATCTTTATTAGTTCACAGTTCATACACTATAGTCAGTACACCATGCTAGAGTATATTATTTGTTCTGTTGATGTAATAATGGAATTATCATTAGTATACTGTCATACAACCTAATGATTATGAAGTCATCACGCCACATATTGTCGGATACATCCATATTGATCACTGCTTGAAAATTGTATTTCCTCTGTACTTTGTCCTGTACTGTATTAAGTGTTATTATGTAAATAATACAATGTGCAGTTGTTGCATTGTGTGGACGGTTCTAGGTCACGTCGGTCATAGCCGTCACACGTCATAGCAGCCACACTACTCACAAAATTGAAGATTGCTCATCAAGCCACTGGTCAGAGCAAGTACTGGTTACTGACAGCATTGGTCATAGAGGCCATTGAATACCGGAGTTACATATATGCAGTGTTACGAGAGTTTTTTTTTTTTTGCAGAAATAGTATCGTAATACCTTAAAAGGGATTATTCTATTAGTAGTTAATAGCTTTCTATTTTCCTTCCATTGTGCTGATAGAGATATAGAATGCATGTGTATCCATATTTGGACTACACGTTGCTCTGTAAAAAGCATATTCTAATGTCATAAAATATTATTAACAATTTCCTATTTCGAGCTATTCCTATTTCTTGTTTCCTTAAAACAGCTCTCCCAAGCGAGACGAAAGTTTTAAAATTCCATGTTGCCCACAAACCTATGATTGAGGTTAACAAAAAGGAGATTTCGAGCTAAGTTTACATTAGTACTTCCAGTTGATATTCTTCTGGAGCCAGTAACGATGTAAACAAATCTGTTACGCTCATACACATTGTCGCTATCTCACCTTATCCATTAGATACACTCACTGGGATCTCCACCTTCGCCTTACTCAGAATCGGAATAACCCAAAACTATCTAGTAGTTACCATCTAGCACAGATTGGTTACTCTTTGCAACTGAACGACGCCAATTGATGATGCAAATCAAATCAAATCTCCACATTTACCAGTCTAACAGTAGAACTTCAATCACAAATTACTTCCAAATGAATGAGAAAACTAAAGAAAGAAAAAAACTACTAACTATGCATGAAAAAGTCTGACACTTCCACGTACATGTGTGTCGTCCCGTGTTCGTTGGCGTCAGTCACCAATGGCTTATATGACCAACTTTGAATTTTCTGTGTAATGTTGTTGCTATGATATGTGGTGGCTATAACTGAACATGAACGTGGCTTGTAGGAGGAATTTCTCTAATATATGTGGTTGCAGTGACCGTTGTCATCTATGATAATTGGCATGTGTCCAGTGGTTTCTATGGCCGATTTCCTGATCTGATGGTTATTTCGCGTTGAGGCTGTGACTTGCTCCCACGTGCATGTCCTACATTGATACATTTCTTAGCACTGGAATCTCTGCCAGTTTTCACACTACATTCGAAGGAACATGAATGTACTGGAAGATCCCATGTTTTGTTTTTAAGTCAGTCGAACTAAATGTGTTTATTGGGCCTACTAGGTCAGTAGCAGCTTATTGCGCGGTACTTCATTATTCTGTATTCGAATGTCTTGTTATCCTAGAACAATCACTGGCTCTCTGTGGTTTCAACATGTATTGATGTTACTTGTTACCATATGAATAACTTGGTATTTATTGGTGAAACAACCAATGAAGTGCGCGATTGTGCGGAAATATACTTTCACCCTCAGGTTATGAATGTGTGAACATGCAGATTATGAATTAGGATTTACACTACCTTGTTCAGAAAATCCCAGTTGCGGATCAGGCTGTTGATCAGAGAAAATTAAAGAACCTAAAACGGATAATTGCAGCGAGAGAATACGATCAAACTACTGTCAATTTCTATTTCAGAAGAAAATTGATAAATAATGAATAGAGTTGTACTTCCCTTAATACAAACATTTAATTCTAATGAACGCAACAACCAACGGAAAGATAAAAAAACTGTTATTACATTTAATGTCCGATATTGTAATGAGTGTGGTGTCCCTTTTCTCTCTCTTTCTCTTCGTTCGTAAAAATGCGAATAGTTGATGACACTTAGAAACATCCCAGGGGGGTGATGAGTTTGGAAGATAGGGAAAACAGAGGGGATTGGGGAGCGAAGGGTCATCTGGGAGCTTTATCGAGAGTAGTGACTTTGTAAACACGGGACACACGCATGATGGGCACAAATCTCTAATGAAGGTTTCTATTGTTTGCAGGACAAACGTCAACGGAGGTTCATTAAAACTACTGTTAAGGCAGCATGAACAGCACACAGACATATATTCTATGGGATGCTTTCCTCCCTCCTTTCCCCCACTTTTTTTTTTAAAGAAAATACTGCTGAAACTATAGACAGAAGTTTCCGTTGCATTAGATTTGCAAATCAATTTCATTTAACCCCAATTTCAATACTATTCGAGTGGCATACTTCAAGCACTTACATTATACACTGCCTAGGCTACATATTTGCTCTCTCTATATCCAACCTCTCAGAAGCAACACACATACATACGTACATACATAATGGCATACATTACTTATATAGTGTTTAATAGTAGTGTAGTTACAATGATTGTACTATTTTATCACCATATTATAGACTTCTATATCTCTTTTTTCTGTGTATTGAAGATTGAATAGTGACAATAACAGCGGCGCTGTAAATCCTATAAAAACCATCGAATAATTTAGAAGGACTGTTTTGTGTATTAAAATATTGTGTTGGGATGGTATCGAACACTTTGTTAGACAATTAATTTTTACTCGTTGGTTATATGAATATTTTCAGATCAGTAACCTTTTAAACAAGCAAAGAAAAAATATAGAAAAGAGAGCAGGAAAACATTTTTCTGAGCTTTTATGAGCAATAAATAGGAGCAGCTATATTGAAAAATAGAGCAATAGATTCGCGAGGGAGTGTATGCATAATAAATCTACATATAATTTTTTTTTTTTTTAACATAGAGAGTGATATCAAATGTGAACGATATCCGCCATGACATGAAATACTTGATTTATATCTCACTAAAATCCCTTCACTAGTTTAGGATTTGTAAATTTATGACGTGATAGCAATACTTTATGGATTCCTCTTTTTCTCCTTTTTGAATTGGAAATTGTAATGAAAATGTTTAGAACAGTTTAAATTATAATTCTAGTTTCTATTTTATGCATATCTCTATTAGAACATGTTGTTTAAAATCGTAATCTAGGTATACAAGTGTATTAGTTTGTTTATGCTAATATTATCATCGAAGCAAAAAAAAAAAAAAACTCATAGAGTTATTTGTCTATGTCCGCAGCAAAAAACCTGCAACATGAGCATATAAGTTTATTGTGAGTCTACGCCTAACAGCGTAGGGAATCAACATGACGTCTAGGTGGCACGAATCACGCCAGGAAAAACCACGGCGTCCTCCCCTGCACACTTATTTTAGAGCAAAGGACTTCGTCGTTTCACAATAAACTTACATGTTCATGTTGCAGGTTTTTTTGTTGCGTACTGTGCAATACACAGGCAAAGTGAGGAAACTTCAATTAAAGAAATTACACGCGATATTCATATGATCATCTTTGATTGCACGTATGCAGAAATCATGTTGTTTAGTCCAAAATCTCCTCTGTACTATACGTTACGGCTTCTTGAGTTACAGCAATTTAATATGGGAGAGCTCAACGCATTCACGATATTTTCATTTCATACAGAATTAAATGTATACCAAAGTTTTAAAGGCTTGAATTTTCACAGCCATTTTCTTCGAATAAAATAATCAAAATTGTGTTTGTAACAAGAACTTTGTTATGTTCTATTTCAGTTAATTTCATTTCTGTCTAACAATAAAAAAGGAAATAAAATCTATGTATCACGTGTTCTCTAGTCTCACATGTAAAATCGTAATATCGACCATATTACTTATCTGTGGATTCGTAGTGGTAGATATTATCATGTGAGAATGAACTTCTGCTAAAGTTGAGTCTAAGCGAAACAAAAGCTAATTTGCAGTAAACATGGACATAAAATTTAACATGCTAGTTTTTATGGAAGTTATTTTCTCTATTAAGTTAAACATAATCAGGTGAGGCTTATTATCTTTGATATGGCTATTCTTAGAGACAATCGAAGGTATTATGACACAGTGATGTACATCGTTCTTGTGAGAAGTTTCTGATATTGTTAGTTATAATCTTACACTTACAAAAGAGCTTTGAAACGTTTTCTTCTCTGCTCGAGTGAATCTTACTTGTAGCATTCTGTAAGATACTAGTGATTAGTTAAAGATTTTAGCAATAAAATTCTATAATAGCTTAAAGATGCAATTTTACCTGCGAATAACTTCGAGAAACATGGTGTGTTTCACGTAGTTTTCAACTGAGTATAAATGTCTATCATTATTTCTTAACTGACTGATTTCTATAGTTATTTATTAACTTTGATACGTATTATCTTATTAAATAAGCTCAGATGGCACGGGACAATCAGCTCAGATGATGAGCCGATTGTAAAACAGCTATTATTGATCTTAACTTTTCATGGATCAATCGTCTTATTTGCAGCTATAAGCACGAAAAACCGTCCAAATTTGATTTATAAAAGTGAAGGAAAATTAGTTTTCCCTGATTTAAAGAAAGAAAATCTCACAAATCGAAATCGTTGTTTCTAGTTTGAATTTGTTCACATGTGAAGGCATTAGTATTGTACATATTTTATATAAATTCTTCAATTCTAACATTGTACATGTATGTATATGCTGCAGGAACTTGATTTCTTGGTCCCTGCAATCCCTCGATTTTCACAGAAACTTACTAGATTATTAACCAAAATAATAAAACATATTCTACAAACTGAATTATTTTCAATGCTGTTTCAAGTATTAAGAAGTTACTGTTTATGAACAGTTATGTAAGCTATGCTGTCGGTAACGAGGTTTATACATTTTTGGCTTACCTTGTTTTGGTTTCGAAACTAAAATCTAACGAAAATGTCCGAACAATCAGGCCGATGGAGAAAATATATCCCCTCTCCTTATCTACGTCACTGCATAAACTTTATAACCTACCATTTCCACATACGTATTGTGTTGTTGCGCTTTTTTTTTTTTTTTTTTTTTACATGATACATATATGTCCCTCAAAGCTCTTTCGTGGTTAGGTGGTTAGCATATGCTCGTGTGGAAGTCGCAGGTTTGAGTCCCAGTGTTAATTCACGTGTTTCGAGCTCCACGTCAAGCTGTACCTATGTCCATGTTTTACGTAACATTAGTGCCGAAAATAAACGACAAATTCCAAGCCAAACAAGTAACCAATATATCCCGATTTTAAAATACGAAATACGATATGGTAATTTGTGTTATATCTTCTACAGGCTTATTTGTTTAATTTGGTTGCATGCCTGAGAAGTTACATAAATTTAATTATTGAGTTGGTCTCTGTACAACCCTTAAGTATTTGAAGGAGTTAGGGCTAAGGGCGTCCATCAGGGGGCAAGGTGGGGCAATTGCCCCCCTAGAGGAAATTGTACTTCGAAAGATCGAAAACCCAATATAATTTTTAGAATAGTTACCGCAAAATGTCGCTAATGTCGCTAATACTTGCCTCCCCCTGGGCACCTTGGTTAGAGTGGTATAATGTTTTGTCATTTTTGGAGGAAAAGAAGGGGAGCAATAACTCAAACAAGAATCAATTTAATAGCAGCATAAATGTTTGTGGTATCATATTGTAGATAATTTCAAGATTTATTCTGTCTACATCAGAAATAACTAAGTATCACTTTTTGATACATAGTAGTGTATAAAATATAATTTATATTATTTCTAAACTCACTGGAAGTGGCATAGCAACGTACTGTCGCAAGCTCATTATATTGCTTGAAACCAAGGACCACCAATTTATACTGTTTACATTTATGTCGAAAAATTAGTTTCTATTATTCCCTGAATTAAAATACTAAACTTTAATATACTGTTTGAATCTGTTTTATGATAATAAAAAAACAGCTTTACGTTTTAATTACCATACTGTATAAAATTCAAATATGTATATATCTTATTAGCTAATAGGTTTTGTGTTCCTCGTTGTTTGAATTACATACAAATACGTAGTAATATTTTTTCATATAAGCTTCATTTACCTTCACTATACTCTAATCGTAAAGAAAACGCAGTGCAAAAAGTATCCGAAAATGAAAATATTTGTTCTCAATGTGGCAAAATGTAGATGATAAAAAATTGTTGATACAAAATTCTCCTTTTTCATTTCTATTTCCAAATCCACCCTTCGTTGTTTCTCGCATTAATCTCGCAGATGTTTTAACATTATTGGACAACCCACATATTGCTTCATCAATACTAATAGCTGCTAGCTGCTGTTACTGTAATGTAGAGATTAAAAGCATTTTAAAGTTGCTTGCTTCATTTCACAGATTTTGTTTCGCTTGTTGGGAGATGCTTCTCAAATAACAATGAAAAAGGAGGAAAACAATAGTACTGTAGCTACTGACTAGATCAATATTCTAAGCAGGATATTCTAATTTGCAACGAAGAAACCGATAGAAACGCTGATGAAGCATAATAATTACAGTATATTCTTTGTATCAATATTGTATTAATTATAAATTATATATTTTAACACATTCAATACCCCTAACCTTCCTAATAATATATTATGAATATAAATTTTATTATATATAAAATTCTTGCTCATACCATACTAAGCATTGCTTCGAATAGCAATTAAGTATCCAATTTCTTGTATTGACAAAACATGTTTACAACTTAAGTCTCATGTGTAGTAAATTTAATTTATCACAATGTGATTCTTGATTAGATTACATGAATTACTTGTCTCCCACCGAATGAGCTTTGAGGTGGACAAACACAGACTGCATGAGATTTTTCAAAGTACAGTAGAGCGTCGATTATCCGAAGTAATTGGGGGACATGGGTGTTCGGAAAACTGGTTTGTTCGGATAATCGAACTGTACTGTACTGTACTGTACTGTACTGCACTGTACTGGACTGTACTTCTACAGCCAGTGCCAAACCGACAGAAGTGTACTGATTGTTGAAACACAGCGACTGGCGGCTTGGCCGGTCAGCAGCGCCTTATGAAGGCCCCATTAGAAGCAATGTTCCGCCAGCGGTGGTTCAGTGCGGCGACTACTGTGTGAAACTTGGTTTGGGAGTGAGGGGGATGATGGAGGGTAGGGTGGGAGAGTAACAGGTGCGAGCGAGTACACAGTTCGGTTAAGCGGTCGTTCGGTTGACCGACGTTCGGATAATCGACGCTGTACTGTAATTCCGTTTTATCCTACTTCCTCCATCATGCAACTTTCTTTCGTTATCATCATTACAGTTTTCCTTAGAATTAAAGCACATTTCGCTTATAATGTTCTCAGGGCCAAGACAAATAAATTTGAGTCCAATCATTCGGCATAAATGAAACATTGTAGTAGTCGGTTAATATGAGTTTGTGTTTTAAAAAATCATTAAGTCTAATATCCGTTTAAACTGTAGTCAAGTCAAGAGTTGATTGATGATAATGTTTTAAAAATATTTTGTCAACAAGCTTAGTAGAGTACAGTAGTTTTAAATTTTTGAGTAACACAAATTTTACTATTTTACACTCAATTATTTTTTTAAGAAAGTGACCGGATGTAGTTAGCTCATGTGGTTCGGATTCCATATTAATCAGTAAGTCCCGTCTCATGTAGATTCTCTGCTAAAAGGGACGTTAAACTCAATATCAACTCAAATCAACCTTCTGTTTCAGTTTCACAAGTAATGTGATGAGGTGACACCTGTAATATCTAGATCTTGACCCGACTTTTCGTCTTAATATGCATTCCATTTTAAGTTATTAAAGATCCTGAATGTTTATACTTTCTTTAAAAAATCATCATGGAAACTACATGAAACGTGCACCTATTGATTGCTGGGATTAACATCTAACTTCTTCTCTGAACGCCGAGGCTGCATGGAACGGAAAAAGGAACCTATTGACCAAATACCTAACAATTAATTGTAATGAAACAAAGAAAGTATAAATTAATAAATAATGTGTTGTTTAATGTGAAAGCGGATCTACTATTTCGCTTTCGCGACAAATATTCCTACCAGGAATTAAACGTGGACGTGTACGATCAGAAAGGTCGCGTTAGCCACTGACCAGTTTAGGTATTCATATAGATCTGTTGTTTTATGTAGAATTTAAACAATGTGTCAAACTCATGATTTCCATGCTGTAGGCGATTTAAGCTTAGAGTAACATCCAGAAGATCTTTTAAAAGGGGGGTTTCATAAGTTTAAATGTGAAATTTTCATGATGATATATCAAGATCAATGTATCTTCTAAGAATTAAGAAAATTCATGCAAATGCTTGATTACTGATCCCCAAACATTATTCAGTTTTAAACAACGTATCTTTAACTCTTATCATTGAGTCATGCGAAATTCACCGAAATAATAAAGCAGCAAATTCCAATGAAACATATATAATATGTAATATGAAATTAGTTTACCGAATTCATGATTGGGTCACAGTAATTAAACTTAAGAATATATGATAATGATCCAGAAGGAGGGAATTAGTTAAGTAAAGAGACTATTTTCCATCAAAAGAGGTGATAATAACAGTTCTCATTTATAACTGAATTACAATAGTGTATTGTTGGTGCGTAGGACAATTTTCATGAAGTTGAAGTACAAAAGATAATCAATTAGATGTTTAGGAATTACTTAGTTTCATAATATGTGACTAACACATACACCAATGTACCTGAAACCTTAACTATATCACACATCATCTTATATGTTACTGATCTATTCATTCATAGACGTAAATATGAGTCACAATGATCATTCAATGTGAAGTGGATCATTAACTCTATATGGCAGAAGGTTTTTGTTCCTTGTCTTGCGTCCAACACAATATATCATTATTAAGGTAAGGTACAGATATAGAAGAAATAATATATCTGTTGTATATTTTCAATGCTGAAACTTGAACAGAAATTATAAATTTTCTTCTCGAAAGTTCATAGAAAAACCGTTCGGCTTAATAGAGCAGTTCATAAGTTAACGTGTAACGAGGATACGACGTAAATATATTTCTTTCCTTCTTGAAAATAAGTAATTAAATCATGGATCCATAAAATTAATTAATACGTGCGGACAAGATAGTTCATGTAAATAAAGCATTAAGCTATTAGTTTGTGATCTAACATTGAAAATATGTACAATACTACGAAATACGATCTGTTATGTCAATATAGATACATTTTAATTTTGTGATAGAACATTATTCACTAATGTCAAATCTGCAGCATTTTATTGTAATTTCGGATGATATATTATTCTCATGTCTAACAAAAGTGTATTTTATTCTTTTGATAAACCCTTCTAGTTTTGATTAGGAAATGTAATAGGTATAGTATTTTGATATTTCAGTGTAACAGAAACAACTTTAACAGAGAAAACGATAGATACTGTAACTATTTACATCTTTTTGACGAGTAACGCTTACTGCACCTAAGAGATCAGATGAAGAATTGCCATAACCAAACAATCATTCAACAAGAAAAGATCACTCTTAACTAGCAGGCTTAATATTGGATTAAAGAAGAAGTTGGTCAAATGGAGTAGGGATGGCCAAAATTTTCCGGAATCCGGATTTTGGAAAAATTCTGGATTTCCGAAAAATTCCGGAATTTAGAAAAAAATCGGAATTTTATAAATTCCAGATTTTTTCCGAATTTCGAAATATTTCCGTAATCGGATTTTTTCCGATTTTACTTTCCGGATTCTGGAAAGTAGAAATCCCGGAATTAACCATCTCTAATATGGAACATTTGACTGTATGGTTCAGAGACATTACGATAGTTAGAGAAGAAATATTTAGAGAGCTTCAAAATGTGGTGTTGGAGGAAAATAAAGAAGATGAAATGGACAGAGAGAAACAAACAAAGATGTTTTAAAACAGATAGGACAGAAGATGAAGCTTTTAGCCAACATCCTTTATAGGAAGGAAAATTGAAAGGGTCACATCTTGTCTTCTTCATACCAACATAGAAGGAAACAAGGAAAGAAAACGAGGAATAGGAAGACCACAACTGATCGATGATTCGAAAAATAGAAAAAAACATTAGGACTTAAAAGAAGAAGCTCGAGATTGAGAAACGTGGAAGAAACAATTCCAGGCCCTAACTTAAAATTAAGAAAAAATCATTAGTCCCAAGACCTGCCAAAAGGCAGAATACTCAATAATAATAACAAAATATTATTTTAAATAATTAAAATAATAATAAATGTAAATATTATTTTAAAAGTTCTTGTTAAATGATTTCGCACAAATGCATTTTAATATATATGTTTATATTATTAACTTTTTTAAAAAAAAAAATAGCGTTACTGTGAAAAATTTTGGGGTTTATCAGTTCTCTTCTGTTCTTAAGATGTAAGTTGTGTCTCATTTTCAACGACATTTTCACCTTTAAGTAAGGAATACTTCAAACGTATTCACGTTTCTCTTTTTTCTTCTTTAGTTCCTTCGTTCAGGAATGTTTAAAATTCTTTCTTCCCCTGCGTGTTTCCTGTACTTTTTTTTCGTTAAGGGTTGGTGAATGCGCGTGTGTGCGAGGAAGTGTGGTCACTTGAGTGTCATTTGCGGCGCGGTCCGTGCAAACGGCGAGGGAGCCTGTTGCTACCAACCGCTTTAAAACATTAAATAGTTCACGGCGCTCACCCTAGGAACACAAACCATCTGGACGAGTGATGACGTGCATTTCGAGAAAAAATATATCCTTTCAGATCTTCTGCTGTGTATATACCTTTCTGGCAATCGAAGAGAAGTTAGAGAAGCAATTTCAATAACAGGAATAAATATAACGGGAGAAATAGAGCAGCATAGAAAATGAAATAAATGTCAGGTTTCTTCTTCAATATTCCAAGTTTTTTTTTCGTTCTTGACTGTCAAAGCAATATTTGCCTTATGAAAAAAATCCAAATAATATTTCAGAATAGTTCAAAACGTATAACAAAAACAATAGTCTAGTTGTGTACTTCTCCATTTTTCTTGTAAATTTAGATTTTCTAGCAATTGTAGATGTTAAAAGCGTCTTACAAACGCAGTAAAAATTCAATTGCCAACATAACATTTGTACGTCTCATGATCCTAACATATCGAGAATAGCAATTGCTAGAAAGTCCGGCTATGTGTGCAGGGTTCTAATAGCCACTCTATTCAAGAATGGAAATCGAAATTAAAATTCTAGGTTTCTAGATAACTGATATAAAATTGAAAGTCAGTATGCACCGTTTGAATCACCCGACTAATCAAGATCAAATTTTCAACATAGATGAGGTTCACCTTGGATGGTTTTTATCATTTCACTTTGACAGTACAATGCAGGGGAGGAGATATCGTATATAAAAGTAAATAAAATTTAATTACTCTTGAACCACGAGACCGATCTCAATCAAATTTGCTACATAGATGAGGTTTGTGCCAAGGATGTTTTTTTTTATCATTTTACTTGACGATGCAACTAGGGGGAGAGGAAGATAGTTTAAAACGACATATAATTAGCGACGGATCCATAGTTTTCTGGGTCGCGGAGATAAACAGTGACACGTTCGATGCCGCTTAAATCCAAATCCCTTTGTGTGCAAAATGAAACGTATTATCCCCGTGCGAAGAACGGGTATTGTGCTAATCTTTATACATTTACAAATAAGAGTGACTTACTGATTACAAAAGGTGAAGTTTTACTTAAACACAACACTAACGACTTTCTTTGTAATTCATAAAGCAATTGCCTTTTGCCATAACTCTACCATACAGCGATATTTTTTTGGAAAATCGACAAAGGATAGAGTATGTTCATTGTTATGTAGTTTTCTCAACAACAGTTCTAATAATTTTAATTTTATTTAATAAAGCAATGATAGTGATGGCTTTACAATACAGTACTATCTCCAATTGCAAACCCACAAGTGATAATTAATTTATTCCTGTTGTATACTTTGTCACTATGGTTTTCAACAAAATTAAATGAAATAAAATGAAATCTCTAAGTTTTACGTCCCACAGTTATGCCGGCTAGGCTAACGGAGACAGTGCTGATCAGAAAGGAAGGAAATAGTGGAATGAAGAAAGTGGGAGGAAACGGGAAAACCTCGAGAAAACGCACGCACACGATTCACGAAAATTTGCCGATTTCCACCATATACAAAGTGGACCATTCACCTTGATACACCTTGTAAATTTGAGCTAATTAACAATAGATACTAAAATTTTATATCATACAAATATCTGCAGTGGGACATCGTTTGGTATACTCTGTGATGCTATAAGGTTAACGGTGTTGCAAACCCAGCATAAAGATGTCACTACGTCAGTTTATTAGATATTTTAGATCTACATGAAATGGAAAATGTGCAATATTACACTTTTCATGCATTGTGGCAAAATAAAAACCCTACAGTATCATGAATATCCAAATGTTAGTGGCTTCTAAAGCAGCAAAAGCACAAATGAGACGGAGCATATCCACAGTACTTTAGCGTCTAACACTATGATCATGATATGCTGGATTTCGAATGAATAGGAGAAAAATTACATGGAACTATGTTTTTTACAAAATATTTTATTTCCAAAAAATTCTTAGATAAAAACTGATCCAATTGGATGGATGGTTTTCAATATAGTGAAGATCACAATGCCGTTTACAGAAATTTGATATCTAAAATCTATTTGGATAAATGTTAAAATTGTTAAAGTAACAACACTGCTTAAAATTATGTAATTCCGAGATTTTATTGTAATTAGACCTACTAAAAAGTATTGTAATGATACAGAAACAAAATAAATCAGATATATTCTTGAAAGTTCCTATAACTTTCTTGTAAGTTTGTTTGTACTTGCGGGAAATACGTCATATGATGACCGTAGTATTCGATATTAAGTGACTTTGGATGTGCACATTACGACGTCCATGCCATTGCGTAGAATTACTGTTGTAGAACGCTCCAAACCTTGATTGGTCTTCACTATGTGTGATACTGTTGCGTTCTTAGTTTGCATCACTGCATAACAAGTGTGTAATTGTGTGAGGTTTTTCTTTTTCTTTCTTTTTTTTGTATATGTAGATTTAAAATATGTAATAATCTGATGCATTGTTTTTTGAGAAAAATGAAAGCTTATAGTATAACAGAGTATACCCAACAAATCTCCCTGCCAATATTTCTATGGTACAAAGTTTCAGCGTATTTCATCCATCAGTTTAAAATATATAAGGGCGTATCAACATAAATGGTCCACCCTTTATAATCATTGATCCAAAACTACCTTTTCTACTACCATTACGAAAGAAATTAACAGTTTTACATTATTTAGTTCTTAGTAGCTTTTCGAATGGTGCAATACATAAAATTAGTTAGTTTTGGGCGGTTTCTGAATCGGTAGAGGACTTTTAAGTGCGGTTATCGCTTGTGTGGTGAATACAATTTAAAGTATCAGCGACAAGTTTAGCAGGAAGTAACGAATAAAGAAACTGTTGATGTTGCTAGTAGGTCAGTGTTAGAGCATCTACCCATAAAGAAGGGTTCATTCCACACTCCAAATTCCAATTTACATAGTGATTGGCTTTTTTTCTAAATAAATAAAGGTACCTTCAATTACGAGAATTCTCATTCATAATATACTTGAAATGTGGATTGATTCTGCAAAAACAATCAGAGAGTCTGACTGATTGAGGAAAAGGAAACCAGCAAGCAAAAGAATGAAATCACAAATGTCTTCTACCTTTTAAAAAGTATTGTTAATATGTTAAACAACTCATTGATTACTTTCTGGGTTTCTGATGTTATTATTTTCTTCCATTTATTTTTTAAATTCAGGAAAATGTTGTGGTGGCATATATGTTTAGTCTATATAATATTTTGTATAACCAAATATATTTTAGCTTTTATGAGCTTAATTTCATTTAAAAAATTAAAAAGTTTTATTATTTGTTGTGTTTCCATGGTGTATACGGAATATTAACAATGCCTTGAGCTTTCGGGAAAAACGTACTACTTTTAGTGTGTTTTTATTCTAAAATATCCGTTCTCTGAAAAGATACCTATATATTTTTGTATGTTTTTTTCGTTGTTAGGACGATCGTCCATTATGACCCGAACGCCACTCTAACCACACTCGAGATTACCAAACTTCTTGTGGAAGATGAAGCTGTGTACAAGTGTGAAATTACCTATCTAGAAGTCCGTGAAGGATGTGATTTAGTACAATTTGTCAACCTAACAACCTTGAGTAAGTACATGTTTACATCATACTTCCTTGTGCATGTGAATTAGTTGTGGTAGAAAAGAATACTATTGCACAAATGTACGTAAAACTCATATTTTATCTCTCAATATAAATTATGTTTAAATTTAAAGACTGGTTTATACTCTTCGTCTTTCTTCCTTATTGCTAACATATTCCATTTTTCTCATTGTATTATAGCAAAATCATTGCGTGTTTTGTAAATAAACCGAAAACTCTTCAGTTTGGAAGCTATAAACTGAATTAACTTTATAACCCTGTTGTACGTTAAAGGGATTAAAACATGCTTGTCAAATAGTACTTCTTTGTTTTGAATGCCCCATTTATCTTCTTTATTGTAACTAGTTGAGCTGGTAATTGGAATAAAAACGAATCTTTTTTTACTGACAGCAAAATCTATAAACGATGCCTAAATTGTAGTAATCAAAATGACTAAACTTATTCGAACATTTTAGCATATACAAACCAGAACATCATAATATATTTATTATGCGTACTCTCTTTCAAAATAACCGCTTTACAAAACAATAGATTTACGTAAACACCTTAAGGAGACGGCAAATACATTTTCTGCTTTCGAAGGACAGAAACAGTTAAGATCAATACTAGATGAAGCAAAGCAAATATTAAACCAATAAGTTTGAGACATACGATATAAATAAATTTAAAATTTTAAGAGTAATTGGAGCAAATAAAAAAGAAAGCTCACGAAAAATAAAAAGTAGGTTAATGACGAAAATAATGCTACTATTATTTGCAAACACTTTTATTGTTGCGACGGCTGTTGGAGAATTAAACAAAAAATGACGACTATAAAAGTGTAATTTTGCCTGGCAGTGTAATTAAGCGAAACGTCGTTGGAAAATTGTACACAAACTCGAAATTTTCGAAAACGAAGTATTAATGAAAATATTCACAGCAAAGTAAAGGTTCTTTTTATGCAACTTAAGGTTCGACTAACATTCAGATGCTTGAATTGTGCGACAGCTTTTGGAGAAGTGTGCAGTACTCCACTGATGAAGGTAGTCTTTTGATGTCATCATAGGACTCAGAGAACAAAACATGAAGAGAAAGAGTTGATGTTGATAACAAGAAACAGACCATCACGTACGCTATGTTCCTTATTATAATGAAATCCAACAGATCTCTAAGTAGTAAAATATGTGAGAATGAGACCTACTGTTTCGCAAATGGTTGTTCCGGCAAAAGAAGAAACAAGTCTTGAATGTTTGAGAGTGAAAGAAATTCTGAACTTTGAGGATTAATGAAAGGCAGTTTTTCACAACCGTAGAAAAGAAAAAAAATACGATATCCGAAATGTTCTGTTTCAAGAGAAGTACAAGGGAAACTTGGATAAAGAAGACTTCAGTTCGGGTATCTATGTGAGATGTTAAAACTGAGATGTAGAAATATGTAAAACATCTACTTTAAATCAGAGATAAAATTCAGTTTAGCCATTTTGCCCAACAACCAAAAAACTGAGGAGATAAGAAAACAAACTTCTACTTCGCCGAATATAATACAAGCAACCACATCGAAATGTCTGCGCTGGAAGAGATATGTGTCGTATGTGGAAAATTCGCGACGAGTATATAGAATATTGATTGGAAAGCAGGTAGAAGAAGTGTCTTGAGGTAGGTCGTAAAGAGTTGAAAGAGCAAATTAATGTACAATAATAATAATAATAATAATAATAATAATAATAATAATAATAATAATAATAATAAAGTTTTGGATACTTGTATGACTGCATAGATTCAGCAGACATAGCGCGACAATTCAATACCAAATTTTAGACTTGTTTCAGAAATTTTTCGCTTAACAATACCCCATCAAATTAAAATACAGTAAACTAGCTTATCTGCGGTCTTCCTTTATTTTTTTCTTATTTTTGTTTGCGACAATAAATTTCAGTATTTAAAGATAATGTTTAAAAAATGTGTAACATCTTTTTTTTAAAAAAAAAAGAAAGAAAGCAATTTTAATCACAAAAAAGGAAGAGGTGTTTTAATACAAAGAAATTGAAACAGTTTACTGATCTTTTTGTTCTAAAAATACATCAACAAGCCTGTAAGTACAGAAGACTATTACTTATAATTTAATAAGTCATGATTGTATGTGTGAGCCCCTCACTCTAAGCAAAAGGTGTTCAAAACCATATTCGAATTGATTCATAACTTTTCCCGGTCATTTTGCGGATTATCCGCGGTCGTCGTGGTACCCAATTCCGCGAGAAATCGCCAGTTCACTGTAACTTATTGTTGAGCGAAGACTGGAAGTTCTACTTTCTCCTAAGTAAAGCACCGGTTTTGTCCATTTTGTATTTCAGTATAGTCATTCCACACGATCTATCAAAAGTCAGATCGAATATTTGTATATTATTAAAAACAAAAGAAAATATTGTAATCAATGCAGAAAGTGAAGTAGAACAAGATCTCCTGTAATATTGACATTAAAGCTGTCAATGTCTGGAACTTCTTAGTGAGTTTATCGTTATTTTCGGAGCCATCATGTGAGTTTCTGCCTGTCCACCTCACCGTTATACGAAATATCATTTGGAAGACACCGTTAGTGAAAATTGCAATTTTCTCTGGAAAGCGGCTGTTTTAAAAATAAAACAGATTTTGGGTTGCTAATTATGAATTCCGTAATCAATTGCAATTGAACGAGAAAATCTATACCGTAGACTTTTCGGTTTTTATTTATATATCAAAACAGAAGAACTGCCATCTGTCTTAAGCGTAACTTCATATCAAGAAGTGCATAAAAATTGATATGATCGTTGAAATATAAATATTCCTTATTGCGTGTGAATTTCGAGATTTCATTATTGATAGCAAAGGTGGAGATGAAAAATAAATATTATATAGTAATGGCTTACGCAAAGGGTTTTTAAGCAGTCCCTGGAATATATTCTGAAGATAAAGCATAGCAGAGAACAAATGAGAAACTGCGTTTCAAACAGGTTCATATCCACCTCGAACAGTGTTTGGCAATAAGGAAAAAAACTCTCTAGGGTTATGATAAGATAACGTGCAAGATTATTTTTCAGGTGATAAAAATGTAGGGACAAGTACTGTTCTGGTTGAAACTGTGTATTTTATTCGATGGAGATGCAAACAAAATATAATATCCATTTAAAATTTCAATTTGGAATTTTTACTGACATGTATCCCTTTGATTAGTACGTAATCAAATGGCGAACTTCGTTTATATAATCACTCCACAAAGAAATTATAATGTACAAGTAATTTACTTATGATGAAGCTACGCCTTTATAATATGGTAGAATTAACAAGTAATTATCGCTACTACTACTATGTAGTTTTCCATAAAAGAAGCACTGCATACGTTGACAAATTCCACATTTTATATCTTTTCCAACTGGTCAGTATATGATACTTTTACATTCGAAAAACAACAGGAAAAGAAATTGTGGGAAGAGGGACGAAGTAGAAAATAAATAAATATTAGCTGTGTACGAGTAATCATACTTTCACGAATAGTTTCTCTGCGAAACCATCGACCACAACTTCGATGTTATATAGTCTATCAGTACTATGTTTATTAAATCCAAGATTTTTGCCGCTCCCTTTTCTCTCTGCGTACAGACGAGCATCAGAACAGCAAACTGACATTAGAGAGCATTCACTTGTAAATGACTGTTTTGTTTCTTCGCTCTCATACTATTGTAAGTCATGTGATTGTAGGTAGCACTCATATCCGTGCTTTCGTGCCTTAATCCAATTGCCTTCCATAATTCCCAGTAAGGTACTCGTTCGCACTTGACATAAAAGAGAAGCCACTGGTAGAAAAATATTTTTCATTCATTATAAGTAGAGTTTATTCAAAAGACAGTAAATGTATAGTTATTACCTTTTTATGTTTCACTATTAGTAATCTCTACATAAAAAATAGGTGATAGAATTCTAAATTCACTAATAAAATACATTCCCTGAAAGTTTTCAGATGACAACTGTTTTATATTCGCTGTATACACATTTCCTATTTTTCATAGATGCTCGCAGGAAGATTACTTGTCCTTATTGGAGAAAAGTATCTCCATGTGTAATCTCTGCTGTTTTCCATGTCTTTGATAAAATAGTATTAATAGTGGCTTGCTGCTGATAACCAATAATGAAAAACTGTTACGGCACTTATACATATAAATATATATATATATATATATATATATATATATATACACACACAGTTTTATCTCCATCGACAAAAATTTTTTTTAATGAATGGGTAAATTATACTTTAATATTGAAATTAATTTAAAATTTAAAAATATATTCGACATTAGCAGGGTTTAAAAGATAAAATTAGTTGCGTTCATTTAAAGCTAGAGATTCTTTGAAAGCAGTACTAGCATGAATAACTCTCGTAGGAACAGTAATTTTCACGTGAAATATGTGAGTATGCTTTTCTTTCAACTGCGAAACGATTATTAATGCATTACTAAAAATGAAATGTACAAAAAGTATATGCAGGTACAAGTGTTGAAGAAAAAATTCTAGCGACGAAGCTGGAAAATATAGCACATACAAAGGTGAAAGAATGTTGAAATGTGTTATTGTATAGTCATTGCCTAGAGCATTCATGTCAATCCTGTGACATATTGAAACACCGTGTCGTTAATTTAGCTGTATTAAATTCAGGTGTCGACATAGCTATGACAAGAGGGAAAACAGATACATTTTAATGTGCAATACAAAGTGGAACTCTCTCCTCTCTCTTTCTCTCTCTCTCCTTCCCCACTGTTTTTAAGAGACAGCAGGATTCCTATGTATCTCTTTTGTCTACTGTTTTCGGTCCCTGCTTTTGTGTGCATTAATTCTGTATGCCTTGGATGTTGGTCTGGATGTGTCACCTCCATCAAAGACTCGAATGTCCTTTCCTTTAAAAAAAGTAAATAAAACGAGAGAGAGAAAAAGAAAAAAGAGACAACTAGATAAAAAGAGAGAGAGCGAGAAAGAGATGAGTTTGTCATTTTTTGGTGTCCCGCTGTAAATGCTAGCGGTCAGAAGGACACTACTGCACATCAGCAGACAGTAACAGAACCGGGAGAATGGTTGTAGGGGGCAGCAGCTGTACGGGTTAGTGGGTGGCAGTAGGTACAATGTATATGGTGGATGGGGGATCAGTTGCGGGGAGATGCAAAATGGAAAAGGTTAGAGAGAGTAGGAGCAAATGGAGAATCTCTTTCTGTAGTGTATATATATGTATGCGTACGTCCTCGAACTGAAAAGCTCAACTCTGATTCACTGCTAAAGGGTGTGAGAGTTTGGAAACTTAACAATGAATATGTAGGTTTATACTTCCCCTGTAGCCCCTCTTTCAACTTCGGTAATCGTATTAACTTAACTCTCTCTTTCTCCCGCTCTGAGGATCATGGGTTGAGGGGCAAAGGGGTGGAGTTCAGCTTATAATTAAAAAAGGAACTGAAAAAAGTTTGTGTATGGGCTCGCTGTTAGATGATTATTTAAGAGACATTCAGAGGAAGACACACACATACACGTAAAGAGAGAGAAGTAGAGAATTCTTTCATATTTCTCTTCATCCCTCTCTCTCTCTCTCTCTCTCTCTCTCTCTCTCTCTCTCTCTCTCTGTGTGTATGAGTAAGTATGTATGTGTCGTCTCTCTGTTTCACATTCTCTCATTTTAGTCTTTATATATCATTTTATGAATACCTTTCTTTTTTCTGCTCCATAATGTTATATAATAGTGAATGAGTATTAAAGAAAACCATAGAAAAATGTATTCAATGGAGAGCAATAGGAGATATCTTAATGAAATAATAGGTATTTGAAATTTTGTTTAAAAAGAAAGGAAAATTAACAATAAATTCTACTGGTCTAAATCAAAACAAAAATTGAGTGGATAAAAGAAAAAAAGTAGAATATAACTGATAGTGTGTGGTTATTGAAGATTTTAATCAGCTTACATATATAAGGGGAGAGAAATAGAAAATAGATTAAAATATAGAACTGTATAAGGGAAAAGATACAATTGATCTTCATACAGAAGAAATGTTTATTTTGATACGAATCATTAAATTGAGTGTGCTGGAAACAAAGAAACGAAATTATCATATGAAGAAAGGAATTCAAACATACAGGTGATCAAAAACAAAAGATTATTCACTGAGCGTATCTAAAATACAGGAAGGTTAATTTAGTTCCCTAGATGGATATTAAATAACACAAAATAGTAGTAACTGTATCAAATCTTTAAAAATATTCAACAAAAGTACCAATCTAAAAGAAACGAATGCTGATAGGTTCATTGATATGGAAATAAATTAATAACTCGTACCCATTCGAAATATATGCCAACTTTGCTCTGGGTCTCCTAGATCCGTTATCCGTCATCATCTGATTTAAGTAACTACACACTACACCCGTATAAATGCATTTGGGTCAATGTGGTACTATTACTAGTTCACATTGTAATTGCTAGTGTATACTTAGTGAATATTTTGTTCATAACATTAAATTAATTTTATGTTATTTAAACGAACAGTGACAATAACAGAACAAATGGAGTGCTAACAAATAGATATAAGCAGTTTCGTTTATGACCAGTTGGTTGATAATAGTGACAAAAGTACCTGATTAATTCAGCATGAATCGAAGTCTAAATGTGTATTTTCTGTATCGGTACTTCGTTCTGTCTGTTTCTATTGAAATCTAACGTAAATATTCCGAGCAGAAAGAAATATACAGAAGATTTGGGCTTAGGAAAGATTCTTAGTCTTCTGCATTCTTTGTTAAACTTTTCAGCATTTCGAAGGCTCTAGAAACGATTTGGGTTTGCTCAATGCAAAATCTACGCTTTAGTTTCAGTAATCAGTATAACAATTTCAGTTGCTTATCACACTCTCAGCGTTGCGTTGCGGCCTGCAAGTTTTGCGGAGATCGTTGTGGAATCTGGCTGATGGTTAGTTTTCAGTGTTCGCAATTCCTCGTGATAACACATTTACAAATGAGTCTAGCAAATGAGATCCTTGATTCGACCCAATGTCAATATAAAAATTAATGTTTTTCTTTTTTGAGCATTGCTTTCCACACTTTTAAATTATCAACGTCTAAAAACCTAGTAAGTTACATTTGAGAATACTGTGTACACTCGAATCTTCGTAGTGTTTCGTGTTAAGTTTAGTAGGGTTATCGAACACTCTGTTATTATATTCTATCACTAAAATATAGAAGTTACATATTTGTATTATTGAGCGGGAAGTTTCTAAAGGTAACAATAAAACAAATTTTATATAATATTCATTTATAGTATGAAATTAGTACGAAATGATTGGAGATACGTTTTGTTTCATATATTGGATAGGATTGGATTTGAGTTTAGCGTCCTGTTCAGTATCGAGGCTATATAAGACGTAGACCTACAGCTTAACGTGGAATCTGAACTTCATGAGCTCCGCCGGGAATCAAATATGGATTTCCCACACTAAAGACGTGCACGCTATCTGCATGGCCACAAGAGAGCTCGTTTCATATATTAAATAAATGTTAATATATTATTAAATTCGATGATAATCCTCCCTTGATTTACATACATGTCTGAGGCTCACATTGAAATAGCATTCGGTTCTATTAAAATAAGGACAAATATCTAGTTTTCTGAGTGGAAAATTTAATTTGATCCAAAAGCTAAATTTCATTAATTATGATTGTCAACACATTAGCTCAAATGTAAAACAGATAGCAAAACATGTATAATTAAAATTGCTTTTATTGCATTTTTCTGCTCAAATCAAATATTGCACTTCTGAAAATAAAGCTATGATGTTGGATATATAATACATGTATGTATATGTAGAATGTTTGTTACTTGCGTGTTGTATTCACAGAAACCTCAAATATTAATATATATATATATATAATATTTTAATGAATGTGGTATTTTTCTCTCTATTATCAAGCCATGCTTCCAACTAACATCTTATAAAGACTCATATGCAATATAAAATATTTTTCTGTAATTACTACCATAATCAAATAAAGACAAAGTTTAGCTTCATTTTTAATAAAATGAAAAGGTAAATATAGCTAGAAACCTAGATCAATACTACACTTGCTTCAAAAACTGAGACCAAATCGCAATCTACAGCGATAATTCAATACGTAATGTTGGTTAGATGTCTAGATATACGAACTCGGTATTAACGGGTTTTCTTCGAATTCTCTGGTTTCATCCAGTTACTAATTCGCTAAACTCTTTTATCATCGTTTCCGTTTTTCATTTTCCATTTTCTTTAGTAGTTAGACCATAATCGTCGGATGTTGAACATTTTTGTTCCCTATGTGTGTAATTGAGTAAGTAGGTTTTAAGGTACCAATGATTTTATCAACATTTTTTTTTTCACTTTAAAACACAAAGTACGAAACAAGTCACACAACTACCCATTCGGGTAAAATGATACTTAGTATGGTAGTTTCGAAGTACCTATATCATTATTTAGACACTTAAACGTTTTTTCATTAAATGTTTATAATTATATATATATATATATATATATATATATATATATATATATACAATGCCTTTATAAGTTCATAGATGTAACACTCCACGTTGCACTTTGTTCTTCTTGGTCTACTTACAGCAAACAGTGCTTCCAGAAGTTAACTGCAATTCATGTACGTGCATGCTGACACGTACTTAACATGATTGAACTTTTATAGAAAATTCGTGGCGTCCAAATTTATCACATTTTCAACATAAATTTTCAGGATACTCCCTAGAAAGATATAGATAGATAGATGTAGCTACATATATAGATATATGAAAATCTGTTTTTTCGATGAAAACATTAAGAATTTAGTTACAAATTTCTGGTAACTATTTTAAACAAATATTCTTTACAATGTCAAAACTTTGATTACTGCACCTCCACAACAGTCAGATTTTGTATGCGATGTACTAAGTCTAGCGATAACGCCATTACAGTAGGAAGAATTCTTGAATAACACTACAAAATTTAATACATATAAGTGTTAGAAATTGTCTTTTGAATCAAAATGGCCATTAGAAATCAAATAAATGAAATAATGTATTCTTAATTTAAGCTACCAGGTTTTACGATATTCATTACTTTCCTAGACACGGAAAAAGACAAAGAAGAAACAGACAAAAAGGGGTGTGGTAAACTTGTGTCAAGATGGCTTCGAAGGTAATATATGAAGGATATTAGATTCCTGTCTAAGCTAGGATCATGCGTTCTTGGCTTCTGGTGCTACCACAGCGGGGAACGGCCGAGGATAGAGAAAAAAGAAAAGAGAGAAAACATCAATTTTTTAAAGATGAATTCATCGCGTTCAGATTAGGTTTTGAAAGGAAGTGATGGCCGTGATGCGGAGCTGATGACAAGTATTGTCTGTCATTGTGAACAAAAATGCCTGACAGCAGAGCAAAGAAAAGGGAGAAAGGCGAAAGATCATCCAGAATGTAAACACTTTGAATCTCGTGATCAATTTTCTGTGACGTATCTCCAAGGTTCAATTTATCAACAAAAATACATTGCAGCCTACTTTTTCTCTCTTCCAAGGCAAAGTGAATAATAAATCTTATCCTTGTTGTACTAATTCAACGCGTATGCTTTCTTATCCACGAATTTTTATCTAATAAATTAAATTATAGATCTTGTACGGGGTAATAAGTAAGAAACTTTACTGACGTATTTGATGTAATTAATATCGGGGAATGATTGTATGGTCAAGCATTTCCGGTGTCAAATCGTGAAACATATTTAATAGTAAGTTCATCAGAGAAAATTCTGTTATAAACATTATCAGGTGATACTGTTGAGTTTTAGCCAAATATGAAAAGATCACCTTGGGACAAACTTGTTTCAAATGTTTGTGAATATTTCTCGTGTTCCCAACCAGTATCGAGTCAACGTTGCCAGATCTATTACGTCTGATGTACATTTGATTACAGTATTCTTGATTTCCTTAAAGAAGTTTTAGTAGTGTGTATTACTATGATCTGTTAATATTGATTGTTCACTGTGTTCTCTACCAATTAATTATTTTTTTCTAAGTAATTCAATAACAAGCAATGTGACAAGCTTAGACATTAAGTCATTTTGTACTTATAAAATACTATTAAATGCACTAAGGTGCAAAAATTTGACATCACAAACTGTACCTACAAATTTCTGACTTTTGAGAAAATTTGGCAGCAGTTTTTAGCTTATTTAATATTTTTAGATACAAGTCTTCTAATTATATATATATATATACACTGCTCTTTAAACTATTTATTAAAACTTTTTTAAAATTGCTGAGAATTGTAAGTTTTCGTAGTATAAATATTATAAATTCCATAAATCTCGAGAAAAATCTATCAGTAATAGAATAAGTACCTCTGAAATTATGATACCAGTGTTCTTGAAGTGTGATGAAGGTTAGGCGCATCACCAGTGATTCCATCAAATATTCTAATATTAATATATCTCTGACTACAGAGAAGACGTAACCTTTTAAGGCCTGGCAGTTTTGGGGAAAAGTTTTTTTTTTTTAAGAAAAGTAAAAAAATACGTTCTTTCTTTCGCATACAACGTGCAGTGTTAAAACAGTTTCTTTATTAAAAAAATTAAAACAGTAAAAATTAATAAGCATACTGTTTTCACAATTGTAAATAAAAAAAGTGGCAGACGACAGAACTAAGCTTCAGGAAGAGGCGGAGAAAATACGGAAACTCACGAAAAACTCCGACAACTCCTCCACAGGTTCTCCCTCCAAAGGACGGCTATAAAAGAGGACGTTGGAACCAATAAATTTTCAGTATCTTGTACTGATCATTAACCTACAATAGCTTCTTCCGAGGCCGCCTTCGGCTACAGAGACATCTATCCCGTCTGAGGCCGCTTTGGGCTAAGACAACATCCCGAGCCAATATTATATGCCGAAGTAGTTCATTCAAATCCTACACTGAAAACGTTTATTTAAAGTGTTTACGTATATAGAGAAAACCTTTAGGAACTTCATACCATAATTATATACGGCATTTTTATAATAAAAGTGTGAAGAGTTAAATTCCCGAGTGCATTATTGACTACCTACAGAGTATTACAATATTCATAAAATTCTAATGAATGTTTGTTTACAAGATTTTTTCATCAGTGCAGAAATTTTGGTGTTCGACAACTCTGATGTCATAAATTACGCACTCAATTTTATGGCTTGTAAGAAAAGACATACGAACAGTTGACACTTTCTTTTAATATCATTTGCACGAACTTTAGGGTTCACTTTCAGAACTTTGTAAGTTCAATTTTATTTCGTAGAAGACACACTGCAATCAATTTGATTAACTAAATAGATCTTCAACAAACATATAAATGAACATTTTCAAATTTGTGAAATATTTAAGTAAACATAATATCGTAACACAAATTCCTAATTAAGGTTTTATAAGCAACACACAATTTAAATATCTTGTTTACAAAATACATAGTATGTTGATAAATTAATAGAAGGCAATTAGCTAATAAGTATGTAAATATAAATATGCAGAACTTATATTTGTATTAGATGCAATAAAAGAGTACAATTTGTTTAGTGTGAATATGAGCAATTTGCTTTATTGAAGTTTTTTTTTCGAATTCCGAAACATTTTATGTTAATTACAAATATCAATCATCTAATAAGTAAAAATATGTGCTAAACATGATATTATACAAATATCAGACTCATTTTGAAAAAAAAATATGAAGCATAGTGGAAAGTCTTTCTGGATTAGCTGAAAACTTCAAATTTTTCGTGTTCATCAAGACACAGTGATGAAAATAACCTAAAACTTCAAATTCATCGTCTCTCTGTGTAAAGTGAGAACACATGTAGGAAACTTCTGGCATTCCAGTCGTATAAACATTATAGTTTGCTGAAAGAAAAATATACTAGTGGAAAGCAAGGAAACCAAATCCAGTATGATATTAATTGTAGAAATTACGAATAGAAACTGATCTTGTGTACTTAAATTCGGACTCAGAATTAAAAGAAAACGAGTCTTATACAATGAATTGTCTCATTTATTTCGTTGTGACTTTTTGTGTTTTGAGTTCTTATGCAACACTGAGTTTGTAAGAGGGAATACTATTAACGTGGTTCATAAGTACAACCGGGACTTCGAACAAATACAGTTGGCGAATGCACAAACCATCAAGTATAATCAATCCTGAACCCTCAGCGAATTTAACCGCACTATCTTGCCTCTAAGAGAGATGAATTATACAGGGTGGTCCATAAATTATGTATGGGTCAATCCATCTGAAGTGATCCAAAAATAGTGAAAATGGTTGCTCGACCATCTCCGAAAATTATAAAAATTTCAGTGTGACGAACCGTGTGCGTGAGAAGGTTAATAACATCACTCACGTTTTTGCATGTGTAAGTGTTTCTAAATGGCGGCCATCTTTGTTGTAGGTGGAGTGCCAATTTTTACATTTGCAACCGTTTACGAAAATTACAGTTGCTCAGGACGTACGAATCAGACGAACACCAAATAAAAACGAATGTTTACAGGAGAGACTGAGGTCCACGGGTAATATAAACTTTTGCGTCTAAATAAATATGCAGAGTTGCAAATCAATACATGAAATCACAAGAAAAACTACAGAAAATCACACTTTTAAAGGGGCTGTATTTTGGAATGGCATAAAGTGAGTGGTTCATAAATTTTGTGCTGAATACTATTGCATGTAAAGGGTCTGCAGAAATATCCGCAGCTATGATACTGGCACCATAGATTTATGGGGGTCCGAAAGTTGAAGTTTGCGATTTTGATGTCATTTTTGGAGCGCAATATCTCAGAAGGGCAAAGTGCTAAAAAGAAATTGCTGCGTATGCTTCAAAGTAATTCTGTATGTGAATAAACTATTGAAAAAATCATGACTGATATTACATTGATTAAAAAAGTGAGGATATGGTAAAAATGATAAGAAAACAGTTCCGTGACGATGTTCATAGCCCGTAAAAATTTAAATGTTTGGATATGTTTCATGCTAGATCTCAAAAACTATGCATGGTGCAGCAATTAGGTACGATTTTGTTTGTGTTCAGTTGTGCAAAAGCTTGTGAGTGGTGTTTATTCCATCTTTCTAGCTCCATGATCATTGTCACGTCTATATGGTAAGGAGGTTAGCTCCCCCTTGCACCAACGACACCCATCGTCGAATTGGACCTCAGTATTGAGACACTTAATGTATCAGCAAAGTGACATTGAAATCCAATCTCAGTTACAGAAGTTAATTTGTTCCAAATGTTTCGTTATATCTATTCTAACTATATACAAAACTACATGAACTGACATAGAATAAAGGGGTACTTCCGGTTGACATGGAAAGTTGAAATTAAGCATGATTGTAGCTTCCAAGTACTAACCCACCGGAAAATGGCCAAAAGTTAATATTTTTAATTTTTAGAGGTCTAAGAAGACATGAAGAAATTCTCTATGTTATTTAAATGGGCTCATTTTTGGACTTATATTCTTATATTTTAGGTACTTGGAATTGGAATAAAAACATGAAATTAGATATGCTCGTACGTTTCCGTTATCATTACTTAAGTAAATCACAAAAAAAAAGTTCAAATGTAGAGAGGTTTTATGGGGAACTGAAAAGTCTTGTCAATGTTATTTATACGGGACATCTTCTACACTCCAAAATGTTTAGGCACTTCCGGCAGGATTAGAATGATGAAATTTGGCATGATTATAGACTTCCGAGACTAACCAACAGGAAAATTGCCAAAAGTGAATATTTTTAATTTTTAAGGTATCTATGGGGGGGGATGAAATAAAACGCAACTTTGTGAACATATTAACTTCCGTAACTGTGTTTGAATTTCAATTATACTTTGCTGATACATTAAATGCCTTAATACTGCGGTCCAGTTCGACGATGTGTGTCGTGGGAGCAACGGGGAGCTAACCTCCTTACCGTATAAGACGTGGCAATGATCATGGAGCTAGAAACATGAAACAAACGCCACTCGCCGCCAAACGCTACATACAGAAGTCCTTGAAAGTTAAAGTACACTTTCGATGTTATATTTCACTTACAAAACTTTGTCACAACTTTGCTTCATGTTTGAAAATGCTATCTTTTATTGCATTGTTAAGGCATATTTCAAAAACATAGTTGCATGCATATTTTATGAAATGTAAGTGCATAAAAATCCGATGTCTATAATTCATTGATATTTCACTTTCTATCTCATACATAACTTCCCAAATCACCATCATATCTTTCATATTTCAAGTTCTAATTAACAAACTGTACTACAATGTAAAGATAATATCGTTACAGTTTAACACGACCCTTGGATAATTATCAATTCGTCTGCTACTTTTAGGTAGATTGTATGTTGGCTTTATTAGCAAAAATAAGCACCATTATGGAATAGGTAATAGTACACGTGAAGCAAAGGCAGTAGTGTGCTTGACTTCAGAGCGCGCGATTTCTGGTTAATTCCCGTTGGATATAAACATTTTTCAATTCTAAGTAACACCGTTTAGAAATTCGGTAACTACCTAATTTAAGAAGTAACAGACTTTCGTGTAGAGTTAGAAATAATTGTCCTGGGAACAGAAGCGATGTTCGCTCGTCTTGCAGCAGAAAGTATGCTATCTTGCTGTGTTCAGTATTTCATAAGATGTAGTATCAGGAAGTATGGTATACGGGTGTTTAGCTTTATGCATTGATAAAATGTATTTATGTGTTTATGAATTTAAGTAAATATTCACTGTTGGAAGAAGTAAATTACACGAAATTATTTTAAGTGAGAGTTCTACTTTGTGTGCATTAATCATATTTTCTACCTTCCTTCAATGATTATTATATTCGATTTTTTTCATTGCCAATGAAAACTGAAAGTTTAGGTATACAGTACTTAAATTTTGAACGCTTTCGATTAGGATTCATTGACTAAGCAAACAATAAACAAACAATCCTAATTTACTATAATCTGGAATGACTTTTACACACCGTGTTTCTATAACAACATCTAAAAATTTAAACTGTAACCTATATCAAAAGTTGTTTTTGTCAAATGAGTTTTCTGGCGAGAATGTGTTGCCAATATTCCAGAGGGAAAATGGTTGACTCCAGTCCATCGTGTATGTGAACGAATGCAAGTTAGCCACCATGGTGTATTATGTAGATATGTACGTATATGTGGATGTGTGTGTGTGTGAATGTATTTGGTTATCCATTTAGCGTTTGAACTGAAAATTTCTCTTGGGAGAATTTATGGCTCAATTTGCAATTAGACTGCTTCCCGTTTAGTACCTTTTGATTCGACATGATGTCTCTGTGATCGCGGGGCTTTTCCTCATTTAGGTGTGGTTTCGAACTTGTCGTGAGTATAGCGGTTACCAGAGTGACATAGATAGTGAGAGGCAGAGCGTGCATAAAGGGGAGAAAAAATAGGGCATCATGCATCATTGCCCTTATCAATTTAGCATTTTACTCTAAATTATCTGGAACAGTTCTGACAGGACATTTATGACATAGTGCTGACAAGAGTGACAAGGATGATTTACTGACGCGTTCACAATATTTCGCTGTCAATTTCCGATATTTGGATATGTTGGCACTTTAAAAAAAAAATGTATAAATGAAAAATATGCACTGCAGTTCTGCGCATGCTCTCAACTTTTGACGTATTTTAATTAGAAGTGGGTGTTCTTAAGTGTATTAAAATACTAAATATGTATTCTTAACTTGAAGGTATTCATGTCCATCACTCAACTATTTATTTTCTTTCTTTGTTTCTAATACAGCATCAGCTTGCGTTTAAAAACAGAATGAGCTTGTATTTAAAAATTGAGATTTTTTTGTAGTTTCATTCGTGTTTGATTTTAAATTATAGGCTTTCATAAACTGTTTGCATTGTCAGAACTGCAACATAGTAGAAAAGCAACTTCTCAAGATATCTTTGTTGGTGCCCACAATTTAGGTTCCCCACAAGGCGACACACAACTCTTCCAATAGAATCAGATTTCACTTTCTTATCGAGACATCGTTTTTCGAGACGAGATAGCTGCAACTTTTGTCCTGTATGCAACCTTAGATCAATTACATCATTCAGATAGTAATCTAATACTTCCGAGAATGAAAACAATTATACGTTTCTGAAGATGGAAACTTATTATTAAATGAAGACTATAGGGAAAAGTGAAGTAACAATCAATTTAAAGTTTCGAATCAGATATATGTTTTATTATGGTAAAGGCTTTTGAGATACATGACTTACAGAATAGAATGACGAAATACATACAAGTACAAAAAAATTAGTTATACAAAGTAAGTGGAATATGAACATGAGCATTGGTTCTTACGTCAACTAGAACAAGAAAAAATTCGGGTAGACATACGCATTAATATGTTTCTTTTGCTCAGTTGGTCAACATCTGACAAATTTGTTGTATTTCTTCAATCCTGTTGGAGCAGACCACTTTCAGTTCTTGTAGTAATGAAACATTTCATCTGGGATTAGTGGATATTAAATATAACCTCTAGGAAGATATAGAAAATTATTCGGTTCGTATATGAGGTCCAAGAGTTTTTCCAATCTGCCTTCTCCAGCAATGGGAGAGATACTGGCTGCATTGTTTCCGTGTTCACAAAATAGGAATGAGATACTTAAGTATTATTAAGGAGATATCTTCAAAATAGTATTATTCATCATCTTCGTTAGTAACTAAAAGTGTTCCAATTCGAAAAATAAACAGCGCAATATACTTATCCAGTTTTCAGAAATTTCGGTAGTAGTTTAATTACTGTTTCAGATCAATGTTGATAGCTTATTTCGCTGACACTAACACAACCATAGGTTATGCAATACCTCAACTATTACGATATTGTTAAACACTTGGTGTAGCCACCATAGTACTATCAATATTTCTTTTAAAATAGTGTACCATACTGCCTTAAGATTATTTATATATAACATTGAAATGCTTTTTACGCCACTCGTTTTATTCGTAAGGTTGCGTGCTACCGTTTACATATGAAAATACTCTTTCTGCATCTCTCTCCAAAAATATTTGTACTCGGCTCAGAAAACTTCCGCTTTCTTTATACTTACTAATCAATGTCAATAAAACTTGGCAAATATATAGCCTAGGACTGTATTTTAGAGGCACCTTTCGTACAAGTACCTAAACCAGACACTTCAATGGGATACCCAAATGTAAACACAAAAAAAAAAACCTTTTCCGTAGAAATTCTTAGAAACGTTTTCGCCAATATATATATATATATATATATATATATATATATATATATATATATATATATATATACTAGTAGAATATCCGTTCTTTGGACGGGGAAATACGTTTCATTTTGGACACAAAGGCACCCAAACTGTCACAAATCAACTTATAAAAATTATTAATTCCACATTAATATCGGTCATTTTCCATTAGATTGCAAAGTGACGTAACTCATTTTTTTAAAAACATTAAGATTAAGTCATTTCCATGAACTTGAAACTATAACCTTTTGGATGGCAAAATTGCGTATCTCAGGGTAAAAGAACCAGGCCAGAGACCAAAAATAGCAGCACAAAGAACCGATTGTGTCCGATTTGTCTATATCGATTTTGATAAGAGTTTTCGTATCGCAAAATGTCTCAAAACTGACTTACGCCACTTTGCCATCCAACGCGTTAATTATCTTTACATATCACCTTACCCCCTTAGTAGTACTAGTACTTATAAAGGCTTAATTTGGATTTAAATGGCATCGAAAGTGTCACTGTTCATCTCAGCGATCTCGAAAACTGTGAATTCGATACTAATATTGGTCATTTTTTGATCATTTTTATGTACCTTCCACTTTCCCCGTAAATTATTCGGTCAAACAAAATTATAAAAACCATCCCAGATCCAAGCCTCATCCATATTGAAAATTTGATCGAGATCGGTCGGGTGGTTCAAGAGCTATTAAATCACAAACTTGTATTATTATTTTGACTTGGCTTCCTTTTTATACCAAAGATTTGATATCCTCCTTTCCCTATGAGTAAAATCTTTACGATTGAACATGCCCGTGACTAACCACCCTGCCATTCAGCAACACACAGAGCACGAAGACATTGATATGGCATAAAAATATATGTCAAACCTGTCCGTAATAGGGCACACACATGTCATAATGATACTAAACACACTGCCAACAATGTGAATAATATTGTCATTAAACACACTGCAAGAAGACGCTAGAAATATTAATTTTAGTGGAAATAATGCTAGTTTAGTCACTAGACAACATTTAAAAGGTGCTAAATTTCTATTCTAACAATGGTAAATGAACCAATTGTTTTTGATAAAAATATCCTTAAAAATTTCTAGATCAAGCGACAAAGCGCTACATTGGTAACACTGATAGCAAGAGACAAACGACAACGGCCTCACGTTTTCGCGCATATGTGTAAATTTTTGACGTATAATTATACCATCTCAAACAATGATATAATTGCCCCAATGATCAAAACATAACATATTAATCCGTCAAAACTAATGAAAACAAGACAGTAGATTATTTTGACTTAATATAGTTTCTCACCTTTTTTATGTTCATGGCGGACATATCCGTAATGTCAAAAAATCAACATATTTCCTTATGTCCACCATTAGAAGGCAATCCATTTGTACACATTAAAGTATGTCCAAATTTGAAGACATGCATTTTGTGTCGTTTTGAGTCGTTTCGGGCTCTGTGTGAACTTGTTACCTACAAAATGTCACTGAGGTTAATGGCACGGTTAATAGATCTTTTTACTCTATTTCTTGATTTTACTTTATTCTGCTTCATTTCTTCCTGTGGTTTTCAAATCAAAATGTGAATAAAACTCCAAAAGCCATCTCAATTATTAATACTTATCTCTATCAAATCATCGCGAGTCATGTAATCATTCTAGTTTATCTGCCTAATTTTTCAATACTTATAAAATGCGTAATAGTAAAACTGCCAATGTATGTTTATTATTATTTGAAAGTTTGATACAGCGTGATATTACTCCCTAATTGATCCGCTTGATAGCAGGGAAATATAATAATAACATTAACTATCTCAGCAAATAATACATTATAAACATTGGAAAAGAAATATAAATTCTTACAATTACAATATTTTGGAAAACACGAGAAAATAGAGGATGCGAATGTTTCTACCTGATTCATTAACATTAATAGGCGTATTAGTATAAATAACTAGCGTGCAGGAATATATATAAAAAGCATAATATTAAGGCCGTGTAGAACACGAGAGGAGAAATTTAGTAAACGGACAAAAGCATTAGTGTTTGAAAAAGAGAAACTGTGGGAAGTGTAGAACTTAAAGGAAAGAAAGAGAGCAAATGATTGCCTTTCAGAACCTAGTAGGAGATCTAAAATTGAACTGAACGAAAGGGGAAGGAGTAAAAGGTGCCGAAAGAACTTTTAAGGAAAAGTAATATTATGTGGGTGTAGGGTGTTGTCATGGTAGCTCGTGAAGAACAATTCAGAAGGATAGATTTAGTAACAGAAAATATTCTTATAATTAGAGGAAATGCTTCTTAAGAATCTATTTTATTTCACAAGCAATTGTGTTCAGTGTTTTATTGCATCACAATGAGATGAGTGCTTATATATTATTTTTCCACGCTTTTCCTTCAAAGTCTCTATTGTGTATCACTCAGTGCGCCAAATGGGTGAATCTGGACATCAAAAGACCCCCTTTTTCTCTACCACAGCACAGACCTTTCAAGTGACATGTTTAATTTCTACTTGATAGTATACAATGATTTTTCAGTGGTGCATACATGTTTACATTTTCAAACGAGGTTTTTATTCAGGTTCATACACTAAAGTAAACGCACGTTTCTGTGCTCATGTTAGTTGTCTGTGGGCTTACAGATCGAGCTAAGGTGGCCGATTGCATTAGTGGTCGTCGCTATGTCTTTTAGCGCAGAGATCACTGTACTGTCTGACATAAATTTGTTTCAGTATTGAAATTTAATCAAAAGATAGCGAATTAAAAACTTTGATGTATATCATTTTTGGTGATTTGCTATATTCTATTTTCAGTACTTACCCCTTACAGTACATGGTTTTCTCCGAATCCACTGTCAAATTAGTGTAAATAATATTTCACTGTTTTTGTCTGATAATGTAAAATTTGTCTTTTGAATGATTGCTCGACGTCAAGTTTTAAGCCATCTATCGAAGTCAGTTGAGAAAGAGTAGAATGGTAGTCTATTTCTTTACTCTTTGCCAAAAATTGTAGATGGAAAATTTGGAAATTACTAAACTGTTGTGAAGAGGTGATTGGGATTAGAGAAGCTATATATACAAATACTGTGTAATTATAGCTTAATTACATAGATATTTACTATACGTCAGGTGATATTCCTCCGATAGAAGACACCCTTGACTTCTTATAGTACAAGAAGTAGAGAATTCTTGAAGCATATACAGTAAGTACGGTTTCTATTGACAAATGGAGTTACGAAAATTGTTGCTGTAAAGAAGTGTCACGTCTCCTGATTAATGCCCTGATTTGCTCTTTATTATTGTGTAAGGTATAATTTATAGAAATTTACTGATATACAATTGTAATCAGATCGGAGTTTGAAGAGAGCAGACACGTTTTTCACTTTTTCTGTAAAATAGCAGAGAATTATGCAAAAAGAATGGTTTATCTTCAAAATTCTACAGGTCGACGGGAATAGCCACCAAAAGTGAATTGAATATATCTCTGGATCCTAAATGATTCAAGGGGCCACGATGGTTCAGTTGTAGAACATTCACTTTTGGTGCATAGGGTCCTTGATTCGATCCCAGCTCGCGCAAAGTGAGCATTGTGGTGGACAAACACCATGTGCGTGTGTTTTCTTCGGGTTCTTCCGTTTTCTCCAACTTTCTTCATTCCACAATTTCATTCATTTCTCATCATTACAGTCTCCTTTAGTCTAGCCCGCATAACCGTGGGACGTAAAACTCAAAGATTTCATTTCATTTCCTAAACGATTCAATACCCAAGATCTTAAAGTCACTAGTGTGAAGTGTGACATGAGCAAACTGATCATGTGACCATTTATGGTGCCCCAGAAAAAGAATAACAACGGGATACAAATACCAACGGCCCTTTGTAGAATTAACGTCCTTTTTAAGAAGGTCAAGAAGACGGAATGTCTGCACCTACATGTATATGTCGCACTCTTAGAAACTAACAACAATTATGACATCCTGGCTACATTGATCCCAGAAGACAAAATTGAAGTAGGAGACTACGCCAAGACGGTAGAAACACGTACTGAAATTGTCAACTGGCTATCTATCTATCTATATGTATACGACGGAAAACCGTCCAATCATAAGCTGGGATGGTAAAACAAAAATCAAAATAATCATTTTCAGGCCATTCCATGATTACTCAGGATAAAATTCACCTTGCCGAAGATCTATATCAGGACCAAGTAGAAACTTCCCTTAAAGATATATTGAAGATTATCAAGAATTGGAATCTAATCGAATTCTTCAACAAGCTAAAACATTACCTTCCAGGATTCAAGAGGGCATCAGATACCCTTCATCAATTGGAACTCCTACTAGAGGTTTTCCTTCAGATTCAAACTAGCTCCAGCAAAGAAACCAAACTAGTGACGCAGTGACCTCTCAGGGCACAAATATAATGGGTGACATTCAATTATGTAACAATTAGCACGGTTTCATTTGCTATACACACCTGCTAATCAGAAGACGACAACAGTATATAAGATCACTACCGTTTTATCAAGACCACAACAAATGACCTTGACCACTCTACTCGCTACTATCATCGATACAACATGATCCAGCAACAGTTGCGGTTCATTCAACCTTATGTGTTATTCCAGTATCGTCAGTTATTACCACCTATAGGAGGCAGAAGTTACAGTATCTGCAAAGGAAACATATTACTCGGAACTCGTACCAATTAAAATGGTCATTTTATAACCTTTAACCTTCAATATAAATTACTTCTTGTATTGTTGTGGTGGTTTACGTCCTTATGCAACCTGAGATTATGAAGGATAGGACTTACTATTAACATATGGCTTGAATCCTTTATAGTTGGTGAGTGTGCATAGACCATCATTCAAGATAACGTAATATATGTCATTCCCCACCACACTGCCTAGCCTTCAAAACAGATGGTTTAAAAGACCACGTTCAATATACAGTTAGTTTACACTATTCTGCACACAGAAGAAATTTATGTATATTATATTTTTCGTGACCAAATTAGTGTATTGTATATTACCCTTCCATTAAAGAATAGAATACTTTTTCTTTCTCTTTTATTAGCTCCATTTAGTATCTTTCATGCTCAATAACTAGAATTGCGTGCAAAATTTTGAATTATGATTGATATGTGCAAAATAGTACTTTTGTGAATACGTACTAACCTGAATATATATACATAACGTTGGTACAAAAGAAAAGAATATTTCGCTTTCGAGAATAAGCACTGCTGATTTTAGATATCATAATCTTTCTCTCATCCTTTCCTTTTTTCCCTTTCTTTTCTCTTTTTCATTCTTAACATCTTCAATGAGAATTCACTTTCTTTTCCAGTCATTTCCATAAAGGCACAAGGGAGTTTAGACGAGGCAATCAATCATCTACAGTTCATCTTTGCGACGCATCACTCCCCCAGCTCCCGTCTATTCCTTATTTCTCCTACCGGTCGCCAGGAGGAGCCACTTTCCATTTTAGATTCTCACAAATGCTTAAGGGACAAACGTTACGACCTTCTCCCACCGTCTTCTCTTTCTGTCGTCCGTACTTTTACCTCAAGTTGTGAGAAAATATTTCCACCCTTCCTTCTTCAACTTTAACTCTGTCTCTCTCTCTTATTTTGTGTCCTCTCCTCCCTTTTTCCATCAAAAATAAGGCATATGACGGGTGGGTAAGGAAGAGGGCAAGAGAAAGAACGAGAATTTAGAAAAGAAAAGTTTGGGAAACTCTCCACCTTTTGCAGTTTGATATCCATTTGCGGTTGTCATCGTTTGAGATGTTGAATGTTCCAAGATAAGCGTTGAATTCTGGAAATAAATAAAGATAGGTTGGTTGTGTTCTTTTTATGAACGTCCTACGTCATAATAATGTCAGCACTTTTTTTGTCCTTCTCGAGTACTTTAGTATTTATTGTTAATACCTCATTGTATACACATTATATTGACTTAAATAGGAACCATTAAAATAAACAAGTATTGTATCTTTGCGTAGGATTTTGTTATTTCTTTTATACGATTCTTACACTGGTATATCTCATTTCCTGCAGTTCTTAGCACTATTATTATTATTAGTAGTAGTAGTGATAGTACTCAAAAAAAGCTAAGTGAAATTTTAATTCCATGAATTACATACATCAGAAACATAAGCAACCATATTAATAGAAATGCTTCTTAAATATTCCCTGATTGAGTGAGCACAGATTAGTGGTTATCACTCTGAACTTGTCGGTAAGTCAGAGTTCAAATCTCATGGGCAGCTATGATCACCGAGTTTTCTCCATTGCCTTTCGTTATTTCCATCAGGCGAATAGTAGGCGGATACTTATATACCCTGGTGTGTGTGTATATGCATGCAATTCTCTTCCACTTGGTTTTCTATGCTGTTGTTAGTTTCTGTTAATGATTTCAGTGTAATTATATATACAGGGTGGGTGAAAAATAAATAGGTATTAAAAAACTGTTATAAATTCTGTAATTTTGATTCTTATTTATTAGCAAGACATGCATGTATTTTTCGTTGGACAAGAAAACAAAACAATATGTTAAAAATTTCAACATAGACACCTGTGCTGGTAACCAGCTTCCTCAAACGGCCAGGGATACAATTGATACTTTTCTGAAAAGAAGTCAATTAGCATGTTGGTAATAATCTTTTAAATCTGTGCCTCCATGATTTTCTACGGGCGAAAATTCATTCTTTATGCAAAACCACACGTATTTGCATGCCTTGATAAACCACTTTCATGAGTTGCCACGCGTATTGAATTTTTTTTCGGACTGCGGATGACTTTCTCTGAACTCAAGCCACATTTTCCTCTATTTGTGATGTAGATGAGTGGGCACTTCTTACGTCTTCTGTAGAGCCTGTGATCATTAGCTATGTATGAGAATTCTTAATTGTCTCTGGATGATTTGTAGTACTTTCCATTTACTATACATCTCCATCTTTGCTCTAAAACGATCATTTTCCACACTTCATAACGCACACTGATCTGAGTTCTCTTATTGACAGATAAACGATCCACCATATTTGTTTACATTGTACGTGCTACTTCCAATCCTCAAAGATCGAGCTCAGTGAATCAGGCAGTGTAAACTCTTAAATTGATACTTTATATTATGGCACTATTTTCAACATAAAATTAGTAATAGTATAATGTTTCGTAGAGTATTAAAAATACATAGTTAAGTCTAACCCATCCGGTGCATTCCTGTTTCAGCTCTTGCTACTGCTTAATATTGAAAACCAAAATACCAATGTCTAAAGCGCAAAATCTTCGGTGATTGTATTCTGCCTGTTTTGACACATGGACACTGATAACATCAGTCAGTTACCGTCTGCAGCCTGCACAATGAAGTACGAAGAGATGCATGTTAGGAAGCAGCTGAAAGTTAGGAAAAGAATCATAGGATCAGAAAGATGACAGGAGTAATGAATATTATTATGGATATAAAGGTACTGAAATGACAATGGGCTAGACATATTGCAAGAAGAAATTATGATCGATGGACGAAAGCAAGTATTCACTTGATACCAAGAGACTAGAAACGACGTAGGAAGCTTCCTTATACAAGATGGAGTAACGAAATAAAGAAGCACTGCGGACTAACGTGGAAAAGAAAATTATACAGACTACAAAGGTCTTTGGTCTTCCCAATGGAATGATAGTTAAGTGATAAGTGGTCAGCACATTGGTTTCTGTCGCGGCCTTCAGAAAACCTAAAAATCATTAGATTGTAATTTGCAAATATCTCGCCTTCTAGATTCAGTACGATGCTGGGACAGGGATACTCATACTATAGGCAAGAATGCCTGTCTTATTTCATTTCTCAATTAATCCAACAATTTTCGAATTTAACAAGAATATCCCATGTTGGAATTTGCATCTTGTACATATATGGAATTATGAACGGAGAGTTTTGAATAAAAAGTAAAGAATATGTTTTCTTATATATATTTCAGATTCCAATACTCGTCTAAATACTTTCTCTCTATGATTCATTTCAGCATCCATTGCAACAAATTAACACTCGTTTTTCTTTCTTCATTTTTTTTCAATATTTTAATTTTATTCATATACGAATTTCTGGAGGTACATTGTAACAGCGCGGTTGACGGTACCGCACTTAATCCCATTTTCGCGTTCTCTGCCGTCTATCCACGTCGTCCGTCATTACTGGTTAATTCGTCTCTGGGTTTGTCACCGGGTCATGGCAGCGTTTTCACGCCGCTGAAGCTCTTTCACCGCAATTACAAACCACAAACTACAAAGTCGTTAACTGTAATAAATGAAGCATGTAGAAAAGGAAGGGAGTCCGTCACACGTCATTTTAATCTCGTTTTCAATCCCGTAGTTTCGTCCTATCTATATCCATACGTTTGGAGAAGTTAAAATTGTACAAGGTTTTCAGTGTTCAATAGTTTTTTGCTTCACAAAAGCCCTTGGTATTATTTGGTATGAAATTAAGGTCTCTTTTGAGCATTGTGACTGTTAAAATATTAGCTTTGCTGTTGGTATCGAGCTCTGGGCAATTCGTGAGAGTAACATGTAGACTTGACATTTATATTAAATTGTTTCGTTGACTGATATTCTGACCATGACATGGCTCTCAGACAGTAAAATCCTCATTTGTATATCAACAAACCACAGACTAGAGAGTTTATTCCCAACGTGTGACTCTAACGAATACGAATTATAAACAGCTTCTAATTTCAAGGAATTTAGTACGTATAAAACTAATTGAATCGTTCATATTCTGTCAGCTGTGAGGGAAGATAATTACCAAGAGAGAACACAATATGCTAAAATAGTATATATTAATCTCTCGCTCACACGTTTCAGTACAAGAAGTCTTAGTGACTATATGTGATTATTTGTTTTATAATGTGGATTGAAATTTTGAATTGTTAAGTGAATTAATATATAAATTCATTATTAGAAGGAAGGTAAGACCTGTTAGACTTTATTCTGCTATCAACTGTTAGTTAGTTCGTTTAATTAAGCGAACCAACGTGAGCGCGCCGTACTATGTTTTGAGTTTAAATATCAGTGTAAGTTGGGAATAGTAGTGAAGAAAAGAACAGTTTTAGATGTAATTAGAAAGAAGGAAATATACCATGTACTGGAAGGGATATTCTGAAAGGTACGGTAGAGGTGAAAAAAAAAAGCAAGTGAAGAAGGCATCAATTGTTGGACGATATTAAAGCAGAAAATTGCTAAGTAAAGACGTAGAAGTTAGATGAAAATTGTGGTGCGTGGAAGTTTGTTAGTTTGCTGCAAGTGGTAAGCTGTAATGGTAGAAAAACTGTATGATTTTAATTTTAGAAGGCAGTAATTTTTTTTCCTTAGTGATTGGGTATAGACAGCAAAATGACATAAAATATTTTAGTTTCACATCCCACGATTGTGTCAGTTAGGTTAAGAAAGACCGATGATTATGGCAAGAGAACAATGATGGAAGAATAATTCAAACGAAAAAGTGAAAGGAAACTGAAATACTCCGAGAAAAAACCCAAGGACACGATGTCCACTACAAACTTACTTGGCTTGGAATCGAACTAGAGACCTCACACATCAGACGTAAGCGCTATACCACTGAGCAACTATGACTCCCGTTGTAGACAGCAGAGGGTCTCTTCGATCATGATTTAAAATGGCGTTGCTTTGAGAGAAAATGAAAATGCTTCGAGTTAGTCAACCATAATGTGTTGTTCACAAATTCTCGATTTTGCAGCTACCGCATGGATCAAACTTCAGTAGAATTTTTTTTTACTTCAAACGATCCAAAAGGTTCGGTCAACATTTGTTGAAAAATATTCTTTCATTATGTATTTATCGATGCGTAACAATATTTAACCTTCATAACAGCCTACAGTTAAAGGAGCTCGTGGAAGAAGGACGTGTCTATACTTACCAGATTTCTACCTCTTTTCACTGTTTTACGTTTTCTGGCACATTTTAGTTAATATGTTCATTTTACTGGGAAATTTTTTAAAAAAGTGTTTTTTTAAATAGAAGAAATTATGGTCCTCGACACTTTTAAAATATTTTTATTAATTAGTACGAAAACAGACTTTTAATTAGAGGAATTGAAACCTTACATACTGTTAACAACGCAACCTAAGGGTATAATTTAGTATTCAGAAATAAATAAAACATTTTGTATTGTTATCTACTATCTAATCAGTAACCTAACCTTATGTTTATTCATAACTAACAGAATACTTGTTCTTCTCATCGAGAGAATAAGTTTCATTTTGGACATAAAGGACACCAAAACTGCCACCAATCGACTTAGGGAACCCCAAAAATAAGAATTTGACACTAATATCGGTCATCTTCAATTATTATTACAGGTCACCATCCTTCCTTAGGGGTACTAATGGAGTATAATTTTCACTTAAACAGCATCGGAAGTGTCATGTTCGTCTCGGCGTCATCGAAAACTATGAATTCAACACTAATATCGGTCATTTTCGATCATTTTATATATCTCTCCTCCCCCAAGTTGCACCTTCAAGCTGAAATGATAAAAACCATCCTGGGCCCGAACTTAATGTATGTTGAAAACTTGATCGAGATCGGTCGGGTGCTTCAAGAGTTATTAAGTCACAAACATAGTCACTTTCATTTATATAATGTTTACTCTTAGCATCTTAGCCTTCGTCTGTGAACACAGTTTCAGTCGACCATGCTATATTGATATTACAAAGATACTGTGAACTAATAAAAGCAAGCTCCTAGTGAAGTTCAATATGTTGTGCAAGATTCTTTGAACGTTTAGAAAATGATGTGAGACTTAAAAAATCATAATTCATCATGAAGAGACTGTGATAAATCTTCATTAAACTACGATTAAAAGGCAACAATGATTTGTGTAATATACTTTGATGGTTGGTTGGATTTGAATTAGCGTCCCTTGCAGCACCATGACTATGAGACAAGAATCTACAGCTTAATGTATGATCCGAACTAGTGCTGTCGAAATCGGGTTTTGAAAAAATCGAAAACCGGTTTTTGAAAAAGTGAAATTTCATAAAACCGGAATGTCGGTTTTGAAAACCGCTTTTGCGGTTTCGGTTGTTAAAACCGTTTTCGGATTCGGTTTCGAAAACCGTTTTTGCGGTTTCGGTTTTCAAACCCGTTTTTTTCGGTTTCGGTTTTCAAAACCGTTTTTTTGTTTCGGTTTTCAAAACCGTTTTTTTCGGTTTCGGTTTTCAAAACCGTTTTTGTGGTTTCGATTTTTGAAAACCGTTTTTGCGGTTTCGGTTTTCAAAACCACTTTTGCGGTTTCGATTTTCAAAACCCTTTTGCGGTTTTCGGTTTTCAGAAAACCGGTTTTCTTAAAAATCGAAACCGCAAATGTCACAAAAATTCGACAGCACTAATCCGCACCTCATAAGCTTTCATCAGCAACTGTAATGTACTTTTTTATGTTTCATGTGTTCCAATTATTTTTAATGAAACGGTTCTAGTTTCTATTTAAAATTGGGGAGGCACGGAAACTTAGTGGTAGAGCGATTACCTCCAGTGCGTGGGGTTCCTGGTTCGATCCCCGACCAAAACGTTTGTGGTGGATAACATTGTGTCCGTGGGTTTTCTTGGTGTACTCCCGTTTCCTCCCACATTCTTATTCCACCAATTATTCTATCATTATTGATTTACCTTAATCATCGTTTCCCTTAGCCTAAAGAGCATAATCGTGGGACGTTAAATTGAAATATTTCTAATTAAAATTGTTACGTGTTACTATTTAAAACCCTGTGCTATACCACTGTTATACGAAAATTCTGAATATCACCCATTTTCTTCTCTCTCCTTCATAAAAGTCGTAAAATCTTCAATTTTTTCTTTAAAAAATCTGGCAAATCTGGGTATATTTGGCAAAAAGGTTGAAGTTTTCAAGATAGGTATCAATGAATGAGTTTACAAATTTTTAAATGACAAATTAACAAGGTTTGGCGTATCCCATAGCAAAGAAGTTCAAACCATATATAGCAGATGGCACCAGCTTTCATACAATGCGTGAAAACAGTTTCTCAATAACGAGCTAGCTAGGTCCGTCCTACTTCCACCAGGCCCTTCAGTTGTTCTAATCAGGATATGATCCTATATTTCTGTATGGAAGCTAAAGATTTCTGAATACGTATAATGTCTAGTGAATGTGGAAGGAAGTTGTAAGTTAAAATGTAACATACTTAATTAACAAATAAACTGTAATTTTTATTCAAGACAAATACTACTAACGTCCAAAGATAGGTTTTGGAAGCTTATTACGACATTGCTTCCGTTAATTTCATTTCCTTTGTTTTGTTTGTGACTTGATACTATTATTTTATGAGTTTTCACTGTATTTTTACTGCAGAAAAGCAGTCTAAAGATAGTTCATCCCTTGTAGGTAGCGATTTGTTTCATTAGCTTGTTTGTACGTAGAATGCTAAATCAACCGTTGCAGGATGCATTAGAGCTATTTACGGAATTACTTTTTTTTTTATCCTTCATACAGAAAATGAAGCTAATGGGAGATTTCAATTTTAATCATTTTAATTTTCCCCCTTTTTTCATTTCGTTTCAGTCTACCATATGATTTATTTTAAAACACTAATGACCTGTCTCTGCATTTCGAAAAAAAAAGTTACTAAAGCATAGCAAGGACTGACAAAATTACTAGTGTATGAGTCCACGTTAACAGTCTCCAGGAAAAATGCAAATCGTCCTATAATTTTTGCTGATAAATTTGTGCAACGTATTAACCAATTTAAATACAGTCTTCTTTGTCGACGCAATTTTCTGTAAATCTTATTCAGTTCCGATCATTCCAAAACACTGGAAACGGAACATATAGGGTGTCTCAAAAATATAAGGGTTCTATGAAACTTTGAAGAAAATATTCAAAGTACCTCGGCTTGAGGTGATGATGATGTCATATATCTCATCAGTAGAGCAACCCAAAAGCATAAAAAGCACAACAGCAATTTACACATATGGTTGGTACCTTGAACATGGTTGTGGTTGTCTAACTAGAAGAAACTAATTTTAAAAGCATAATAAAGCATAATTTTAGAAAATAAAGCATAAAGCATAATTTAAGATATACAGTATAGCACAATTCTTGGAAAATGTTTAATTGCAAGTTTAATATACTGTATTAATACTTTTTAAAACCAATATTTATATTGCAAAATCATTGAAAACGTAACAATGCAACAATGAAAAGCTTATTTTTATTTCTGTAAACTTTTCGGTGTAATCCTTTGTTGTGCAGAAAAGAAAAAAGAAAAAAAAGAAGAAAACTTTCCGCCAACAATGAATAGTACAAAAGAACTCCACACCATATTGTTATGTGTATCTCTTGAACTTGAACACTTTCTGTACTTTTTGGTGGCATCTTTTACTTTCCCTTTCTGTATATATGCAGCTCTAAGGCGCACACAAGTAATAAAAAACTGACTCGAGTAAAGCATACTTTTTTACAGTGCATTAAGTAGAAAGTTCATTAAATATAAAAGAAACTAATTGCATAAAATATTAATAAATAGATAAAGATATCATGAATATTTAATATATATTAAATGTTATACCTTATACAGGATGAATGTAAAACAATGATTGAAATTAACAGTAAAGCTTAATTTGCAAAAAATAAAGCATAATTAAACAAAATATAAAGCATAGCGTGGGTTGCTGTACTCATCAGCTTCCCTAAGGGAAGAAGGAACCTAAGGATTAGCTGTAGGTCCCCCCACCTTATATAGCTTCGCTCCTGAAAGTGAAGCTAAACTGAAATTCACATCAAGAAATCAACATTATATCCGTGTATTGCATTCTTAAAAAATACGTATTTAACTTATTTAATACCTTTATTATTCAGCTGAACCCAACTAGAACACAATTACTTATTTTCCATGTATTCGACAAATACACTAACAGAATTATACATCATAATCCGTCGAATCTTGTAGTCTTGTTCTTGTTCATGTAACCTCATATAGAGGTTATACATAGGAGGAGATGCGGCACCGTAGTAGTTAAGTCCGCTATGGCCCTGGAATTGCTGAAAAAATAATAAAATAATAATAAATCTCCACTAAAGTCATTGCTTGATATACATTTGTAACTCGTTGCGTCCAGAAAAAAACTTGAAGAAGATACATGTTGCGTGCACTGAAGACCAGACCTCGAAAGAACTTAGATAACTATGTTAGTAATGATCTTGAAAATTATCCTAGTGGTAAGATGTAAAATGTCAAGTGGATTCCGGACAGTTCTCTGATGATGAGAGTGATGCATAACAGGACATCTATATCATGAAGATTGTCAAGCAATATCATGTTTCCACTCAGGATTGAGTCAGTTTATTATTATTATCATTATCACCACCACCACTATTATTATTATTATTCATTGGTGTTCTTGTCTTTTGTATTTTGATAAGCATTAGAAGTCAAATTGACAAAGAAAATCACAGGTGAAGTCGATAGTAGCACTTTCGCCAGATACATTATCAAATGCCATTGAAGTTATTCCTTTTTTGTTATTTATTTATTTTTATTTATTTATTTTTATTTAAGGTATCCATATAAAAATGAAGAATATATGTGCATCGGGTTTAGTAGTTTTAGAGAGGGATACCATTTATCTGTAAAAATTCAATCAATAATTGGATGAGAGTCCAAGAGGTCGTAGCTAAAATTTGTGCAACAGAAAAAGGTCCATAACCAAGTGCTCTGTGAAGTTTATTAATCATATAAGATCTGCCTTTAGTAAACTGTTCGCAAACAAAAATTAAATGATTCAAAGATCCAATATCACGCTGACACCAGCATAAAGGTGTAGTCAATTTATGTATCTGATATAATTTATAAGGCGTTAAGGCGGTGTCAAAAAGAAGGCGATATAATAAAATTACTCTGTATCTAGACCAATTATGTATAGTAAGCCATGGTTTGGGTTGAGAGATAGACATGATTTGCCAATAATGTCGCCCTGGTCCAAGCCTATTTTCAGATTTCCAAGCATGTAACATCTGTACTTGATTTTGTTTGATGATAGGAATAAAGTTTAAGTGACTAACTTTAATAGAAGCTGATTGACCATCATTACATGCAGACTTTGCAGCTAGGTCTGTATCATCATGGAATTTTATATTAGAATGTGATTTCGTGTGTAAAAAATTTATAATATATCCTTGTTCTTGAAGTTGATGGTATAAAAATTTTAAATTTAAAAGAAGCCAAGTTGTTTTAACATTCCAATGGGTGTGTCTCAAAGCGTTAAGAACACTGAGAGCATCAGAGCAGATACAGGCATCAGAAAGTTGTAATTTTTTTATTAATAAAAGAGCTTGCCGAATGGCAAAAGCCTCACCTTCAAAAATGGTAAAATATTGAGGAAGTTTGAATTTTTTGATAATATGAAGAGTAGGAACAACAACTGCTGCGCCGACATTTTGATGAATGTATTTAGATGCATCTGTAAAAACAAGTGTACAATTTGAAGATAGCTGATCCACACAAGAGTGCCAAATGTAATTATTGATGTTTGGTAAATGTCCTGAAGTCGAAGAAGAGACGTAGTGGGGAAGAATTGTCTTTATTTGTACCAAGCTCGTTGTATAGTGAAATATGTAGCACGGCAGTGATGGAGATTGTAAGATCATTCCTTCGTACATGTGAACTTTAAAAAACGCTTTGACTATCCATGGTGATTTATTTCTATACGGCACCTTCTGATGTCTATTTTCCAATATATGTTTAATCTGATGAAGCTGTACTATAAGAGGATTATTCCTTTTCGCCATTCTTGATAAAAGAAAAGTTTCTGCTAATTTGGAAATTTGTAAGTCAATAGGAATCATACCAGTTTCCTCAAAGAGAGCATTTTTCGGGCAGAAGGTGGGCAGAAGGTAGGCTGAGAAAGGATGATCTTAAGTGCATCATATAAAAGTTTGGTTACTCGCTGGTAAAAGTAGTTCATCTTCTCCTCATAAAATATGCTTCCATAAAGAATTTTTGCCATCATACAATGTGTAATAATTTTATATAGACAAGTTGGATTGAGTCCCCAACGTTTTGCACTTAAGCTTTTGAGAATGTTGTTGTATGAATCCAATGCGGTTGACAACAGAGCTAAGTGAGGTTTCCAAGTCATTTTTGTGTCCAAATAAAGCCCAAGGTATTTGAAGTGCTGAACATAGCGTAACGTACGATCTTCGATATGAATGGTAGGGCGTGTATAACAACGTCTTCGCGTGAAAACTGAGTATACAGTTTTCTCCCAGTTGATGTCGATACCATTGTTTATAGACCACCGTAAGAATTTCTGTAAAGTTTGTTCAATAAGAATTGTCCCTCGGTGAAGATCATCCGTAGTCAGTATGAATATAATGTCATCAGCATACGAATACAGTTTTACTTCATGGTTAAGTTCTGTTATGAGGTCCAATATATAAAGATTGAAGAGAGTAGGACTTAACTTACTACCCTGGAGTAAGCCAACCGATGTAGTTCTAGGTTTATTGTAATGTTTGTTAAGTTTGATAAAAATCTTTCTGTTGATAAGCAAGTTATGAATGATTCTAATAAATTTAGAAGGTATCTGTAACAGGTATAGCTTTTGAATGAGAAGATCTAAGATAATTGAGTCATATGCTTTTCTCAAGTCAACACTAACTGCAATAACAAATTGTTTTTCAAGATAAGCCTGATAAATGTCAAGAATGAGAGGCCCAAGTGCGTCGTATGTAGAGGTGGCTTTTCGAAAGCCGGTGATAGTAGGAGGAAAAATTTGATTATGTTCCAAAAACCACTGTAATCTGGATAAAAGTAAGTCTTCAAATATCTTGAGAGAGCAAGGAAGTAATGCTATTGGTCTATAGTTGTCCGCTTTGCCAATATGTTGTTTGTTTTTTAAAATAGGAACAATAAGAACTTGTTTCCATTGAGATGGAATATGAGCAGTGTCCCAAATTTTATTATATATTTGTAATAATAGAGCTTTCCCACGAACACCAAGAGTGGTAAAATGTTTATAATAAATACCATCTATGCCAGGAGAGGAGTTGGTACGAAGATGCTGAAAAACAACATCGAGTTCCACTTCTGAAAAACTAGTTTCCAAAACAGAAGATCCCTGTGGCAGAATAAAAGGTAAAAGATGACGCCGAGAATTATTGACAGTGCAGGGAGCCAATTGTTGATGAAAATCTGTGATCCATTTCTGGTCATCCAAGTGATGCATAGGCTGAGGTCGTGAATTATGATAACGATGAATTTGATGTTTGAAGAAATTCCAAATCTTATATTTGGGAGTGAGATAGGAAAGATTATTACAAAATTGTTCCCAGCTTTTCCTTTTATAATATAAAGTGATCCTTTTAACAATGGCTTTACATTTACGATAATGAAGAAAATCGTCTTTTGTTCTGGTCTTAAAAAATGATTTCAAAGATTTTTGACAATTATTTACTGCTTGTTGACATTCTGCATTCCACCAATGTGGATGATATGTAGAGGTACGGTTTGATAGTTTCCTAGATGGAGGAGTAGTGGAAGTTGTCTTCGAGACTGATACAGCATGTTTGACAAAAGTATGTATGGTATTGACAGAAAGAGACTCTTTATTGATAATGTGACAAGAATCTTCGATAGTATGTTGATATGTATCCCAATCAAGGTGAAGGGTAATAGATTGTAATTTCGACTTGAAATCTTTTGCTGTAGGATTATGAAAAGGAGATGTGATGGCTATCGGATGAGTGGAGAATAAGATAGGATAGTGATCACTTCCTCCCGGATCAAAATATACAGACCAGGTAGTGTGAATATAATACGAATTTTTCACAAGAGTTATGTCCGGAACACTCGTTCCATGCTGGGTAATGCGTGTGGGAGTACCATCATTCATTGCAATATAGTAAGAAACAGGTAATGCTTGTAGAAGATTGTTTCCTGCAGTATTATTTCTAGAACTTCCAAATAATTGGCATTGGGTATTAGTATCTCCAGTTATGTAATCAAACTGATGAGTATCAGAAAAAATAGCTTCCCAAAAATCTGCATGAGGAACAATATGTGGAGGTATGTAGATATTCAGGAAGTTGAGATTTTGAATATTTAAAGAGAAAAGTTGAATATCAGGATCCGGACACGGGATGTTAAGCTGATTGGTGATATAAGAGAGATTGTTTCTGATACAGAAGGCAATGCCACCATATCCATCTGCTCGGTTTTGTGTTACAATATGATAGTTCTTGAGACGAAAAGGTATGTTCGGTTTTAACCAAGTTTCCTGCAATATAATGATATCAGGATCGAAAAAGATGATAAGATTATATAGAAAGTATAATTTGTTATAGACGCTTTGAGCATTCCATTGAATGATGAAGAGTGGACGAAATTCTTTCACTTCCATACTGGGTATCTACGAAAGATTTAAAGTATTGTAGATTTGTGTAACTAAATTCTCCAAGAACGTATGCAAAGCGTCTATATTTTGAGAAAGTAATATAGTAGCCAGCAATTTCTTCAATGCTTCGGTATGTTTAGGGGATAGTTGTGGTGGAGAAGATGAACATTTCATAGATGTAAAGTTACTATTAGTATCAGATGTAGGAGCGGTAGAAGTAAAATTAGCGTGGTCACTGGAAATAGAATAGGTTCGCGTGTCGGCTGAAGTCTTAGGGGATTTTTGAGGAGCATAAGGCTTCTGAGGATCCAGTAAGGTGAAATTTGACGCTTTAACAGAGGTGAGCTTTGAATCCAGTTTATTTCTTGTTTTATACGATTGTGGTAAATCAAGCTGAAATGGCTTATCCTTCTTGGAACGAGATGATGTTACAGTGGACGAAGAAGGTAAGAAATGCGGAGTAGGAAAGGAAAAAGCCGATGATCCAGAAGATCCCGATGGATGATCCAAGCTTCTTCTCTTTTTTCCTGGGGGTGTATCAATATCAAATGTTAAAGCAGATTTTTTCATGTGTGTGGTAGACACTTTATCACCAGCTGAGGGATGAGATGAAGGAAAGTTAGTATATTCCTTAGGTTCGGTAGAAGGATCCTGCAGTATTGCGGAGAAGGACGGAGTATGTGAAGCTATTGTGGTGACCTTGCTAACAAGTTTATTCGCTTCATTGAACGAAAGTCGTTGTATTGCCATCAGTTGCATGATTTGTTTCTGTCTGTGTCGTTCCGCACACTGTTCATAATCCGCGGCATGTGAGGCACCACAGTTAATACAATGAAGATCACGATCACAAAATCCAGAACCATCGACATGATTAGAACCACAATTTTTACATAATTTATGTTTTAATTTACAGGAACGGGCAATATGTCCGTATTTCCAGCAGCCATTTTTGCATTGACGAATGCTTGGAATATATGTTTCAACTGGAACTGATTGATAATAAATTTTAATATCTTTAGGTAACTTTTGAGAATCAAATGTTAGGACAACCGAGCGAGTAGGCTGCCGACCTTTTGTTAAATCATAACGAAAGATTCTACGTGCAGAGGTAATCGGGAAGTCACATTTACTATCTTTTAATAAGTCATCCATTGTGATGTCCGTGTCAACGTCTTTGATAATTCCTGTAGTATACAAAACATGATTAGGGATATATGCTTCCCATTTGTTATGTTGAAGAATGTCATGATCCAGAAAATTATTGGCGTCCTGACCAGATTGGAAAGTAAGTTTAATTAAATTTCTACCAATTACATTAATATTAAGAATACCAGGTATTTCAGCCAAGTAAAATTTGCGGCTGATGGACATTGGATGTTTTTTACCTAAATCTTCTGTAGTAGACTTCACATAAACAACATACGGTGCAAGGTGAGTAGGTTTGTATAAATTCTTATCAGGATGGAGAGAATGCACATTCTGATTATCGGCTGGAAGCACAATAGTAGATTTCTGATTGGAAGAAGGTGTAGAAGTTGATTGTATATTAGTTGAAACCGCAAAAGTGGAGGAAGAATTGGGAGGAGTAGAAGTAGGTGAATCCAAAGGTACTTGTATTTCCATAGCAATATACTTATTAACATCTGCATTATTAGCATCAGCATTGTCATCCTCCTCCATCTTGAAAAAGGAGCAAAGTGCAGACCAAAAAATATATAACTTGCAAGTAAGTTATACGAGGCCAAAACACATCGTGATTACATGCTGTAATAATATGTGAACCATGAATAAATAACACAATATATGCAAAAAACACAACAGTAATAATGAACCAGAACACAGAAAAAAACACGACAGTAAATATAACACTCTATACACCACACTTTACCAAATTGTAATCACACTACACTTTCACTATTATACACAAACTAGATTATTATCCGCCATTTGCATCAATCTTGTAGTCACACATTCTATCTATATTTGCACAGGTTAATGCTATTTTCAACGTTCATAATAGTATGTGTTCATTTCGAAAGCACTTTGTGCCAACTTCGTGCCACTGCCAACACCGTGTTCAAAGAATTTACGGTTAATTGTTATTATTTCTAGTTAAGTGCATTTGTTACTCTAATTATGATGTGAAATCCCTCTAACTTTAAGTAGTTCGGTAGTTCTCAACCTTTTTTAATTCACGACACATTTTACATTTTACGACATCGCGACACACTTGACTTTTTACGAATAATAATATGAATCATAATAGTGTTTACACTGTAAGTTTCTACAAAGCAATAACGTTATGTAATACTCAGCATTTGCTGCTACCACTGGAGACGTTGGCTGATACACTCTGTTTCAAAATTGACTTTTAACTAATTATTACGTAAATGTTTATGATTTTTAAATTCTAAAATTTCACCACAACCCCTATGATATTGCGCGAGACACCGATTGGAAATAAATACATTAGTGAATAATATTTAGTTTCCTGCAGTTATCTACACGAATAATTCCTGTTTCCAGAGTGCCGGATTTACGTATAAGATAAACAAGCTCTAGCTTAGGGACCTCCTCTCTTGGAGTGCCCAAAAAAGAAAAGAAAAAATTGAGTATACATTTCCAAAATATAACAAAACCAATAAAAATCTACATATGGCAACAGCGCTTCGTGTTATATAGGTTCTAATGATGTAAGTTAGGGGGTCCCTTCTGCTAGTCTGCTTCCTAAAATATCACTAGTTTCTTCATTTCTGTATGAGTGTCTACATTTATTTGGACACACAAAGGGCTCTCATTAACTTCAATAGCTTAGGGCCCCACCAAACCTAAATCCAGCTCAGCCATTTCCGATTCTGTTAATTTCTTCTAGTTCAGTCTAAGATATTGTGCAAGCAGATGATATTCTAGTCTTGCAGCAAGATTTACTCTTGTTCTGCAACTGCAAAACTTGCACATTATAATAAAATTATCTCTTTTGAAATACTTATTTTCTTGTAGAAGATAGTTGCTATAAACCTTTCAATCTCGATTTCTTTATTCCCTAAGAAACAACTCTGTAGAAGCATAGACTAAACTTACTGGTTAAGCGTTGTCTCTCTTATCAATATATATTTTTTTTTATTATGGTACCATTCTGTATAACCAGAAATCCTTGCAATTGTATTTTGTGTGTGTGTACCATCAGTATGGTTTGCCATATGTGTTTGAAAACTAAGTACTATATACAAGCGATACAAATAAATTCTACCAGTTTTATTAACGGCTTAGTGTGTCGAGTAGTTTTAAGCATCTTCGAATGCACATTAAATATAGAAAGGGAATTCGTGTCGTTATCAATCGTCTTGGAGTTATTTTGGTTTTAGCGAAAATGTCTAATGTTCTTTGATTTTTAAACTAAAGAGCCTCTCACATTGGTCGGAAGTTCTATCCGAAAACGATTTTGTTCCTTCCCTTTTGCCCACCACATTGTCTTCCACTCTGTCTCCATTTCTCTTTTCTCCGCCCTTTGTCTCCATGTTCTTCCTTTTCGCTGTTCTCGTTTGCATAACCCAAGTTCTTGTTAAGTCCATTTGACGGTGAAATCACCCACACAGTAATCGGTGAAATCTGTTCCTTGGATATTTCCGAATTGCATTGCCGCTCTCATTTTATGGCACCATTAAGCACGAACCATAAGTCTTTTCCTTTACTGCTGTTGCCAAGAGCATATACACTAGAATGGAAGTTCCCGAAAAGTTTCTACAATATGCCTATTGTTGCCTTTTCATTAAGGTTTATTAATTTATTGCTCACGGAATACGCGAAGGGAGGAGGGCAACAAAAGATAGTGACTTCGTGCAACTTCCGAGAAACAATGCGTATTTGAGTAAACAATAATTGACAAGAATAACGAATAGTTCTATAAATACAAATAAATTTCTAAAAACAGTGGAAAGCATGCATAGTCATGTAAGGCCCATAAATTGTGGTGAAATTTGTTCAAATATTTCAAATCCTTATTAACGAGGAATTTACTTCGAAACTGAATCTTGAACTCTAAGAAGAATTAGAAGATTAGCAATTAGATGTCTGTTCTTTCGGCACCTATGGCCATGTTAGCCCGTCATATATGACGGATGGTGTCTCTCGGTTATCACACTATCCGAAGAAAAGGAAGGAAGAAAGAATTGGGAAAGGAAGGAAACAGCCTGGGACCTGTGTGTTAGGTATCATCCCGGCATTTGCTTGGCGTGAATGAGGAAAACCCAAGAAAACCACACTCTCTGAACAGGGAAAGACTACGAAGCACACGTAGAAAGGGAGTAGGAAGAGTGACGTATAAAAATAATTGAAAACGGCCGATATTGTTATCGAATCCCTAGTTTTCGGAGTTACTGATTGTTTCTTCAAGTAATGTAGGCCCTAACCGTTGGATTAGCGAACCTAACTTACTCACGTCTTCTGAAGCGCCCCTTTCGCGTTTTACTTGTAACTGGAGGAGCTCTTTCCCGGAAGAACGAATATTCTTTATTTTTAGGATTTCATTAATGGTGTTGCATGTGCCATTAAGGTTTTGAAACTCCTGTGGAAATTCCTGAAACTCAAGGTGTTGCGCATGGGCATGGTTGCTTATTGGAAGCCAGTGTAGTGTAATCCGAAACTTTACATGGATGGGACTCCATCCTCTCAGTCCCCCAAATTTACCATTGTCTAGCCCAAAATTTATCATTCCTTCCCAAAAATTTACCATTTTCCACCAAAATCATAATTATGTCCCCCAAAATTACCTTTCTGCTCCCATAAATGTACCTTTTTTGTCCCACATAAACCAATCTCCAGCCCAAAATTTATCATCCCCCCCAAAAAAAAATTTACTATTTTCTACCAAAACTACTATTTTGTCCCCAAAATTACCTTTCCGCTTCCATAAATGTACCCTTCTTCCCCCAATTTACCATTCTCCACCCAAAGATTTATCATTCTTTCCTCCAAATTTACCATTTTTTTAAAAAAGAAAAGTTACTATTCTACCCCGAAATATTACTTTTCTTTGCTCATAAATACCTTTCTTCTCTCATTTTTCCATTCCCCACCCAGAATGTTATCATTCTTACCCCCAATTTACCATTTTCCATAAAATTACTTTCCTCTACCCCAAAAATGTACCTTTCTTCCTCCACATTTACCTTTCTCCACCCCAAAATTTTTCATGCTCCCCGAAATTTACAATTTTCCACCAAAATTACTATGTTGTCCCCAAAAATACCGTTCTTTTCCCACATTTACTGTTTTCCAGTTTCATTGCATCATTTTTATTGAAAAAAATTGCCCTCCCAAATACTACAGTTGGCTCTTGCTCCCATGTTGCAGCCATTATTTATTACCTAAGTTATGGAAGATATTTGTCGAGGATCCCAAAACCAGCACAAATATTGAGCAAAATATTCGATTACGACAACCGTTGTGGGGTCATAAATGAAAACAGTGACAAGGACTGAAGTACGTACTACAGTGTTCCTTTCATCCTTATTTGTTTCACACATTGAAATACTTGTACTTCTTACATGTAACTTACGTTGCGTTTGCATTATATTTTCTTCTATTTCTTGGATGAAATGTTACCTTTTATTCAAATGTTGGAGTTTTCCACTACTCTACTTCTTTTTCCCATCCCCTCCTCTCAGTACCTACGGAAGCCACTATAACAAAGGTTGCATTACATTATATTGTTGTTGATGGTTATTCCCTTTCCAACTAAAGTTATTTCACTTTGATCGGATACTGTACGTATAGGTAACATTGATTTTAATTATATGAACACTCACATTAAAACTCCAGGCATTCCCAAATGGGGTGTTTACGGGTGTCAAATGGATTTTAAACTCATATTCATGTTCAGGTTGATTGATTCATATGAAATAAGCACCAATATCAACAGTTTCACTTGGGGTCAAAATGTTGATGGGGACATCACAGGCCATCAAATGGGGCCCCAGTGAGTTTGGCGCTTTTCAGGTGCGATTTCTCATTCATTCACGTAGCAAAAATGTTAAAGACACATCAATATCTGTTCTTTTTGCAAATGCCTTCTTATAGGTGTGTTATGGTTGGTTTCGACTAATTTTGACCATAGCTTACCCGTGATGCAATTTTGGAAAAAAAAAAAATATATGTGATTGTAGGGTTAAAGCGACATCCAAAATTTATTTTTTCATAATTATGCTCGCAGACCATCATCGGTCAATTGGGGCTGAAAGTATTGAATCGAATTTTTTTGAGGGAAAAATGATCGGGGGGAGCTGTCAATTTTTTCATACAAAGCCCTTGTATACACCTATACATACATTCAAGTTTAAACAAAATCAATCTAGCCATTCTTGAGAAATAAATTAATCCAACTTTTCCGATTTTGCGCCATTTCTCATGAACCAATGAGAGTAGAGGTTTGAAACGTGAGGGATTAATGTATCGGGGAGGTACCTACATACCACCCACTTGTCGTTCCGAGATTCATCTGAGGCCATTTCACTATACTTATCCACCCACGCCCTTTGATATGAGCCTTTTTTTGATACATGAAACATGAATGTAACCTCTACATGTACAAATTTAATATGCCGAATATAAAGTGAGGAAGTTTTTGTAAGCAACTCTATGTATGAATACTAATTATAGTATATGAGGAATTTTTGATAGGCAGTAAATGAACATATACCATTCACCATATGGTATGTAGGTGGTAGGAATATATACCATACACGAATTTTTAGAAATTCCGCCACAAAATAGTGGAAGAAGAGGACCAAATTAACAAGGAGAAATATCTCAGGATGACTGCATTGGCTTAGCACAGGATACAATCCAGCTGCGAGATTTATCAGTGGCGATGAACCCTCGGGTTTTTTAAATCATAGATTGAGTGAGTTATCGTGTGCAGCAACGGAATTAACGTGAGATATTAAACGCTGTTCTCACCTTTACAACCCCCTTGCAGCAATGTTGCCAGCACTGTGATATGGGAATCCAATCTGGTTGACATGCTGTATGTTCTTAGTATGTCGATAACTTTGACAATATGTGGCAATATACGCCCACTGAAAGCAACTTTCTCACCGGAGGTTTGACAATGATGCGTCAGAAGTTCATTGGTTCACGCTAAATATCAATTTGGCTGCTGCCTAATATAGTTTTTTTTAATGTAAATAAATATGTTTCTTTGAATTCATATTGGATTCAACGTGTAAATAATTAATGAATATATTCTAGATGTTAGATATACAGTATGTATTATCTAAATTGCATGCATTAACTTATGCCCTGAACCGGTTCTACATTCTAAACCTAAAGCTTCAGTCTAAGTCAATTTGAAAATGTAATTAGAAATTCTTTTAAATCTGTAATTAAATGAAGTAATAAACCTATACTATATTTATTTTTCACGTTTCGCACTTATAGCTGAAAGTTTTTTTTTTTTTTTTAAACCCTTCAAGCATTGTAATTTCTGAGGAATTTCATTCACCTCTCTCTCTGTCTCCGTCTCTCTATGTCGCGTCGTTCATTTTTTTTTCTTATCTTTTTGTCTACCTCCCTACGCATATATCGCCATATTTAAGTCGCATTCGAAAAGATCCCTGCTCGAGGTTTCTGCTTGGAAGACTGTGAAATCAAATCGCAGACCAAGTTTTGCTGTGTGAATGGTTACGTTCCTGTACGACTACTAGCGACACGGAAGGAGAAGGGGGCAAGGCGTGAGACTTCATGGGTACAAGAGGATGAAGAAGTCCTAAAGAGACGAGTTTCGTTTCGAAACACTGAAAGATGAAAACAGGATTCTAGAGATGGTGGGGGAACACTGTCAATGTTGAGCAGGAGGGCTTATACAGAAACATTTCCTTTCTCAACGTACCGTATATTTTTTTTCTTTTTCTCTGCAGAAGGTGAACATCTTTTTGCGTTCGTGTCTCTTTCATTCTTAACCCTCATAGCTTCCCATCCTCCGTTCAATTCACTCTTAAACATTGCACTGATTTTTGTGAGTACAAAAAAAAAAAAAAAAAAAAAAAAAAAAAAAAACTCTTGTGCCTTGTTGGAGACGTAAGGTTAATTTCTTCTTATTCAAAGATCCCAAAAGAGAAAATTACTCCACTTGGAAAAAAGAATATTTGCAAACCAAATTTCAAGTTTTTTTTAGGTCTTTCTTTTTTAGCTGTCAGAGAGAAACTTGATTTCTAACACGTTTTTTTTGCAAAAACTGGTGCAACCTCAATTATATAATGTTTCTTCTAGTCTGTTTTAAGAAGTCTTCCCATTCCTTATCTACAGAAATATTTTCCTACTGTTGCACTTTGAAATTAAATTAAGTAGAAATCTTATAATAATACATGCTTACATATATATACTTACATATATAATATATAAATTAGCTTCCTTTTATTAAAATGCATAATCTATTATATAAATCACTTTTGTAACAGTTTATTATTTCAAAGAAATTGTCCAAGAAATTAAATTTACATGAGTTTGTTCAGTGATTATGTAAAGTGTTTCACCACAGTCACCATTTATTTTTTTAACTTATTATCAGATTTAATATGCATTGCTGTAAGCGTAGAAATTAGATCTGAATGTCCTAGGAGGATCTCCACTCTATGATTTTTTTAAATGCACAAACGTATATATTAGACTAAAAAATGCATGCTAAATTTTGAGGCTGGTATGGTAGACGCGACCGTAGTTCGTCACAGCTCGTCATTTTAATATGAGGGATCAATGGCTCAGTGGTAGAACGAATGGATTCATTGGGGAATATCGCACTTCCTTTTTTCAGGATTATTTTCATACGCACCATAAGAAGGTGGAGATACTTGTAGACTAAATCTTTCAAGGTCTTGAACTGTTTCTGTCAAATAGTCCTTCTCACTTCCTATAATTTTTAGACATTGAGATAGGTATTTGAAATATAGCCAGTCCGACTTTAAGTAAGGTTTGTTATTGAAATAATGAAAGCGTCTTTAAGTTTCCATTAGATCAGTAATTTTTATATTTCAAATTGAGAGTTGTAATTATCTCTGGTCTGAGATAAATCAGAATTCAGATAATTCATAATTGAGAAATGAGACTGGTGATTATGGTCTAGAAATACAGAATCAGCATCGATCGAATATGAAGTGCTGATTTCTCATTTATTTTTTTAAACTCTCTTTGGATAACTATTAAGCCTTCAGTGACTATAGTGTGATAGAATTACTGTTTAGTTATTAGTAAACTTAAAGCAGTCTTGTAATATTCGAGGGACCGCACTTTTCCTTTAAATTAGTAGAAGTACTGTTATTGGAGACAATATTTCCTTAGCAGACCGCTTTTCTCTGATGTCAATAATCTGCTTCAGTCAGGGGCGGACCCAAGGGGGGCACCAGGTCCGAATCCCTCCAAAACTTCTTAATTCAATATACATTTGTACACAATTTTAATGAAACTATACTTGTTTAACAGGAAAATGATTGATGTTGCATGAACATTTGATTTTACACATCATCTGTACTCTTTCTCTTATAAAAACAATATAGTTCTATCTTTATTTCTTTTTTTTAAAAAAAAAAGAAGAATATAGGTGGAAGTATTACCCGTTCAATACTACACAGACGTAGTGGTTTGTAGTATTACTTCCCCCCCCCCCACCAAAGCTTGGACCCCTTCTCAACAAAAAAATGATCGGTGCGCGCCCGGCTTCAGTGTCCGATTATATGATCATGTGTGGATATATATTGTCTTTACATCAGTGTTTAATACTTTTCGAACTCCCTCGTGGCTAAGCTGTTACCGCACATTCCTTTGATGTGGAAGACACAGGTTCCATTCTCGACAGGAGCTTATGTGGTTCGAACTCCACGTGAAGCCGTTGGTTGTCTCATTAGTCTCACTGCTGAAAGAGACGCTAAACTCAAAATTAAATTAAATAGATGTTTCCCTACTTCTTCAATTACACAAATTCTAACATCATCATTTTAACATGACGATGTTAGAATTTGTCTTTTTTTTCAGGTCTGTATATGCGCACGCGAGCTCAAGGTCACTAATCTTAATGGGGCTCATGGTCACTAATCTCAATAAGACTCATGCTAGGTGACACTCGCACTCGCTCGAGCTCGTTATCCTCAAAGATAAACGCGCTCATTCACCTCATTCGGTTCACGCTCACTAAGATCTTGCATTATCTACCATCAATGTAGTTAGCACTAGCTCACTCTTGTGCATACCTCATTGGTCTTCTCTCAGGCTCTGGCTCGCTTGTAGGACAACGAGCTTCCGTTCATTTATTGAGCTCGAAAGTCGGGGGCGCGAGTTCGGACATGTTACGAGGTGTGATCAAAAATACGGTGAATGATTTTATTAGGGACAAAGTAATAAGCTTACATGGAATTTGATTTAATCTCCTTCAAAGTACTGTCCTTAACTAACAATGTACTTATCCCAACTTTGAATCTATGACTGGAAGCATTTCTAGAAGACTTGTTTTGGAAGGGCTTTTAGCATGGTGTCAAAACGTTTTCCTTTAAGCATGGTTTTAATTTTTAGAAAGAGCCTGAAGTCGCATGGTGCTAGATCTGGAGAGAACAGCAGACGTGAACAGACAGGAATACTTTTTCGACAATTAAAATGCTTTTTACGAGACCATACGATATATTTAGTTCTTCGGAAAGCTCTTCAAATAGTAATTCACTTATTTGAACAAATCATTTGTGCCTATTTTTGCACGTTTTCATCAAGTTTTGACGTCGAAGGACGTCTCGATCGTTGCTCGTTTTCAACCGACATCTTGCAGCTTTTGAATCGCTCATATTGCTTGTAGACCGTCTTCAATGCCAGTGCTTCATCGCCATACACTGATTTTCACATTTCTTGAGCTTCTTTGCCACTTTTTTGCAGCTTAGAACAAAACTTCATGTTGCCGCGCGATAGACACTCTTAACATGTCCTCACTCTTCTGCCTCTGGAAGCCAACTAACGTCAAAACTCGTTCAAAGTTGACACTGACTGTTCCGAAGGTTTATACTACCGGGCTTACTAGTTGAAATGCATACAACATCGATAGATGGCACTGTGCAACTACATTCCCTGTACTTTTTGATCACACCTTGTATTTATATAGCATGTCTAAAGATGTGAAACTAAAGATTTCAAAATTGATTTAGGTATGTACAGTCCTCTAATCTCGTTTAATAAGTAAAATTTGAAATTTGCTAGTATTTAAGTATAAACGAGAATTACTCGTTCAACCGAAAGCATTCTGTATTACCTGAAGAAAGTTTCGATTCATCGCAAGTTTCTCAGAAACCAAGAAATAAAAAAAAATGAAAGTAGAAAACACTGTTGGGTTCAGGAACTAAAGGAATTGCACTCACTGGAGAATAAACGAAAAGTCCAGTTTCGGCAGGTGTGTTCAACTACAAAAAAGAAAAAAATACTATTTTTATTCAGAAAAAAATGTAGAAAAAAAGTAGTTTTTATTCTTTTTTCATCCTTTCTTCCATTTTTTTATAGCTAGAAGTATATTGAGAAACGCTACGAAAAGAACGAACAAAACTTACCTTTAAAAACCTCACCAGTCCTATTTCTAGTTTCGAATTCTACACACTTGCTTCCGATTTCAGGTTAAAAGAAAAATAGGAAAATAAAATTGGATGTTGGAAGGAGGATCTGCAGAGCGCAAGCCCTTCAGACAGAGAGGAAACCCTACGAGAGAAAAGGGAGAGGGCTTCTGGACCTTCTTTGTTATCCCCCCAACACTTTCTCCCTGGGGACCACAGTAGGAGTTATCGTTACTCACGCCACGTTTTTCCAAACAATTACACCAATTCAAATTTATTACAATTTCTTTTGTGTCCCCACTTCTTTGCTTGTTCTATGTTGCTCAGTTTCCTCCCCCTTTTGAAACTTTAACCCCTTTCTCTTTTCCCAATTGCTGACACCTTAAGACTTCGGCTTTCTTGGAATCCAATAACAGGACGTAAGATATCGGTCCAGAGGGGAAAGCACAATGTCAGCAATACTTGATGGAATATTTTGTAGCTCTTCAGGAGGCTCTGATTTGGATTTCCCTTCTTCTCTTACCTGCAAGTTTTATCTGGTAGCAGCTAGAGAGAGAAAATGGTTTCCAGGAATACTGGATTAATAATTGCTGCTTAAATATATGTTATCAAGTAGTGAGCTGAGGCATTTGTCGGATTACAGAGTGAACATACATGAAAGAGTGAGATTCTTCTGCACAAATTACGACGTATGGGGTTTGAATCTCGCAACTGACAATTCTACAGGGCTTTCTCTCAATTCTACTGTTCGAATATGGATGGCCTACTTCTTTTCGAGATTTGCTTTTCACATTTTACTAATTTTTCGAAGATAAAAACTCTCACGATTCTATGTAAATGTAAATAAATAAAGTTAGCATTTTCAAATTCAGCACGTTTAATTTCACATTTATATTTATTATTATTATTTGCCTTGGTTCTTTTTGTTTTCCTCTTCAATATCAAAATTGTGTCGTCCATTTCTATTCGTACATAAGTTTTAATTAAAGTTATTCAACTTCTTAAACCTTCATTTGGCTTGCCAACTGTATTCCGATTTTATTCTCTACTTGCTTTTTCATATTCTCCGAATTTTTATTAACTCCACTTCTTTATAGTAATTTTCATACTTCCATGTCTTTTTCAATTCTTTTACAGCTTCCAGTTTTCTTTTTAGTATTCTTCCCTTTCTCTCTCTGGTGTTTTCCTCTGTAATTATTTACCATCCTGTACATGTTATTTATTTATTTTTGCCTTTCTCGTTTACTCTGTTTTCAAGGCTTCCTTTCCTTGATTCAATATATCGTGTCTTTCTTATCCTATTGTTTCTTAGCCCTTTTACTTTCTTGGCTGCTAGTTGTTCTTCAACATAGTGCATACAAAGTTTAATATATGTAGTAAACAATATATGGAAAAAGTAAAAAGAAACAACTTGTCAAAGTTTTGAGAACAATATTGTATTAAACAGTAAAACTTTTTTTTCTTGAGATGCATTAACTTCAATGTCGCTGTTGTAGAAGACTTATAATTAAGATTGTATAGTATATCAAATTATTTAAAAATTATTTGAAATATTCTAATTTTGTATTTCATAATTTATGTAAATATTTTAGCTCTGTCTTGAATGCAAAACAGCACTTATCTGATTGAACAGATTAAGTCAGTTGTTTCCAGAATCGAATTCATATTATTGAAACAAACCGAAATTCATCTGATCCTATCCTATTCGTGAAACTCTTATAGAAAGAATACGAAAAACATGTAGCACACATTTTAGTATTTTATTTTTAATGACCTCTGGGCCATAGATTGAATTGAACATCATAACCTCGCGATGCGTAGTCACTAACACTCTCTCCTTTAGTGCGAGCGATCTCTGGTTTGATTTCTGGTGGGGTACTCGGCCGAAAAGTGTAACAGCATTTTCAGGCCAGCTATACTGAGTGAGATTTCCGTCTGTTTTCCTCATTCATACAAGGCAAATGCCGTGATGGTACCTAATAGAATGATCCCAGGTCGCTTCTTTCGTTTCCAATTCCTTTCTTACTCTCTGATTCTCTGGGCAGTGTAATCGTCGAGGGATGTCATCCCTCGTACATGACAGACTAACCTGTTCATAGCTGCCGAATGGCCAGAAATCTAATTTCTACTCCTAATCAACCAGAATTGAGCATAGGGGCCGCGGTGGCTCAGTGGTAGAGCGTTCACCTCTGGTGCTTGGGGTCCCGGGTTCGATCCCAGCCCCCGCCAAGAGAACTTTGTGGCGGACAAACACCGTGTGCGTGGGTTTTCCCGGGGTTCTCCCGTTTCCTCCCACTTTCTTCATTCCACCATTTCATTCATTACTCATCATCACCGTCTCCTTTAGCCTAGCCGGCATAACCGTGGGACGTAAAACTCAAAGATTTCATTTTTCATTTCATTGAATTGAGCATAGCCAGAAATCATTCGACACCAGGCACTTAGAAAACTTGTCATTTGTTTACAAGTCGCAAATTTCAGCTTTGTTTCACCTTTAAAATAAGCTGATAGTAAGATACAAACTAAGTTTGCAGAGGAGGCCATCAGGCCATACTGAATCAAAAGCTCCGGTAAGGTCCAAAAAATGCTGCTCTGATGTTGTATTCAATAGCAAAAGCTTTCTGTATACTGTGCCATATGCGTACTAGTTGATCAATTGTGCTGTGTTTAGGTCTGAAGCCGGCTTGTTGTGGAATGAGTAGTTTGATGTAAATGAGATAGATATGTAACCGGTTGAAAACTATCTTTTCCATGATTTTAGAAAAAAAAACGTTAGTTATGACTATAGGTCGAAGATTACTGGAGTTATCTCTTGGTTTCCTCGGTTTTGGTAGTAAGATGGTGTAAGATGTCTTCCATTATGCACGAACGTATCTAGTTCGTAAGCTTGCTGTATAGAATTCTGCCAATTTAGAGTAAGGTAGTGTTGGAGGTGCTTTAAGATGTTGGGTTGTAATTTTATCGGGTCCTGGCGCTGTGTTCTTACGATTACGAATGGCATCTTCTACCTCAAATGTTGTATATCAGCTAGAAGTTCAGTGACTTCGGGATGATGTTGATTATTGAGGTCAGCGGTTATCAAATCTTCATGATGTGAGATTATGTTTTTTATGGTTGTTGCTAGGCGTTCCACGTTACGTTGTTTTTTGGTCGTAGATGGACATTATTGAAATTTATACTAAAAACAGTAGCTAAATGATGTAGTTTGTCTTTATCTGTTGGAACCATCTATAACATTAGGTAGTGTTGTTGTAGTTCGTTTGTATTGCCTCCTTATTTCTTGCCGGTACTTAGAGATGTTTTGTCTTTGAAGTTCATTTAGTTTGATGCAGAATAAATTGAGTTTATCCTGTTTATATTCTTTGATCTTCGTCTGAATGGTGCGATTTAATTGAGTTCTAGCTTACTGATAGGTGAATGATGTTTGTTATAAAGATTTTGGAGATATCGTTTGTGTCAGAATGTGTTAAGGATGTCCCTCGGTAACGGCCTCAGTCCAGGAATTGTATGGGTGTTTGGGATGAAGGCTTGGTCAGCTTGTTTGAAGGAGTTGGAGATTGCTTCGACGGTTTATTTGATATAATTTGGCGTTGGTGCAGTTGAGATAGTGTGATGTTTTTCGTCCAAGAATGTTCTGTATTCCTCCCAGTCTGCATTCTTAAAGTCCTTGGTGATTCGATATTTTGTAGGAACTTTCGGTTTATGTAGAGTTACGTAACGAGCAACGTGATCAAAATGGAAGTCAAATGATGTATGAGTTGTTGCACGAAATTTCAGAAGGCCTGAAATACAATAGATCTTGTCAGGCTTAGTATCTACTTCATTAGCTTTCTGAGCTAGTCGTGTCGGGGCTGTGGTTTTAAGTTGTATTAGTGGACTGTTGACCATATATTGAAATAATTTTCTGCCACTGTTGTTAGTTGTAGGATCACCAAAAAGTTCATGCTGTGAATTAATATCCAATTCCAGTAGAAGGTTAGGTATTTTGCCAAATAGTTTAGCAGTTGGAATGATCCCTCTATGGAAGTCTTCGGGTTGTTATAAAATGTGGCAATATGGATGGTAGTTTCCAGCTGTATGCACGGTTCCTTCTGATCTGGAGAAGTCTATTTTCCTGACTTCTCCCTGAGCTTCCCTGACTTTCATGACAGGGTCGGATGACGTTGATATATAAATAAGGAATAAACAACGGTGAATATTTATATATGAGAACATTTATTTCATAGAGACAAATAATAATCAATTGCTCATACGTATATTCCATTTACTACCATAAAACACTCAGCAACGTTCCATACTATGATCATTAATGGTTGGCTAAGCTGAAATTAGTATACAATTAATGTTAGAAAAAATATATTTTATAAAATTTCCCTGATTTGGACATATTTCCCTGATTTGGACGAAATTTCCAGTCTTCCCTGACCTGAACCATTTTTCTTGAGTTTTCCCTGATTTCCCTGACCAGTAGGAATCCTCGTATGTTAAGTAGAAGTGGGGTGGTCAACGCATTACAATGATCAGTTCGAATATTAACTTCAGAGGATTTGATCTCCTTCTTGAGTATGATAGCAGTGTCACCAGGTGGGGTTTCTCGGTCATGTCTAATTATATTGTAACCAGATATACTTATTGAAGAGTTTTTGTGAGATGATTTTTGTTTATAATTGTAATATCTACGTTGAAATTCTGTAGGTAGGTTTGTATGTCATATAATTTTGTGCTTGAGAATTGTTTATTGATATTCATAATATTTGTGATTTCTTTATTGGTTTTACATTTATGAGTTTTGGTTTGACATATCTTGACTGATTGAGGCTAGTTTCAGTATGTTGATATATGCATATCCTTGGGTGGAGTTCAGTATGTGGATCTTTTCATGGAATATCGCAGCTGTTGCCTTTTTAATGGAAGTAAGTAATGATTGAGTTTCGGTTGGTTTCGTTGCCCAAGTCAGTACAGCGGTAACCCATTGGATGATATGGTGGATGATTTCTTTCACAGCACCTTTTATGGCTTCAGTGTAATCAGTAGTTTGCTGGTAGTGAATCAGATTGGAGTTCCTGTAATTCTGCAAATGTGATTCGTGGTTCTTCTAAGGCCACATTTGTAACAATGTTGTAAGTACACAGGTAGTGACAGGGTTAATATGTAAGATACACCAAAAAATCCACGAATTCTGATTGGTAACTCAAATCTACAACAGCCAATCCCCGTACACAACTCTCCAAAACATATCAACGGAAAAAAGTCGTTATTCCCTTTCCTCCTGTTGATAACTATTATTAATCCCATAGTTTACAACCCCTTTCCCCCGTAATCTTCATAATAAACGTTTCCTCAGCGAGTAGTCTAAATCAAATTTACGTATACTAAAAGCAAAGCTTGAACAATGGATAACATTATTCAAGTATCTTGTAATTTTCACAGGGTTACAACTGTAACTTCAAAATACCAGTTAATCTATTACAAGTACTCTCATATATTTTCCCAAATAAAAAAAAGCATATTTGAAATTCTTGATTAGTATTTAATTTTAGCCTTTGAGATGTTAATTGTTTCGAACAGTGAAGATGATCAGCTAACCTTGGACTTTCTGCTAGCACAGCTAGTTCACTTTACGATGAAACTCTATAATTATTGTATTTTGATCCCTTGTTGTAAGTGATAAGGTTCATTGATATCTCTAGCAACATGTTGTCCAATTAGATTAATTACTCTAATGATGAAGCATAGTAACAATTCTGATTATGTTGATTGATTATTATGTAATCTTAGTGTTTAAAGCGAAGAATCTGATGAGGCCTTTCGTTCAGACAATTCTCGATTTATCAGATTAGAAATTTGTTCTTTTTGGTGTGTTTCTTTTTTAATGACACTTTAGTAGTTCAATACTTGGAAGTGATGCATAAAACATCAGTAATGGGTTATTACCTAAAGATATAACAGAAATCTGACATGAATACGACTCATAACTACTAACAAATAATTTGATTCAGATCTAACATAATAATAATATATCATATATATCATCATAATAATTTGAAGGTATTCCATTAATTTCAAGCATTAATAACTACGAAAGAAGTATTTTAAAATAACATCAATTACTTGCTTTGCTGGATGAAAATAAGAAAAAAATAATAAATTCCGTTAGTCAGTCACTTTTTACTATTATTAAAGCGCTCTCTGATATCGATCATTTTCGATCATTTTATCTATCTCCCCCTTCTCCCAAAGTTTCTAAGCTGAATTTGGATTTAAACGGCATCGGAACTGTTACTGTTCATCTCAGTGACCCAGAAAACTATGGATTCGGTACTAATATCGTCATTTCTCGATCATTTTTATGTTTCCCCCTTCCCTATGTTGCACCATCAAAATGAATAGATAAAACCCATCCCGGAACCGAACCTTATCTATGTTAAAACTTTTATCAAGATCAGTCGTGTGATTCAAGAGTTATTAAGTCACAAACGTAGTCACTTTCATTTATACATACATATATATATATATATATATATATATATATATATATATATATATATATATATATATATATATATATATATAGAGAGAGAGAGAGAGAGAGAGAGAGAGAGAGAGAGAGAGAGAGGCGGGGGGAGGGGGAGGGAGAGAGAGATACATCCCCCTCCCCTAAGTTGCACCGTCATAGTGAAATGATAGAAAGCATCCCAAGCCCGAACCTCATCTATGTTGAAAATTTGATTGAGATTGGTCCGGTGATTAAAGAGTTATTAAGTTACTTTTATTTTCATTTATATGGATTATCCGGCAAAATACGGAAATTTAACAAAATGCATTTCTTTCAGCAATTTTCCACTCCATTATTTAGTTATGTAAAATATTAAAATATTTTTTTAAGAAAAGTAACTATTTAGGGGGTTCTTCAAATTTTCATCCTACCTCTAAAAAATAAGAGTAGCTTACTGAAGAATCAAAATAAAAAGATATTAATTTCTAAAAAAAAACGGATTTTAGAGATTTTGTTGGGATTTCATAACTCAATCGCGTTGACAATTGCGTAAAATAACTGATTTCTCTCAAATTCAAAAAGTTCAGAAAGGGAAGTTCTTTTCAGACAGTTTTCTTAGAAATGACTTGGGTAATTTTGTTCGTGTGTTCATATTTAATAAAAACAAACTTCAATATTACCTGCATCATGATTTTATTTAAATTTAAGAACAATCCCGACAAAAGTTTAAAAACGAAACGAAATTAAATGAAACATTTCAGTTTAACGTCCGACGATTTTTCGCTTTAGGCTAAGGAAGACGATCCTTAACGTAAGTGAATAATAATGAAAGAATTGGTGGAATGAGACAGTGGAAGGAAACGGGATTACACCGACAAAACTCACCGACACCATTATGTACACCATCACAAATTTACTTGGCTGGGGCTGGAACCAGGGACTCCACGCATCAGTGGTAACCGCTGTACCACTTGTTTTTTTTTAAGTTAACTGATTTACTGAACGTTCCTCAAATAACTTAATTATTACTATGTATTATTGCATTTTGTACTTTTTCATGCATTGACAAATAAGGACAGGGACATGAATACACAAACATTGAGGAGAGTTAACATTCTAAAGACTCCTACCGGGAATCGAACCCGGGACCACGTACACCAAACACATACCCAGGAGCCACTAGACCAGCTGGAAGGACATCACTGAGTCACCATGCTCCCCAAAAAAGTTTCTGATGATTAGATATAGGTATAGATATAGATAGATAGATAGATAGCTGATTATACATATTATATATCTATATCTATACATATATATATATAATATGCGTAAAATTGTGCCGCATATAGCATTGTGAGTTTCTGAGTATTGATTATCTTTAACAAACACGTGATTGAAATACGTTTTGCCATCGATAATTAACCATGTAATTGGATTATCTTATACGCGTATAATACCAGTAATAACTAAATTTAAACAAAGTTTTGTTGAGTGCTCAGTCAAACGTAATATCACGTTTCCGCTGTTCAAAAGAGACAATATAGTATGAGTTAGTTCGTTGCTTTAAATTTATATATAGACGCTATTGGATTTATGTATTACAATTCTCTTATGTTACTAATGTTTATGAACGATTACTGAACCTTGCTTTTCAAGTGGTGACTTACGTGCATTAACAATAGAATGTCACCGTTAAAGAAATATTAAATACTAAAGGTAACAGTGTATTTTGCTACATATGCAATATATAAATAGATAATAATTTTTTGCAACAAAGTAAAAATTGTTTATTATAGGCAACCGACAATATATCTTTATAGTATTATGATCCCGACGAACTTCCATGAATTTAGTTTTTTCTGCATTTACTTCTAAAATCATGTCCCTGCAAGCGTTTGCTAAGGCCTCTATATTTCTTTCTATTGTTCTCCTATGATCCCATATCAGATTTATATCATCAGCACATACCATAACCTGGTGAATACCATTCAGCTCTAGGTCCTGATTGCTATCTTTGATTTTTCTTATTGCGTACTTCAGAACAAAGTTGAATAATAATGGCGACAACGCAACTCCTTGTTTCAGGTCATTCTCGACACAAGAATTTTCCTATTAGGACTTTACTTTGAGATTCATATTTAAACACATCTTAATTGAAAAGTACCTAAATTGTTTATTTATGTTATTATCAGTAGCATAAAAAGTATTCGTTCCACATTTATTTTATATTAATATATTGTTTTAATCCGAGTTAAAAAAAACACTTGGTTGCTACATCAAACAAAATTAGGGGTACATTGGGTACTATATTGAGGCAAAAGCATAAAAAAAGGTATATAACACGGTTTAAATAAGAACAAAACACAATATATGTAATCTAAGAAATTTCCAGAGGATTTAGTTCACAATTTAGAAATATATAGTTGTATATAACCCTATGGTATAAATTAGTTGTAATAATAGGCCTAAGTTGGTTTAAATTATGTACAGTAGACTATAATTTATTTATACTACAATGTACTGAAAAAATATATAAAATAAAAATTATTGTGTTTCGTCCGTATAATCCAAGTCTTTGATAACCCAAGAGCAGTCTTGGTTCTATCCAACTCGATTTATCGAGAACCTACTGAAAATCTATTTGAATATATTCATCACAACAGCATTATTTTTTTATGCTTTTTTTTCAATGTATTCTGCGTGATTAACGCAAGAAATCAATAGCAAAACACATACCGCGAATGTTGGATACTATTTTTGCTGGGTTTGCTTTTATCACTGCAACCAATGTTGCACAAGAGTCGTATAATTATACAGATTAACTGAGATTATTTATCATTTGAATACAATAACAAAATGAGCCATAACTAGTTAAACCATAATTGAATTATGAGACGAATACAATGATTCATACATAAAAAGGGTTGGTTTTTAAACCAGGGAAAAAAGGGAGAAACAGGGAAATGTCATGATGGCATGGTTGGAGGGAGAAGGAGAAACAAAACAGATTCATTGAACAAACTTCATTATATGTGAAATCGTTTCCTTTTTTTTTTTTTTTTTTTCAAAAATTTCCTTTGAAAGTTGCACGTTTTCAACACTTTCATGTTTTCAACTAGCTTTGTATTATTAAAATAATTTCGAAATAAATTAATGATGTAAACTATCTCTAATCCACATTTATTATTAAAAATTAATTAAAGCCTCATTCATTCTAATTTTTTTTAAATTAAATATCATTAAAATAATATATTTCTACTTGTTTGTCCATAATTGTAAACATTCACGTCTTAACTGTTCCACTAATATTTAAACTTTCGTTCTCTTACTCAATGTTTCATTATACATTATATTTCACACACAGAAACAGTCCAAAGCTAACACCAATTTATTTTTTCATTCACTGTAATTTTTACATGTCAAAGTTACTTTTGCAATATCTTCTTCTTTCTCACCTCAACCATAGGTTAGTGGGAAACATGGACATTTTAAAACTTTTCTATCCCTTAGCAGAGCTGTTTTATACTTTGGAAAGATCTCTTCTTCCTAACTGCACCTAGATATCCTATCCTTGGTCTTCCCCTTCGTGGTTTTCCTTCTGGTTTTCCCTCTATCAACACGGTGATCCAATCAGAGTGACGAATAAGATGGCCGAGTATGCTCTTTCTTCTTTCTCCTGTTATCTTTATGATCTATCGTCTTTCATTAGCTTCCTTTAGTACTTCATTCCTTTTCCTTTCGGTCCATGATATGCACAGCATTCTGCGCCAGCTTGGATATTTCAGCTTTTCTTAATGCCCATGTCTCTGATCCGTAAAGCGCCACGCTCCATATCAGGATCTTAATAAATCGTTTTCGAACGTACAACGACACATTTCTTGATGTTAGCAGTCCTCTTTTCGTATTGAATGCTTGTTTAGCCCGCGTTATTCTTGAACGTACGTCTTCTAGTATACTTGAATTACTTCGCAGTATAGTTTTATTTAAATAATAATAATAATAATAATAATAATAATAATAATAATAATAATAATAATAATAATAATAATAATAATAATAATAATATTTAAAAGGTAACTTTAAGTCGCAGCTTATTGCCGATAATGTATACTGTCGTCTTGGTTGTGTGAAAATTAAGTATTTGATTGGCTTGTAGCTTCAACTACTCGTTTCACTGGGTTAAAATAAAAAAAAAAAATAAAAATAGTAATTTGTTCCGTTAGTCACTTTTTAATATTTTTGAAGCGCTCTCTCATAGACGATTTTTTTGTCTTAAAATTAAATATTATGGGCTGAATTTGGATTTAAACGGCATCGGAAGTGTCACTGTTCATCTTAGCAACTCCAAAAACTAAGGATTCGGCACTAATATAATTGATTTTCGATCATTTATATATATCCCCCTCCCCAAGTGTTTGGTTGAATTTGAATTTGGATTTAAACGGCATCGGAAGTGTCACTGTTCATCTTAGCAACTCCAAAAACTAAGGATTCGGCACTAAAATAATTGATTTTCGATCATTTATATATATATCCCCGTTCCCAAGTGTTTGGTTGAATTTGAATTTGGATTTAAACGGATCGGAAGTGTCACTGTTCATCTTAGCAACTCCAAAAACTAAGGATTCGGCACTAATATAATTGATTTTCGATCATTTATATATATATATATATATATATATATATATATATATATATATATATATATATATATATATATATATATATATATATATATCCCCTTCCCCAAGTGTTTGATTGAATTTGGATTTAAACGTCGTCGGAAATTTCAATGTCCATCTCAACGTCCCTGAAAACTATGAATTCGACACTAATATCGATCATTTTCGATCATATATATATCCCTTCTCCCCCAGCCCTAGGTTGCACTATCAAAGTGAAATGACAAAAACCATCCCAGGCCCGAACCTCATCTATGTTGAAAATTTGATCGAAATCTGTCGGCTGGTTCGGGAATCATGAAGTCACAAACATAGTCACTTTCATTTTTATTTGTTTAGATTTCACCTTAATAAGTGGCGTTGACTCTTGAAAAGTATCAATAAAAAATAGTTTTGTCGAGTTTCTCAAAACCTAGCATGAGGATTTACCATCAAGAATGACATTTCGTTCAGGTCGATGTAATCTATCAGTTGTTATAAGTCACATTAGTACAGTATTTCATTAATTGCTAATAATATTAAATAAACATAAGGGGAAATTGAAAATGTATGGTTGTTATTACAGTTTCCTCTGGTTCGAATACCAGCTCGCACCAAATGGGCTTTGTGGTGGGCAAACACCGTGTGAGTGGGTTTTCTCGAGGTTCAACCGCTTCCTCCCACTTTATTCCTTTCACCATTGCATTCATTTCTCATCATCACTGTCTCCTTTAGCCTAGCCAACACATCCGTGGGATGTAAAAGTGAAAGATTTCATTTCATTTAATTATTTTTTTAAAGGAATTTTCTAACTAAAATGTATAATTTTAAGGAAAGCTTTTCTATTTCGTAAACTGGCATAAGCGTCAGTGAAAAGGAAAAAGTTTAGAACAGATAGATTTATAGACAAGGAAGAAAATGAATTCGAATTATGCTCTGGTCTATTTTTAACAGAAGAAACTGTTTTCTGGTTCGATTGCTTCATATCCATTACGTCCTTGTTCCATCTAGTGTAATGTCAAGTGAAATTCCAATCATGTTTCTTCCTGTTACAAATCACATCCAGTGCATAAACAGAGAAATATGAGATGATGGAGAAAAATAAAGAGAAAGAAAGAAGTAAAAGAAGAGAGAGTGCTGAGAAATGAGATTCGGAAAACTGAGATTCGTAGTAGTGCAAAAATCTCCCTTTCACCCTCTCTTCCTAACGTTGGCTTGCGCTGAGAGGAGCTGACCATTGCACCGGACGCGGCTGGACTTCCAGAGTTGCCAAACCTACCCACAAGAGAGGAAACCCAGAAAGGCATTGTTAAACTGTCCAATTACTGGCAGGAAATAAACCCATGGCTGTTTTACGCTAGTTTTCAAGTTCTCGAGCGTCGTTTGTACTTGAGAGTCCATTCTTCCGCTTCTTGCGGGTTTAGGTAGATGTGATAGCATACCAGAACTAAAGAGAGATTTTTGTTGCCGAAACAGCATAAAAAATGGTTGAACAATAGCTAAATAACCGCCTCAGACAGAAACGAGCAATAAATCATCTTGTTTTAAGCAAAAGCAAACACGGAAATAAAAGCATTCCACTCCGGTTTTTGCTTGCTTTCTCTTTAGCTTGAACCTTTCATGAGAGGCTGTTCATCACCCAGTAAAGCAACTAACCGACAAAATTACATATCTTTCTCTCGCATCAAAGTTTTGTTTGTACATTTACGTACAACCTGTCAGAAGTTTTGACTTCCTAATTTCTCAATTTGTGTATTAATTTAAAACAATGTTCATTTTAATATACAAAATAACATGTAAGTGATATTATCATATCTCATTAATTTTTACGAGTTTATGTAGCTATAGAAACTATATATAATAATACAAATTTCGAGGTAAAACATGCTTTAATTATAAATATGATAATGTCATTGCGTCTTCGAAACGCATCTACGAAAGTATTCTTCTATTTGTATATTGAAAGGAATTACTGTTAGGCCTACTAAAAGTTTACAAAATAATACGAAATGGGATTTTAAATTTCGATCTGGTTTCTTTATTTTGGGAAACTTACAATTAATGTAATCCTTTAGAGAGTATATACCTATGTCTGAAGATATTTAATCTATTTATTGCCTATTTGTGTGAAGACAATGCATATATGCGCGCGTCTACATACACACTTTATATATATAATATGAGAGTGTCCATAGTTATCAAACATTTTCATTTGATCTAGGCACCCGTTCTGAAAACGAAAAAATGAAATGAAATGAAATCTTTGAGTTTTACGTCCCACGCTTATGCCGATTAGGCTAAAGGAGACGGTGATGATGAGTAATGAATGAAATGGTAGAATGAAGTGGGAGGAAACGGGAGAACCTCGAGAAAACCCACGCACACGGTGTTTGTCCACCACAAAGTTCACTTGGCGGGGGCTGGGATCGAACCCGGGACCCCAAGCACCAGAGGTGAACGCCCTACCACTGAGCCACCGCGGCCCCTCGTTCTGAAAACGAGTCACCCCAATACTACAAATTCAATTTCATACTTAGGTCTATCTGTTTTTGTCTTAGATTATAGTAACTAGTTGGGCCTATAAAGTTTACCTCAATCAACAGCCTATCCTAAATATTTACTATATATTTCTACACAAGGGTTTAAGCTTTTACTAAAAGATAGTGTATTAAACGTTCGTAAATCGACGTCGTAAATCAAATATTGTTTATAGCTGTCATGTGCAACAGCCGGCCCACTGAACCCTTTCACTCGGATCACCTGACCTCTTATTGAAAATATACTTCTTACATAATCTTAAACTGAATTGAAAATGTTCCCTGGATAGCTGCTATCCCCGCTGGAACATCCAGGGTACCACAGAAAATTGGGAGACTAGTTCAGAACGTGTAGAATCAAATTCCCCACTAAAATCAATAATATTTTTTCCTCCTTTCTTCAGTAAATAAATATTTTGTTTCCCGTTATAGCAGTTTGTGTATTCCTGTGATGTTAATGTACGTAGAATGAGTTTCTCTATTAAATACGGCCATTCGATTGTTATGAAAATGTTACGCATTGTCTCATTCGGCACTCGACGCCAGTAAGTCCTCTGTGATTGGCCAATCCACTATTCCAACTTGCACATACTTGGTTAAAGTATAATCCGAGAAAAAGAAAATACTGTATTTTGTATTCAGAGCAGTGGCGAAGTGTAATCCCATAAGTAGGGTAGGCTCGACAAACTAATAACACAAATAACATTTAATGTATCATAAAATGTTTAAATTATAGCTAGAATTCTATTTTCCTTATTGAATTAAACAAAAAGATACCAAATCTATTTAGTTTAAAGAACTTCCCTATCTGTATTTCTAGCACTGTTTAGAGTTGAATTTATGTGCATGTATACATAGAAGTTTTGTTGTTGTTGTTGTTTAACAAGAAAGAATGAATATATAAGCAAAAGTAAACGGAAAATAGTAGATTATTACTACTACTACTACTATTATTATTATTATTATTATTATTATTATTATTATTATTATTATTATTATTATTCAATAAACATTTACATGAGGAAAACACGCAATATGTATTAATGGAATATTCCCCTTTAGCTCCAGTATTTGTTTTGTCTGGGATTTGTAGGAGGATGAATTGAATTTCCTCCTCACTTGCTGCTTTCATTTCCTGCGTATTTGAAAATGGAGAGAGAAAAAAGGAAAGTACATTCTTATAGTTAGCTGTCAAATTTCTTGGATAAGCTTTTGTAACTTGCATCTCTCACGTTAAAGTAAGTACAATGCTACATTTAATTAATGCATCGCATGATAATGACTTCACTAGAAATGTTAATGCTCAGAAGGAACTTTATTTGAACCAACACAAGTATTTAATATTGTATTCTATGGGCTGGCATATTTAAGGGAGTGGCGTCCTGGCTTCAACACTCACCGAAGTTTTATCGCAACTTTTTATTGTTTTATATATATATTACAGAAATTTCACATTTCCAGGAATAAAAATAGCAAAGCCCCTTACGAAACAAACAAAGCCTCCCCCGAAACAAAATCATAAGTACCCCACTGATTCTATGAAATGAAAAACTCAACTAAAATTACACGCAAATATAATTATTTTATCCTGTACGGTAGCGTTTGGTAAATTTATACGTATGTTTAATATATCAGACTTATATTCTACAAGCTATTACGGACCAGGCCCCATGTAGGAAAAAAACAAATACTCTGAATAACTCTTGAGAGTACATCCCTAAATTAAACAGGTTATCACTAATAGAAATGCGTAATTCAATATAGAAACTTCTTACTCTGTGTTAAGGAAATCATTTTATAACATTACTATTGAAAGATGACTTCAACGCTAAAACTAAACACCCAGAGGCGAGCCTTCGCACCTTCCCAACAAGGCGTGCAATCCCCAGCGATAACAGCTTCGCTCCTTGAGCAGCATAGTCCGTAAACCTGTCTAGCGAGCTGGTGAGGCTCAGACGGAAGGGACTCTTAAGTGTTTCCAACCTACTATTTTGTTACCGAAAAAAACGAAATATTGAAGTATTGATTTTATTTTATAAGAAAATAAAGATAAAGAAAATACAGGGTATTCCCGGCCACAGAACCTCATAGTACGCTTCGCCACTGATCCAGAGCTCTAGCTTATTATACTCTACAAATAGTACATTGCTAAGAGTTGAAATTTCGATAGTTCTTCTACTTCTTCTTGTTCTAAAATTGTGAAAAAACAAAGAACGCATATAGGCATATTAAACTTCTTCAGTAAAACAAATGAAGAATTACAAAAATAGAAAATATATAGTTTGCATTGAAGTCTGTGTAAGTTCACAAGTAACACTTTCTTTTCCTTTGGTACAAACTTACAAGTTATTTTGCTTCTACTCGTAACGGGAAGCTTCTTTCTTCTTCTTCTTCTTCTTTTTTTTTTTAAAAAAAGAGAAAGAACTTCTATTACTTGTGAGACGTAACAGCCATTCTTTTGCACTTTTTCCTCCTCTCGTTCGGTCGTTCCTTCTGTGCGCCATTTTCTCAAAGGACCCAGAAGGCTCGTCCAATGTCACGTGTCCCAAATTTTATACACACGAAATCCTGCAGCTGAATCTTCGTTTTAACGCATGGCCTAGGGATTTCTCCATAACATGCTTGTATAATCGGATGGTTCTCTCTCTTACAAGCCCTCCTTTGTCTTTCTTCCTATCCTTCTACTCGCTATTTTTTCATCCTAAACCTTCCTTCTTTATATCGTTTTTATCTTACCTTGGGAATACTCGAAACAATTTTCAATAATGGAGGAACATAAGAAGGGATATTTCTTCACATTCAAAAGCATTTGCAAGGCTGCACCTTTATAAAAATCACCTCCACACGACAACGTTGTTCTAAAAAAAAAAAAAATAATAATAACGAAACGCCTGATATTCTTTCGGGGAGAGTGCAAGGGCTTCATAGTTTATTCTCAGTCTTACAAATAGTCTTGGAATGAACATATACAGTTTAACGAATGATTACGGTGTATATTTGGCTACGTTTTCTTGCAAGAAGCACTTCATAGAAGTATTGTTTAATGTTGTTGGTATAATTACTAACACTGATAGATTATAACAAAATGAAAGAATATGGTGATTCATATCGCATGCGATTATATGTTTCTTAGCTAAGTTCGAGTTAATATTTAATGTAATTTTACACTAGGAAGAACACCAATGAAAAACAAGAAGGAATCTTTGAAGAAAGTTGATTATGATAAGAGTACCACCTCAGGTACGGAAAAATAACAGTTCTTCCCTGTTACAGAGTGAAAAGCATTTTAGTTTATCTAACTTTAAATGTAACGTGAGAAAATAATATTATTTCTGTTGATTATGGACGTGAAACTTTTTTTTTTACCTATCCTTGGACAATACATTGAGAGGGGGAAAAACTAAGAGGAGATCCACTGACATAGAGGGAGAACTAGGATAGATGGCCAAATAGATTCAGTCCTTACAAGTTCTTACAATAGAGAAGATACTTAAATTCAAAGAAAATGGTTGAATAAGAATAGGTAGATAATCAAACAGAACGGTAGCTCAAATTTAAGAGGGACTGGCACTATGAATTCTCTTACAGTTACCAAAATTAACTAATTTGGGAGGTTGATCGGGATGTCCGCTACGGCACTGATATGGGAGTCATTCAAAAGGGCCAGTTCATTTTGGAATTGGTTCCCGAATTCGACGCTGTCATTCACGACACCACTGCTGTGATTTAAAAAAAATAAAATTGCGTTCATTACAGATGAGCTACAATATCGGCTTCCTCTTGCTTCTTGATTGCAAGTCTGCTTTTAGATGTTTGTCAAGAATAAAGAAATATTATCTGTGTATCAATTGGTGGTGGTTAGTCTTTAGTTTATTCTGTAAAGCACTAGAAGTTATGGCAATAAATAAATTCTTTATCCTGTTCCATTTTAGTTTCTCTATCTGTTTCCACGCCATTAAATTTTCACATGACAATTTCTTGCGTGCTTATTGCATATTTCCCTTTTTCCAAACATTAAAAACTTGATGACTAGGGTCATCAAGTCTAGAAGACTCAGATGGTTAGGTCATGTAGCCAGAATGGAAGAAAGTAGGAACACATTCAAAGTTTTAACTGGAAATTCAATCGGGAAACATCCATTAGGAAGACCTAGGCGAAAATGGGAGGACAATATTAAGATGGATCTCGCAGAAATAGGAATACAAACCAGAAGCTGGATCCATAGGCCATAGAGTTAGTTGGTTAGGTTTTATTGTACAATATAAGCTTGTGAAATATAAGCGAAATTAATAAAGTGTTAATTATATTTTGGTGTTACAAATCAAACCAATCATTCTTATCAGCAAAAAAACTATTGAAAAGACATTAATGACCATGCATGGGCTTAAAAAAAAGTTAGTCGAATGTTGCCATCATAAGTTACTCCTTTCCATTGTTACCAGGAGGCACAAAGGAGACTGACTGGCTCTTTCCTCTTAGTTTTTGCCCTTTTGAGAAAAAGTTACTTTATTCATATACAAATTATATCTGGAATTTAATAAATAGATACGTAAATAAACAAAATCGCACAAGCTGAAATAATGAGTAATTGGAAACCTTATTAAACAGTAAAACACATTTTAGTTGACTACTTTTGCCTCCCCAAAATGCGTTTGTAAAACAAGTACAAACTGAAATCCCAACTGAAACAAGTACAAAAAGCAAATTCCTTTTAATCCGGAGTAATCATACATTATTGGACTGTTTACATATGTACTTAAGTGTGTTAACATATGTCAAAAGTAAAAGTTTAAATGAAAGCAACATGTTTTAACTTCTGCAGAAATATGTTAACAAAGATTTTCTTGATTTTGTATTGTGTGTGTATTTAATGGAAGAGAAAGCATGCACGAGGTACTTAAAGTGAAGAAGAATGAAGATATGAACATAGCACAAGCGGAAACTGAAAATTCCACTACGCGTTACAGAAAGTACTGTAACCAAATACTTGCTAGTAGTGCAACGGAGAGAGAAATTCTCGTGAGTGTCAGGCTGTTCTCTTGAAACGCCTTGCAAAGCCTCTTTAGAGACCGTGATGTGACTGCTAACGTGGAATTTATGGTCGCGTTTAATTAAAACCTTAGTCCAATACTGTCTCCCTTTCGTCTCATATTGCCTTAGATATTACGATTCAAGTCTGGCTACCTATTGCACGACAAATTTGATTCTTGCAATTAGTTCTCGCATGTTTTAGCAGCAGCTCAACCTCTTCAATGTAAGCTCGGCCGTTTTTTCCCGTTTAACTGCTTTTGTTTCACAAATTATTACCTAGTATAAATTTGACATAGCGAACAAGATGTAGACATTAAAAGAGCATTGAGACTCTCAACCCACTCAACCTTGCTGAATGAATCTTTACTCCTTTTTCTGAGGAGAAAAAAGAATGTTGGATTGAGTGTAGTGCTGATAGTCACTATACGCAATCACCACGTTTTGCGTCACATGTTGCGTTGACAATACATTAGAAGCCGCAGTGTGTGACCGCGTATGTCTTTTTAGTGTACGATTTTAACTCTCGCTTTCTCAGCTCTTTAAGTGGATGTGTCAGTATTCATTACAGCAGATTCTACCAAAATCATCCAGTCTGACCAATGTCTACTACGAAAGTTTATTTTTTCTGAACATCTCTATTAAGACCTTTACACGAAACGAAACAGGTTATTTAAAATGCAGGATGAATGTATCTTCTTTCAAGTTCGACTAAGAATAGATAATCAATTAGAAACAAAATTTGGTGACTTACTAGATTTAATCATTTGATAAACAAAACAAGAATTTTAGGAATGATGCAAAAAAAAATGCATCAAAAGATTGCGATCTTGACCAATAATTTGCTTTGAGACCAAGGACCACCAAAATTTTTGAACGGCGCCTAAATCGAGTTTTCGTAGTTTCTACGAAATAAGTACATCATACTGAGTTAAGTGATAGTTTCGGTTTGGCTACACTATATGCAGTTCTCCAGATATAAGGCGTACAAGAGAAGTTTTGATTGTAATATATTGGATCTTTTGACATGGAAACATTTTTTTCTTGTGTTCATAGTGTGAACTTCATTTTTGTGTAAAAACAAAAAAAATATTTACCAAATAATATCTACATTACCATTAGTTTAGCACCACTTAAATTTCTGTGCCAACTAATAACTAAACAGAACACTCATCCACAGATCTTGTTTCGAAAATGTTATGTTTATCTAATCAAGTTAACCAAATTTTAAGTCAGTGTAAGGAGAAATATATATTTTAAGAAAGTGGTGTTGGTGCTTTCATTGCCATTTCATACATAACAGCTATAACTCACAAGCCATCATTTTAGTCATGGATAGATCCTTCATAACGATTATGTCTAAAATTGAGCCCTTTAAAGATGAATAGCGCCGAAAGGAAAGAATGTCGCCTTTCCGACCGAAGAATTGCAGAGATTTACATGTTATGAGGACATAAAGGAGTTTTTTTTTTTAAAAAAAAAAGTGAGAAAGAAAGAAGAGAACATGTGTTGTTACTGGAATGAATATTTTTACCCTCCTTCCTTCTAACTCTTTCTCTCTCTGAAACTCCGACGTATCACTGACATCTCTCTTATTCTGTTGACGAGTGCTTGGACGACTGAGATTCTCCAACCACAGTCATTTGTTCAACGAAGCATACTTGAAACACAACATTTTAAAAAGGAAATTAAAAAAAAGATTTTAAAAAATGGCATGTGGGGGCAGTGTGAAAAACTACTAGTATGTGTCTGTTATCTTTTTTAAAAAAAATAGAAAAAGCGAATGAGTGACATACGTAATGCAACATTTCACTTGAATGTTTCCGTTCATTTGTATCTTTCAGAGCCAACATTTTCGTTAAAATGTTAACAAACTTGTGAAGTTTATCAAATTAAATGGTTCTGTTCTGCCATTTTAAGGATGACAATAGATTTTGTTTGTTTGCTTGGAAAATTTCTGACATTTCTTTTGATCTATTATTTAAGTTTCCGGTCATAATTTGTCAAATATTTTTGAAGTACAGTTTGTGTGCCTGTGTGAGTGTTCCAGAGATGCAGAAGATCGCAAGGCCTTCTCAATTAGCCTCAAGCTTCAAATTGTTTCACGTTGAATGCGTACTATACTTTACCAACAGAGCAAATTCTGTCATTTTACCAGAAACCTATATGCCGTTTAAATCCAAATGCAGCCATGTAACTTGGGGAAGGAGGAGATACATAAAAATGATCGAAAATGACCGATATTAGTGTCGAATCTATAGTTTTCGGAGCTGCGGTGGGGTCACTCGGTCGAAAAAGGGTAAAACGTTTTTTCAGGCAGTTATCCTGATGAGGTTTTCCTGGGTTTTCCTCATTCACACAAGGCAAATGCCGGTGTGGTACCTAACTTATAGGTCCTAGGTCTCTTCCTTCCTTCCCCAATCCTTTCTTCCTTCTCTTTCCTCTGATAGTGTGCTCGCCGAGGACGCCATCCCTCGTACGTGACGAGTGAAATGGCCATAGATGCCGAAAGCCCAGAAATCTAAATCCTCCTCCTTTTCGGATATGAGATAAGGAGTTGTGCATGTAAGGGTCTTCACTACAGCGAAATTAAACTACCGTTAATTTTAGAGTTTTTCTGTAATATCTTCAAAACAAATAAAAAATATTCGAAAAGCAGAAACGTAGTGAACTAGACAATATGATTTTGCATGTGATGAGGTTATCACAATTCATCTATCTGCTTTCGATTTGCAACTGTAGATAGATTTAGCATTTTTTTTGCGGGTTCAGTAAATAGCGGCATACCAAAAGCTGATAGGTGAATTGTGGTAAAGGTGTCACATTTAAAATCGTATTGTCTAGTTCACTACGTTTCTGCTTTTCGAATATTTTATTTGTTTTGAAGATATTACAGAAAAAACTCTAAAATTAGCGGAAGTTTAATTTCGCTGTAATGAAGACCCTTAAGATGTTTATTTCAACCCAGCGAAGCGGGTAATCGAGCTAGTAAATTAATAATAGTAATAAGGAACAAAGATGAAATTATGTAATCTTTTAGTTGGTAATGCGAGCGAAACGTCGTTTCAACACAAATAACATCGATAGTAGGAGATGGTTCGTTACATTGCTTCAACAGCTCAGAGAATAGAATGTGCTAAATGGTAAAGAGCTCAAAAGGCAACTGCTGCATTCGTTTACAAATATATCTGGAATAGCAACAAAGAAATACTTCTCATCAGAATGTGTTATGAGTATTTTATGTTTAGTTGGGATTTGATTATTCTAGAAGTTTTCTAGCAGCAATAGAACCTCGTGTTTCTCATTTCCTATGGAAGTTACCTTCAAGATTATTATAAGGAGAGAGAAAAATACAGTTAGATCTTTTAATGTCGCAAGATCATGCCTTTGAGGCTAAAAAACACAGTTGATTAATGAAAGTGGTGGGAGAAAAAAAGAGATCTCCGAAAAAATCCTTGAACACAATGTGTTCCACTACAGGTCCACATGGCCTAGAATCTAACCAAGGGCCCTTGTATTAAAGATGAACACTCAAACAGTGAGCCATCGTCCCCCTCATTAAGAGAGAAAAATAGAGGTATCAAGTAATAGAGACTGATAGTAAATAGGATTTTTGGATTTTCTCCCAAAACCATTTTATTACAAAACTTGCAATAATACAAATATTACAGCATATTTCTATAATGTTGGTCCGAAGACTATATAATGTCCCTTAATACATTGTTGAGTTGTAGTAGTATAGCATGCGAGAATCTCAGGGGACACAGCAGCCAAAAAAATCTTTGAAATGAAATCTTTGAGTTTTATGTCCCACGGTTATGCCGGTTAGGCTAAAGGAGACGGTGATTATGAGAAATGAATGAAATGGTGGAATGAAGGAAGTGCGAGGAAACGGGAGAACCCCGAGAAAACCCACGCAGACGGTGTTTGTCCAGCACAAAGTTCACTTGGCGGAAGCAGGGTTTGAACAGCAGCCAAAAGAGTGATAGGAGGTTCTCAGGGCCCAGCGCAGCGAGGCGAAAGGTTGAGCAAATTTCAGGACCCTGTGCAGCCAAGAAATGGATTAGGAGATTCTCAGGGCCCAGAGCAGTCAAGAGATAGGGATATCTAGATTCAGGGTCCAATGCAGTCAAGAGAGGGCAGGAATGATAAGTCTTTGCAGACTGGTGGCGTCCAGTGTTCTACAACTTATTTTATATCAAAACTTCGTGTGACCTCTACTTCTTCATGGGTGGCGCTGTTGGAGTCCTCCTTCGGATTACATGTCTGGTGTTGACATTGTCGTTTGCTTGATAATGTTGTTTAATTTCAGCATGTGGAGAGAATATATTACCTTTTTGTAGTACCATGGTTTTATATCCCAAAATCGTGATTGATTCCTGTTGTGTTAAATAAATGTTAGGAGAGTTTAGTAGGTGTGTCATGGTTAACAGGCAGATACATACTCCTGTAAAGTAAACCATGTATTTTATTTGCAAGCTGAATTTTATAGTGCAAATATTTCGTGAATCATTTTGACCTTTCATACGGTTCATAAATAAGAGCAACTACTTTTTTAAAATGTTAACCTATTCAGTTGTATATAATTTTCTCCATCAGCGTATGCGCTATTGTTCAGTAATTGGCAGTGAAGCTCAGATTCCGTAACGCTTAACACAACAGCACTTACGGCATTTTCCCATTAGTAATTTATAAATTCATTATAAATGAGTTTAAACAGTAAACAGAAAAAAGTGCTGTATTAATGATCACCTGGTGGAGCTCACCTGGTGCTTTAAATTATTGTGTTGTTTCAGCTGGTAAAAAATACAAATGAAGCTCGAGGCAAACCAATTGTGTCAAACTATGCGATATCAATTTGTTTTATCTACACATTTATTTATATGTTTACTTAAAATATACATATATTGCACACTGGCCATTTTAAAGAGAAAAAAATTAGTTCATTACAAGAATATTGAAGAAATATAGAATAGAATCACACACATCTATATATAGAGTGTTCCCTAAATATTTGATTTGTTTATTGCTATCACTAGAACACTTTGTATGATAATCGTACAGATGAGAAACTGTGACAAATGATATGTGATGAGGCATACTTCTATTTAAAGGTATCTCGTGTGGCTAAGTGATTAGCGTATGCGCCTTTGACATTGGAGATTAGGGTTCGATTACCGACGGGAGCTCATGTGGTTCGGATTCCACGTTAAGTTGTTGGTTCACGTCTCATGTAGCCTTGTTGCTGAAAGGGACGTTAAAATGGAAAATCAAATCAATTCATACTTCATTTAAAACTGGATTTGCAAACAAATAAAAATTTGCCTATTTCAGCACACAAGTATCCACAATAAATATAGAAAAAGGCCATTTCATGATCGAGTTATTGTTCGGTATGGTATTGTTTGTCATATGCTGTTGCTCATTCCTTTTCAAAAAATAAATGGCTTTCAGTATTGACTAGTGGACATTATTACCACAGGTTGGATTCGTTTCTCTCACTTTGATGGCAGTGGAGAATGAGTAATCTGCCATACTGCGAGGTTAAACGTGGTATTAGATGGCAAAACATGACAGATTCAAGAAATTTTCCAAATCGTGTGATGTCTCGAAATTGCAGTATTAGCTGGTTTCCGTGTTCGCCAGATCTCACCCCTCACAATTCCTTGCTATAAAAATTCTTTAACGACATCGTGTACGAGACGCACGTATAAATCAAGAGCATTAGCGGCTCTGAAGGAAAACTTGCTCATGACGATTAGTAATCTGTCACGAAAGCGAAATTTAGAAAAAGTGTGAAAAGTATAGTTTCTCAAACTCGTTACTATTAAATATAAATGATGGCGATATGTTTAATGTTATGTTATATTTCATGTATCTGTAAACTTCCCATATCTGTAACACCCGTGATAGTGTATAAATTGTTCAGTTATTTGTAATAGCTCCTTTGCCATTCGAAGTTTGCGCATGGATCCATGCAGTAGCGACTAATATGGTTGGATCACTCCTTGTCTTTATAGCAACCTCAACTTTCTCGTGCATACTCCCGATGGCTTGCTTATATGTTTCATGATAATTCTAATCAGTTCTGAAGTTAAACAAAATTATTACTCAATTTCTACTATGGTTACAAGAATGTAACCTTTAAAGAAAGGAGGATGGTAGATTTTTAAGCAAGACTATACATTATATATTAATAACTTTTAGCAGAATTTTTTTTTTATTTTATTTTTTTTATTTTTATTTTATTTTATTTTATTTTATTTTATTTTTGATGTTTTAGTGTTGTTTTCTTTAACTAGAATCAGAATCGGAAAGGTAGGAATGACAGGTTACCGTTTCTTGTTTTGCCATTGTAAGGTTATGTATTCAAATCCCACAAATTCTGTACATACTGAAGCTTATTAAAAAAAAAAATCCCTTAATAGCACTAGTTGAATGTCTGGATGAATTAGTCATAAGCCTTTGTAGAATTTCTTCCAAAATTCCTGTTATGGTTATTTCCGGCATTAGCTGCATTTGAAAAATGATAAATAAGGAAACTTATTTTTCGTTTCCTAGGTAGATTTATTTTTGTTAGAAATAAAATCTTAGCTTAGATATATAAGTTAGATAGTTGCTTTGTAACAAAGATTTAGCGTATGTATGTGTTTGTACCTCAAACAAAGAACTGAGGACACAGAGATTAGAAAGGCCATCGCTTGCTGACAGAACACAGCGATTCCCACAAATCCTCCGTGAAACGAAACTTAGATGGATCGCCAATGAAGCTGTCACGGCAGCGCTTGGCCTGGAAAATTTATATTGCTTTTAGCAATTGCCTAGAAAGTCCTTCGTCAGCGTTGTCACTATCATCATGCAAAGGATACATCTTGCCTACATGCATGTATATTTTGTTTCATTTTTTTAACTTTTTTTTTTTGTTTCTTTCTCTTGTAAACCTGGATGTACTACTTGGTAATTGTATGTTCTGCCATTATTTAAAACAGAAATGTAATGTGTTACTGTATATACGTATGTGTTTTTCTATCTTGAAGGTATCTTTCAATCTCGAACCTTTTCACTATAAACATGTATCACAGATATTCACATTAATATGGGTCATATCTTCTTTTCTCAAATAAATTGTTTCCTTAGAATATAGTATGCCTCCAAAATCTAAAGCAAAATTATAGGTGTCGTATTATCTTCTACTCCATGTGTCTTCTAATATTCTGAATCTTGAAATTAAATCTTTCAATTTTACGTTCCACGGTTATGCCGACTAAAGGCTAAAAGAGGTGGTGATGATGAGAAATGAATTAAATGGTGGAATGAAGAAAGTGGAGGAAAGGGGAGAACTCCGATAAAACCCATGCACACAGTGTTTGTCCACGACAAAGTTCACTTGGATGGGATGGATCAAGGGACTTTACACACCAGAGGTGAACGCTCTAACACTGAGCTATCGCGACAGCAATATTCTGATTTTTTTTTTTTAAATTTCACCACAGCTTCTTGAAACTATTCAAATTTTGTAATGAAAAGAAGCCGTACCAGTACATATTCTTTTCCAAAGGGAATTTAAATCCCTGTCTTCACAATACAGCCTCAGATTTCAATCATAGTAGGCATTCTTGTAGTGTTTCCTGTTTTAAAATACTTTACAAAATCGCACTAAGACTATTAAGCACGTCTTCTTTTACTGTTTGAATTTTACTTAACAACTTACAGATACTTAATAACATAAAAAAATATAAAAACAGTGTCGTATTGTATCTAAAAAATACTATTAAATATAACTCTAATGCTAGTTAAATATACTACTGTTAACAGACCACTTATTATGGGTCGGGAAGTTTGATTTTTTTAATTTGTGGGCATTCAAATTTCTGCACCATAGAATTATTAGTGCTTTAAAATAATTATTAGTGTTCTTTTTAGTGTCAACCAGCAGTGTCATAGCGAGCATTACAAGATTGGGGGGAGATGAAACTTGAAATTGCCAAGTCTTAATTTAAAAATGTCAAGTCTTGATAAAATAAAAATTACTAGGTGTTTCGAAAATCTTAATCTCACTTTTACCAACCCTGCGGAAAACTTTACAGCAACCTTATTTTCATATTCGTTCCATTCCGTGCCCCATCTGAGATACGAATACGAACAGCCCCCGGTTTCGAGTAAAATTTCACACCTCAACTCAGAATCATTATCATCTCCCACGATGCACAGCTGTTAATTTGACAACTTATGGCTAGTTTAAGTAATCCCCGCCAGCCAATCCTCACCAGAAATGCGCAGAGTTTTTTTCTCTTCTGTCCTCCAGTCTCCTCCCACTTCGATTTTATAATATCGCCCTCTGATGAAAAGTATTAAATACCGGCAAGAAAAATACTAATATATAACCTCCCTTTTAGGCGCCCATCCAACCACAAGCACGGAACACGTGCCTCGCTTGCTCCCCCATGAGCTACATAAGTAATATACAATAGTTACGCAATGCTTTGACTTATAAATACTATAAAGAAAGGAAGAATTGCCATTTTTGCTTTACTTTCCGAAAGAAGGAACTCCGGAATTAAAAATATGGTAGGAAACGCAACACATTTGTATGAAAAAGAAGTGAGACACACACCGGTCTATGCTTTCACCCAGCAGACGTATTGTTTGGCCCCCAAAATGTGACTTTTGGTATCATGTACTTAGGTTTATAGCGTAAGCGACAGAATGACTTGACTCATCCATTGTAGCTTTCGTTCATCGAACAGCATTCCCAGAAACCTACTGTGTCCCCCTGTGCCGTGCCGTGGAAAATCAGCACCCGGGGCCAGAGTATACGACGGCGGCCTCGTAGATATGAGTTAGGACGACAGATCAGCCGCGAAGCGCAAGAAAATTTTCAAAAATAAACCCTACTTTTCCTTGATTTTGAGCATCTTTTATTACTGTTTTTTCTTCCATTTTATATATGTGCACATATATTTTCCTAAAATGAGTAACATTATAGGACCACTTCCTAAAGCAGAAAGAGGATCTAAGTACATACTAATAATATTCCAAGTAATTTTTCCTTTCTCTCTTTTTGTTTCATTCTCTTCTTTTCATTTTACTCCCCAATTTTGCGCCCCCTTTCTTCGGCGCCCGGGGCTATCGCCCCCGGTATGCAAGGTACTGGTGATACCATTCCCAAAACACACTTTTGTTCAGTTTTCCCTACTTGAAAAGCCCTATAAATAGAAAGTCTTACTGCAAAACAGAACTGAAATAAGCTATTCTTGTCCTCTATATTAATATGATCACCTTTTGTTTCAAATCGAAAGATTTATTCACACACAAAGCATACACAGTTGCACAATACAAAGTATATTCACTCTAGTGTCAACGTCTACTTGCCTTTAACATTTTACTATTAGAAAGAAAAACCTCTTAAATTTGTCAAATTTACATACTATACATAGTAAAAAGTTTATACTAATAAACCCGCCACGTTTTCTTCATGAGAATACGGGACACCTTAGATCCCCTTCCTCCCAAAACTTTCCAACACAATCCAATAAACTGTACCTCTGGTTATGAACAACAGTATAATATATCGCGGTGGCTCAGTGGTATAGCGTTCACTTCTGGTGCATGGGGTCATTCGTTCGAACCCAGCTCACTTCAAGTGAGTTTTGTAGTGGAAAAACACCGTGTGGGGAGTTTTCTCGGGGTTCTCTCGCTTCCTCCCACTTTCTTCATTCCACCATTTCATTCATTTCTCATCATCACAGTCTCCTTTAGCCTCGCCTACATTAATTTTTTTCAACCATATAATAGACGGAAGTTTCCTAAGTTGCAGCTACTTTTCTCTCGTCGATCCCTGCAATTAACTTTACGGACTGAAGATGTTTACAGTCCAACTACAAAAAATTGCCTTAAAAACTTAAGATAATGTCTTATAAAAATGCTTTACAGAAAAACAATATGCAAACGGTTTAAATCAGTGATACAATCTACATTCAATATTCTTCGCGCGTTTAGCAATATTTATTTACATGGTAGTATTTGCCAAAATTACGTTTGTCGGTTTAATCTGATGAAAAGTTGATTTTTCTCCTTCTGTCGTGTATAATTGTCAGGACCAGATTTACATATTTCTAAGCCCTGGACCAAGCACAATTCTGTGCCCATAGCCTCTCAAAAATATTATAATTCTTGTTACTTTATTTAATGTCTCTCTGAAGAAAAAGTCACTCATCTTTCCTGTGTTTGTACATGTAGAAACACTCAAAGCCATCTTACGTTTATATATATATATATATATATATATATATATATATATATATATATATATATAGGAGAGTGTCCGAGTTTCCACCAGGTACAATGGATAAAGTAGCATTGCAAATTTCGCTCGCTATCAAGTCGGACAGGGTATTGTGATAACTTACTCAAAACTGTACTCAAACTTACTCAAACAAGCTACACTTTATTGTTCATTCACATTGTCCCAGCCAATGTTATAATTTTTGATTTTTCACTTTTCGAATAAGCTTATATTGATATAAGAAATGGGATGGAATTAAAATATGGGACATTTGCCTGTCCAGACTAAATTTACGGGGACGCAGAATTCTCGGGCCCAAAATCGGGACAGTCCCGTTTTTTACGGGGCGTATGACAGGCTTAATACTAGCCAGTTACTGCCTTGTTCTTGTTTTATTAATATCAATTCTGCCAGTCACTATCTGTTGCCTTGTATACGCCCTTGTATCAAATGCTTTTGCGTCCAATGCTCTACTTGCCACCGAAACGCCTCTTCTGTCTGCCTTTGCATGCCAACTCTATTCTGCTTTTGTCAGTGGTACAATTCCCGATTTCTCATTAAAGATTCTTCAAAATGTTTAGGAATATCAAATGAACAAAAGTCAAGTGTGATCACTTGCAACAAGTAAAGAAAATTTAAACGAATATATCAATTTATTTCAAGATAGGAAACTACACAAAACTTATACCAAGTCTATAGAAGAACTGATAATAATTTGCAGCAACTGGGTACCTAAGAAAATCCTAAACCGAATAAGTCAATTGAACAAAACAGCATTCTTCAAATTGCCAACTATGTATTTTAATTTGTCAACTTGTTAAGAAATTGGTAACTTTCGGGGGAGGCTCCCCCCTTTAACCCCCTTTACGACGCCCCTGTTTACCAGATACTGTCTGGCTCATCTTATTATTATTATTATTATTCATTATATTTAAGTTCATTACAAAAATTCAAATAAGTTGGGAAAGGTTAGAAAGAAAATCCTTAAGAAGAAAGCAATATATGAGTCGTAACTAGAAAATCAAATATGTTTATGCAGCATTTTAAAGTATATATACGACATATCATGATGCTTTAAATTTTAAGTTTGATACAGTATAATATATTTTGTGTATTTATGGACTGATAATAAATATACATATGGCTCCAATCGTGGTAAGGTAATTTTATTAGAAGAAAGTTATGTTCTGATTTTTTAAATCTAACATTTAAAGTAATGTATTATGTATATTATCTATTAGCATAGCTTCACTGAAAATGTTCTAGCATTGTAATGTGAAAAAGCTATTTTAGAAGAAACTCGATCAGAAAATAGGTTAAAGGTACTCTTTCAACATTCACTTGTTAGGATTTGAGAAAAAACTTCAGTGAAGATGGCGTGTACAAGATTTAAAAATTTAGTGGTGGCCACGGTGGCTCAGTGCTAGAGAGCTTACACCCTGCTGCATGGGGTTCCTGATTCGATCCCCGGTCAAGTAAGATTGTGGTAGACAACATCGTGTCTGTGAGTTTTCTCGGGGTTCTCCCGTGTCTTCACTTTCTTATTCAGCTGGCTCTTCCATCATAATTCACTACTTGCTTTAATCATAGTTTCCTTTACTCTAAAAGGCATCATCGTGGCACGTTAAACTTAAAGATGTCATTTGATTTCATCTCGAAACCTTGGTTTCCTATTTGTACACAAGAACACTATTATTATTATTATTATTATTATTATTATTATTATTATTATTATTATTATTATTATTATTATTACAGAAGTAGAAATAAAGGGTGGTAGTAGAAAAAGCTAGCAATGAATTAATAATATCATGGCTGTTTCATTATAATGTAATTAATAGATTGTACAACTTCAGTTTTTCTTTTGATCTTTGTACTGTAAATCTCCTTTTTTATTATTATTTCTTTTTGAAGTTGTACTCAGAAAAGACAAATTAGATTTTCGTGCTGCACACACACACACACACATACATACGCACACTATGAAGCGAAAGATAATATAAATAAAAGAAAAGCCGAAAGAAGCAGCAGTAATATCTTCTGTTAAGACTTTTAATCTGGTAGCCGAAAGCGCTTTTTTTTTTTTTTTTTTTTTTTAGAAGACCATGAACTTAACATGAAAGCATAACAGGAAGGAAAGTAAAACAAAACGAACAAAGAGCACAAGAGAACCTAAAAGACAGAACAAAACGCAAAAGAAACTTGAAAGAAATATATGAAAGAAAAAAAGAACCGGATAAAATATTGCGGAAAGAGAAACCGTGGAAGATAAATTAAGTGTTTAATAAGGTGGAAGAAAAAGTTAAAGGTGGGTTTCTGTGGATCGTAGCTCTACACGAAGGCACTTGGTCATTTCTTGTGTCAAAAGCAGTGACCGCCATGATCCATCTCTCTCCTCGTGTATTGATGATCGCTATTCGCCTGAATAACACAGAAAGAAGATAGGTCGTTTTCCTGCCACTAACACTGCTTTTTGTTTACTTTTCTAATGTGTTCTTTATTTATTTTAATCATTTAGTATTGTTTTCGAATCTCTCAAAACTTCCAATAAATACAGAATTTTGAAAAACTTGAGATAAATTAGTTCATTTCGTTATTATATAACGGAAATTCTTTGATCCAATTATTGGTAAAAGGATTAAATATGAAGAAAAGGATTAAATATATATAAAATTCATCAGATTTCGTTTAATGATTGTTTCAAATTTGAATCTAGACTGCTTTTCTAAATATTAAAATTATCATTAAAATTTAGCGTCATATTTGGACTCAAACAAAACGTCTTCATATTGTGTTATTGCATACAAAGGAAAGCTCGTGACCCTTATGGCTCCCGGGTTATCGCTCGCATCAGCGGCTACAGACACTCTAAAGCAGTGATCGCCAAACCGTCGATCGCGAGTTACTAGTAACTCGCGGGAACATTTTCGGTAGATGGCGTTAACGCTACGGTTGCGCTTAGTTTATAGGCAATAAACAGATGTAAGATTTTTGAAAAGAAGTTGGGAGTTCTTTTTGTTAGGGTTAGAAACGGTACGGTAGAGGTCTGCACGGGCCGGAATTTTTAGCCTGGGCCCAGCCTGGCCCGTGAATTTATAATGTGAGGACCGACCCGAGTCCGAAATATGCTCTAGCATTTAGGCCCAAGCCCGGGCCGAGCTCGTGTGATAATCAAATGAGCCCGAAATAAGCCCGAATTACAGAAACTTTATAATTTACGCAAAATTGTACTTCTATTTACAGCAATTAGAAGTTTAAGTTTGCAGTTGTGCTTTAAAAGTTCTACAGAAAGAACGGACCAAACGTCCAATAAGTATCATTGTACAGTACATTTACAAAGTTGGGCCCGAAAAGGTCCGGGAAATATGGTTATTTATTGAAGAATTTACGGCTCGAGCCCGGCCCGGGCCCGACGTGATATGTTTTGTAGGCCCGAGTCCGGCTCGCGGGCTCGGCCCTGGCCCGTGCATACCTCTAACGGTAGCCCAGAAGCTCCATAAGTTTGGCGATCACTGCTCTGAAAAGTCCAATCCTTCAAGGAATTCAAAGCTGCATATCCCTCACTTCAAATGAACACTGAATTCTAACTTAATTATAATAGGAATATTAATGTTGTTAATCCTTTTTCTTTCACTTAATTCAGTTATTTAAGTACTCAGGCAACAATGGTAAATCTGTTTAAATAATGTTCTGTTTACCGTCAGTCGTCAACAATAGCGATACCGTGTGGCGCAGCTCCTCTCTGAACGACATTCATGATGTTCCGCAAGTAGTTAGTATATAGATGTATAGAGTTGAGTTGAGTTGATTTTGAGTTTAACGTCCTGTTCAGCAGCGAGGCTATATGAGACGTGGACCTACTGATTAACATGGAATCCGAACTACATGAGCTCCCGCCGGAAATCGAACCCGGGTCTCCCACGTCAAAGGCGCGTACGCTAACCGCTTAGCCACGAAGGATCTCTATAGATGTATAGATGACAGGTATATGCTACCACTTGTGGGGTAGTCGCGTGGCCAATTAAATACTACCAATGTTCGTAGTTTTGAGAGAAATTTCCCTAATCTAGGGAAATTTCATAGGTAAAATTAGCAAAAAAGGAAAAATCCTGGGAAATTCTCTGGCTGATTGACTAATATCAATGCTCAAATTTTTCTTTGTTCTGCAGAAATAAACCAATGCAATAGCAATAGTCTGTGTATGCTGAAAGTAGCATAATTTGCACCCATTTTTGGTTGGATACGGTCACGGTGGCTCTGGTGCGTGGTGTATCTGGTTCGAACCCCAGCCAAGTAGGTCTAAGCTTATAGTAAACAACATCGTGGGATTTCTCGAGGTACTGCCGTTTCCTCCCACTTTTTCATTCTTCTATCATCATCCACTTGCTTTAACCACCATCTTAGTTAGCCTAAAGGGAGTATTGGTGGAACGTTTATCTTAAAGATTCATTTTTCATTTTGTTGGCTGGGTGTATTTGTGTGTTTACTTTTATTTAAAAAAAAAAAGAAAAGCAAGAAAGAAAAGTAAATGAAAAGAAAACGAAAAGAATAGAATCAAAAGCAAAAAGCAAATGAATAAAACAAATATGATGGGTAGTTCCTTTAATATAGCTTTAAACTAACCTAATTACATAACTTCTATTATAGGTATAGGGAAAAATTTATGTCAGTCGAGGGAAATTTTCTTAAACGTACGAACACTGAGTACTACATGCTTCTACCCAAGTTAACTAGGCTTACAGACTGTGTGCTTAGCCGATTCTATGTAAGATCACCTGCAGAACTCTTTATGTCTGAAAGAAAGATTCTTTCAGTTTAACATCTTACGTTTATGCCCTTTAGGCTAAGTGAAATGATTAAGGCACGCGCAAGGGCGCCCTTGTGGTGGTTCCCAAGGGGGGGGGCAGGTATAAGTGACATTTCAAATGTAGTTTCAAATTTTGACCTAACTATTCTAAAAATTCTATTGGGTTTTCGATATTCCGAAGTACAATTTCCTCCTGGGGGCGAGCGGCCCACCTTGCCCCCGTTGATGGTCGCCCTTGGACGTGGAATAATGATGGGAGAATTGGGAAGGTGGGAAGAAACAGGTAAACCCCCAGAAAACCCACGGACATGATGTTGTCCACCAGAAACTTACTTGGACGGTGGGGTCGAACCAGGTACTACACGCACCAGAGATTAGCTCTCTACCATTGTTCCGCTTCTGCTACACACATAGAAAGCACATGTATTAGATAGTTGGTCATGCAGAGGCACTTATATTTAATATAATATATATTTTTGGAACTGCAGTAGATATGTCTAATAGAGCACCAGCTAGGTAGGATGCTTCAGAAACTAATTATCCCTATTTTCGGTAGCTTATTCTTGAAAGACTTTTTTTATTATTATTATTTAGAACCATGTTTATTGGGAAATTGGAAACATTTTGATGAAGACTTTGTCGTTAGTTTCGACAAAGAATATATCATATCGAACCCATGAATTGATAACAGAGAAACATACTGTATATGTAAGTTGTATTCTGACGAAGGAAGTCAACAGACTGACTGCATTTGATAGAGACAGTAAATCTTCGTCAATGAAGCTTAATGACGTTCAGCAACAATTCAGTGATGTAATTATTTTTGTTTTATTGTACTGCAGTATTTCCACTTCTCGTTTGAACGAGAGCTCTTTCTGTTTTTAAAAAAGCCTATTAATGTCAGCGACGAAAAGCAAAATCTGTATTTTATGGCCTATTAAAAAGCACAATGTACGAGGGGAAGCCTGATTGGAAAGTCCATCAGCCAATCTGAAGATGAAAATAAAAATTTATGAAAAGAACCGTTGTGCTTACAAGTTGCAACATGGGAACATTCACTATCGTGTCTGTGGCAGATGGAAAATGGGGGAATTTTGATTCAGTTTTCTCTCTTTTTCTTGTTCTTTCTCTCTCTATCCGTTCCCCATGTTCGCCTCTACTTTAGAGACTTTTCGTTGTAATTTCCTTTCTAACTTTCACTATGAAGAAAAGAGAAGAAAGAATTCCCTGTAGCACAGCACTTGCAGAAGTAACAAACGATGCAATACGTCAAAGATTGCCCAGGGAAGAGCCCACAGAAGATGGTGAACCAGTGACCCGCGAGCATTGTCTCCAGAGGAACTAAAAGTAGCAAGCGACAGAAAATGCCATCTGCGACCGACACCAGAAAGCAACTACGCACGGTCAGCTTTTCTATCGTCTCCTGTCCTTTCCCTCCATTTTCTTTTCTTCTCTTTCTTTCGTTTTTCATTTCCCTATGGCTTGAAAATATAGAAGAGGGAAAGAAATTGTGAGTTTCTCTCTCTCTCTCTCTCTCTCTCTAGTGGACGAAACTGCGTGAAGCCTGGAGGCAACAGATTTACGATAAACGTTATATCGTGGGAAACGATCTTTCCCACCAGCCCCGCTCATTTCCTCCCATCCAACATATTTATGAGGCTTGACTGTCGCACAGCGCGTCGGCGTCGGCGTCGATTCCGGACATTGAGATTCGCTGCCTCGAGGACCAGGCGAGTAAGGGCACTGGTGCTGGATAAAAAATTTTTTTCATCTCAAATTCACGTTTGGAGTTTTCTCAATTTCTCTCTTCTCTCTCTGGTTCTTTCTACCCTTTTTTTCCATTTCTCTATTTTTCCTGGAAGGTTATGCGAGAGCATTACATTCAAGAATTACATAAAGGACATTTCCATTTGAGTGTTCCTATCACAGTATGTGAACATGTTCTTTTACATATGTTTTCCTTGTTCATTTATTAGTACTGTTAAACTTCTAGATTTAAATGGGTTACTGCTTAATTGTAAATATGCTTTCTTTGTAATTTATCTTTTTAAGAACTCGTAGTTAGTATTACGGATTTGTTATGTCCACTGTTGCGCTTTAGTTTTTATGCTGTGGTATACTATACTATGCTGTAATAAGATAGAGACGTATACAGAATTTAGGCTATATGATTAAGTAATAATATAAGTGAGCAATCAATTACGAACTTTCTATAGACTGGTAATTGCGATTACCTTGTGTCTGTTGGCATAAGGGAGATGCGTTTGATAGCTGCAAAGAAAAGTAACAAGCTACCATTAAAAAAAATATAAATTACAAGTATAAGATGTGATCAAAAAATACGATGGATGTAGTTGCACAGTGCCATCTATCGGTGTTGTATCCATTTCAACTACTAAGTCCGGTAGCCTAAACCTTCGGAACAGTCAGTGTCGAGTTTAAACAAGTTGTGACATGTTAGTTGGCTTCCAGAGGCAGAAGAGTGAGGACATGTTAAGTGTGTCAATCGCGCGGCAACATTAAGTTTTGTTCTAAGCTGCAAAAAAGTGACAAAGAAGCTCAAGAAATGTAAAAATCAGTGTATGGCGATGAAGCACTGGCATTGAAGACTGTTAACAAGTGGTATGAGCGATTCAAAAGCTGCGAGGAGGCGGTTGAAAACGAGCAACCTCGAGACGTAATTCGACGTCAAAAACAGATGAAAACGTACCAAAAAAAAAAAAAAAATGACACAAATGATTTGTTCAAACAAGCAAATGACTATTTGAGAGTTTTCCGAGGAACAAAATATCTCATATGAGTCCGTGAAGAGCATTTTAACCGCCCATTAAATGGGCCAATGGTTTCCTTCTTTACCCCGAAAAACGCGCCATGCCACGCCTTGCTTTTCATCCCTGAGTTTTTGAGCGAAAAAAAAAGTATTCCTGTCTGTCCATATTCGCTGTGCTCTCCAGATATAGCGTCATGCGACTTCTGTCTCTTCCCAAAAGTTAAAACCGTGCTTAAAGGAAAACGTTTTAACACCATTACTGATAAGGAGAGGGCCATGACAGAGCAGCTGAACTGCCTTTCGAAAGAAGCCTTCCAGAAATGCTTCCAGTCTTGGATTCAACGTTGCGATAAATGTATTGCTAGCCAATGACATTACTTTGAAGGAGATTAAATCAAATTCCATGTGAGCTTATTGCTTTGTTTTTTTTTTAATAAAATTATTCATCCTATTTTTTGATCACACCTCGTAAAAGTATGGAGGTACACTCATGTCCAAAATTATTGTGGCATGTCTATAAATATGTTGTTGTAGGAATACAATTTGATAACGAATTCGCTCAGTATTTCTTATAATGTTACTGTGTGTATAATCGGCAAAGACATGTATGTGGCGAATTTCATGTCAAAATAGCAGTAAATAAGAACAATAAAACAAACCTTTCTTGTAAATTTAGCAACATTTTGTTTTTCTCATTCTAATTTTCGTATTTTTAATTCTTTTCCTATGAAGTCCACCACAAATATACATTTCTCGATTATACACATTAGTATCAGTATTAAAAGTACCCTGCAAAATCATTATCAAATTATATTCTTACAAGAAGACAGTTATAAATATGCGACAATCATTTTGGATATGAGTGTACTTGCGCCATAATCTTATGTTTATTATCATTAGCAACTGCAACTTAGAACATCTTACATGTTCATTGTGACATCTAAATCTGGTTCCAGATTATTTTAAAACACATTTTACAGTTCGAAAAGTGAAATGCCCATTTTTAAAATTAATCAATGGAAAACGATAACTCAATCAACTACGCGTATCATAAATGAAACAAAAGCAAGTTTTTTTTAAAAAACACATTTCCGATTGTTATCGGTATGTGAACACATTGTTATGTATGTTTTGAAATATGTATTTCCATGACATGCATTCCTGATTTTTACTAAAATAGGTGTATCACTAGAGTTAAAGGTATGTATATATGTGTATTCAAGTTTTGCGTTTGCGAAAACAACTATTTGTTCTATAATTACTATTCAACTGATCCGACCTTAAGCCGTAAGTAGGTTATCTTTATTGCTGTATTTATATTAAATGAAATTCAGTTCTATGTCTCACGTTTATGACGCGGAGGTTAAGAAAGATTGGAATACGGAAGAAGTTTGAGAAAACACGAGCTCTCTCGTGGCTAAACAGTTAGCATGCGCGCCTTTACCGTGGGAGACCCAGATCGATTCCTGACGGAAGTTTATATAGTTCGAATCCCATGTTTAGCCATAGGTCCAAGTCTCATATAACCTCGCTGCTGAAACGAGTTCTAACCTGAAAATAAAATCCCGACAAAAAGCTCTCTCATGGTGTTTGTCCACCACAAAACTCATTTGGTGCAAGCTATAGCACGGCCAACAAGAGATGGTCTCTGACGTTTCTTACCACATGCGATGGGACATTGCAGCCCCTACTTTGATACCAGTGTTACCAACCACGACCACTCTGTCTTATACCATTAATTAAGTTGCCACTACAGTTGCACCGAAAAAAACCTTGACACGCGAGTAGTAGCAATGTCACTGCGAGCTGTCAGAGACGTTCTCTTACTGGACGCACTATAGGATCGAACCAAGGACATTGCGTACCATAGGGGTGTGAGGTCCTTGGTTCTAAAGATCAGCAAATTCGTAGTGACATTTCTATCTTAGTCAGCTATCTATATATTTATCCTAACTATTTTAAAAGGTATTCTTTACATATCGATCTCCTACTATAAATTCAAAATATGACAGATTATCATTGTGTATAGTGAATGTGTGTGAAAGACCATATCGTTAATCATTAATTGCAATGTCAGCGGTCCACTGTCAGATAAAGCGATCTCTCTATAAATGCAAAATAGGTCGTTGGAGCAGAGGAAAGAGTAGGGCAGAATAGAAGATTGCTTGTTGTTAGGAGCGACTTTTAGCAATCAAACCTCAGTGATAATTACTTCGTATAACGCTGTTAATATGAGCGATATTATTAACAGTAAAACCTGACAGAGAGGTTGACACAAGCAACTGTAATCAGAAACTCATTTTCCGCTCCAATGTAAATGCACAATTTGATCAACGGAAAATATGACTAACTTATAATCTAGATTTTAACACGCTAACAGAGACAATGACAATAACTAACTTAAGCTCCTTAAAAATAAGAAAATTAACGTTCCATAATGTAGGGTTGTTATTAAAATGGATAGTAAAGTATGTTTTTGTTTTTAATTAGGAATAATTTTTTTAACGAAACTGGCAACATCGGTGATAGGAAGCTAACACGTATTCGTATGTGCTGGGAAATTCTTATTTAAATGTAATGGTTTTCTGTGTTGTGTTCTCAAATAAAGTGAATTAGTGTAAACAGTAAGTAATGCAGATTTGTTTGATATACGTAACACCTTATTTGACTATTTTAACTCCACTTAAACATAGAAAATCACGCTGTAAGTGAGATGTAAAGTGAAAATACAGTATAAACAAACAATTGATATATACAATTATAGTTGTCAGCACTGAACTAATATATTCGGAGTGCGTCTTGAGATTACTAGGTTGTCGGTTGTCGATTATAGATTGTCCCTCCACGTTCTATCTAGAAGTTTGTTAAAATGTGTAGAAAATAGAGCAGTTATATTGGCATCGATTAATTAAAAATATTCAACACATAAATACAGGAATTTCCTTTTTATTAAATTTATTACAAAAACTTTGAACACTAGTCAATTCATCAGCCGAAATTAATTTGTTACATAAGATAGTTGTCATATTTTCAATAATTACAATCTCAAACAAGGGAAAATTTTGAGAAATTCTTTCAAGAAGAAATGGAATTTTCTCTAAAATTCATAAATCAAAATAACATTTCTGCCTGGTTCTTTATATTTCTAACATTGTACTTTCACTTGTTGACTGTTTTCCCTCGACTCCTGCTGTTTCTGGTAATATTTTTTTGTTAAACTAAATTTTGAGTTTGCTTTTCTTGTTTTTCTGAAGTTGTATTGCAATATAGGCTATATTGCTAATTGCCCCATGTTAAATTGGACACCTGTGGCGTTACCCGTGCCATAACTATGTAAGCTAACACAATTGTGTTGACGGGTTTATTGTAGTGTAAATAGATGATTATGTCGAGATGGAGAATGTTATAGTAAGCTAGAGAAAGTTAACGAAGACCTTTCATTCATACTGATACAAAACTGTGTACATACTGAGACCCTTGAATATAATATGTCACTCAACAGAAATTCTGAAGAAAATAATTTGTAGCACGTGCAGAATATTTTTTATCAGTAAGACAAATAATATTTTCTGTACAATATTATAGCAAAGATATTCAGCATATATGCAGGGTGATAAGGTAATTAGTTCATTATTTTACGGTATTTTCTTACAAATTTAAAAGACATTTCGTCGGAATCTCATTAATAATTTACTCATAAAACTACAAAATTTGAAGTAAGGAATGAATTAATGAAGTAAAGAATTAACACAGTAAAAAAAAAACTAGCTGTGTTAATTCAACACAATGGATCTGCGTTACCCTGTTTCTGTTTAAATTTTGACACAAGAAAGGAATTAACACAGTATAAAAACTGTGTTAATTCAATACAGTGGATCTGTGTTGCCCTAGTTCTGTTAAATTCTGCCTGGCTCCATCCCAACTAAATTGGATTTTGGAATAAATTGTTAAAACGACAGTCGTCAAATCAACTATCCAACATGATATTTATGAGTTGAAATACACTGAGAACAAGTATAAGATCATCGAAAATAAATGGCAGCACTTCAGCTCGTGTAAACTTTTTAAGAAATTCATACGTTCACACAAGTATTTGCTGGAAATTTACAGACAATATATACGTTGTTCGTTAGTTGGGATAAGTGTCACATATATCATTTAAAGCTTTGGTCTTGGCTCAATATAAATTATCATTGCCAGTTATTTAGATACTTATTATGTCATTCAAGGACACTGCTAATTATTCCGAATGTCCGCGAATATAACAAATTCTACAAGCAGGAAGAAGAAAACAACACCAGCAAGCACACTCTTACATTCAGCACTTCTTCCAGACACCACTGTTACATCCACTTCAAGACTCGAGCCTACAACATCACGCAGTATCGCAGATTCAACACCAAAGACGTCTCCTGATGATAGTTCATCCTCTAAAGACATCATCCAAACTATTAAAGAACTACTTTAACTTCTGAAGGATTTAGAACTAACCAACAGTACACACGTTACTTATCTACATACCAAAGCTAAAAGCTGCCCCAGATCTGCTCAGCAAATTCACCATCCTAACGGATTTCTTCTCGGAACTATTACCATGAAGTCAAGAAAGTTTTCAGCACTTCATTGCTTGTTGCAGGCCCGTATCCAGGGAGGTCTAGGGGACCGCCCCCCCTAAATTTTCGCTGCCCCCTAAAATTTTCACGGTAGGCTTGCAAATGAACTATATTATGGTGATGAACTATAATATGGTTGGATCGGGAACCCCCTAATTTCGGCCGGGGCCCCCTACATTTTTGGGCTGGCTACCGGCCTGGCTTGTTGTAAGATCCATTTTTCTTATTTTTCTTTTGTATTGTTTCCTTTCGAATTATTTAGTACTGTTTTGTTTTGTACCCAGCTAAACACATCAATAAATAAATCATGTTACCCATCTCCCAATGAAACTACAAACAAATGAATACTCATGGCCCAAGGCGTTACCTTCTGCGGTCTGCCCATCTTCAGATGGGAATGAAATTGAAATTTTAAAAAATCTGTAAGTATCTCCGTAATCAAAACATTTTCCACAGTTTTTGGAAACTTTCATTATGTATTTACTCTTGCGAACTATTAAAAAAGTTTTACGTCCATAGCATTTTTAAATGCATTTGAACATTGTATTTGAACTAAAGTATTTGTTAAAACATTATCTTCATTTAAATTACGTAAATAATTAATTTGTTGTTTCCTTTTTGTGTTTCAGTCAAACCCGAATACATTAAAGTGAAGCATCAAAATGGATCAGAAATCCCAGATGGGAAAAGTGTAGGAACCTTCATCGAAGGTTCTGAACTAATTTTAGAATGTGAATCTGGAGGCGGAAAGCCCATTCCAAATGTGGCCTGGTGGAACGGATCACAAATTATTCCTGGTAAGTTTCTTTGCAAAAATATTTATTTATTAAACATTAACAGTGATTAAATTTAATTAACTAGCTGAGAGCCAGTTTGTAGGATATATTCATTTGCAAACCAAAATTGAAATGATTC